>NC_050445.1:109022189-109359689 GCF_903995425.1 Onychomys torridus
GAGAGGCATAGGGATTGAGAAATTAAGTCCTGGCAGAGTGAGCATCACAATTTTGCCTGCTACTTTCTTGTGGGGATTAACAGTATCTGAGATCTCAGTGCACCTGACAGACCACAGAAACCTTCATTTCTCTCTGTCCCCTCCTTTCCTCCCTCCCTCCCTGCATCCCTCCCTCCCTCCCTCTCTTTCTCTTTCTCTCTCTCTCTCCTTCCTTCCTTCCTTCCTTCTTTCTTTCTTTCTTTCTTCCTTTCTTTCTTTCTTTCTTTCTTCTTTCTTTTTCCTCCTCTTTCCCCTCTTCTTCTTTTGTGAGCAACACACACACACACACACACACACACACACACACACACACAGAGAGAGAGAGAGAGAGAGAGAGAGAGAGAGAGAGAGAGAGAGAGAGAGAGAGAGAGAGGATAGCATGCTAGGCACTGGGTTAGTTTCCTAATAGATGGAGTTAAATAGGCTGCTCCTGCCCTTAAGTGGATGTGTTTGTTAGGAGAGTGACAGATTCTTGTGAGTGACAGTACAGAGTTGAAAGGAGGGACTGGACGATGCTGGAGGAGGAGGTGATATGCTCTTGGAGGGTGAGAAAGGCCCCTTGGAAGAGGAGGCAGGTGAACTGGAGCTGAAGAATGAGTGAAGGTGCTAGGTGAGGAAGACAGAGGAAGGACGCCGGGCTGAACGAGCCAGAGACAGAGGCTGGTGGGAGGGTAGATTCTCTGACGAGAGTGGAAGTGAGTGGAGGGTGCACCAGGCAAGGGAGGCCAAGAAAATGGTGTGCAGTGACAGTGACATTCAGGAGGGTGGAGGGAGAGCTTGGGAGGGATTTTTTCTTTTCACAAGATACAGAAGGAGAGAGCTCAGCATCAGCTCTGGGAAGTGCTCAATTGCATATCCAGCCATAGGCTCAGATGTTCTTAGAGTTGGTAGGCCACTCCATTCTCAGATAGTGGGCAGTCCAAGCCTACAAGTTCACCTAAAGAGTAGCTGTCCTGTCTTCTCCCTAGGTGGCAGGTTCTTTTGGTCATTGTCACAGTTCCTGCATTGTTTAAATGCTTCTAGAAACTGCCACATGATCTGTATGAATCTCTATTTTATGATATTAGGAAAATACTAAGACAGGCTCTAAGTTGCAATTTTCAAAACTTTCTGAGGGAGGAAGTTTTAGCCCTCCTCCCAAATATTCCCTCCATGTTTTTGGCTTTTCCTCAGACAAACTGTTGGAGAGTAGGAGCTGTGTGGTCATGCTGCTCTTTCCAGTGCTCAGCAGACATATAGACAACGTGTGGCTGGCAGATAGTAGGTCTGGAAGGCTATTGGCTAGCTTCCTGTAAGGTCTCCTTGAGGTCTCTGCTATGAGTGGAGGCAAATGCCTTCACAATATCACTAGGATGGATAGCAATATAAAGTTCTAGCTCTTTCAAAATAATAAAAAAACAAAACAACAAACCAGGGCCTGGTGTGATGTACTACACTGTAATCCTAGCATTCAGGAGGCTGAGGTAGAAGGATTTCCATGAGTTTGAGATTAGCTGGGACTATATAAGTCCCAGGTCAGTCAGGACTATGTAGCAAGATCTAGCTCTTTCAAAATAATAAATAAACAAAACAACAAATCATGGTCTGGTGTGATGTACTACACTGTAATCCCAGCATTCAGGAGGCTGAGGTAGAAGGATTTCCATGAGTTTGAGATTAGCTGGGACTATAAGTCCCAGGTCAGTCAGGACTATGTAGCAAGATCCTATCTCAAAACGGGAAGTGTCGGTGGTATAGTAAGATGGTTCAGGAAGTAAAGAAAGGTGTTTGCTGCAAGCCAAGGTGATAATAGAGATATGGTAGAATAAAAGGGTAGATTATTGAATCTACTTTTAAATAGAAACAACTTGTTTAAAAGATGACCTGAGTTTATTCTCTAGGACCCACGTGGTAGAAGGAGAGACCTGATGCTTGCAGGTTATCTCCTGACCTGCATGCGTATGCCATGGTACAAACACACAGAGAGTAAACACATGCAATTAAAAGTTGAAAAGAAAATCAGCAAAAAGATGTATATTTGATTCCTAGCCAGTGACTTAATAGACTTTCCTGGCTTCATTTGTTAGGAAACAGGATAAGTGGGTTTTGGGAATACAGATCTCAGTATTGTATCTCACTAGGGTTGGGACTTGACATTTAACTGAGCAGTTTGGTGGCCTTGTCTACAACTAGGCCTCTTTTAGACATCTTGAATTCCCACCGTTGTCTATTTTGCTGGCCCCTGGAGCCTGATAAAAGGTGTAAACTGGGAAAACAACTTTGATGTTCCTCCCTTCTGTCCTTAAAGTCCTTAAATCTTTGTTGTTTGTTTTGTCTGCTGAGCCTGGTCTTTAGATCAGATCAGAGGTGGCTTTGTTTTTCTGTAAAGATCCAGAGAGGAAATATTCCAGGCTCTACAAAGCCACACACAGTCTCTGCCTGTCTTTGTTGTTTTTATGATACTAAAATACACCTGGACCATCCTTGAATCAGAGGCCATACCAAAAAAGCCCCTGGGCTGGATTTGACTAAATTGCGGAAAAACTCTGAGTGACAGTATTCACCTCTGGGGATTTTATTTCATTTTTCTGCTTTTGGAGACAGGGTCTCTTTAACTTACTATATAACACAGCTGGCCTTGAAGTTGGGGCAGTCCTCCTGTTTCAGCCTCCAGATTGTGAGGATTTCAGGCGTGGGCATTACACCCAGCTTGAATGTTAGTCCTAAAAATGTCCCTAAGTACCCAGTGCTGGTTCCCTTCAGCTTTTTAGTTGATGGGCCCGACCCAGTTTTTCAATCTATGAAAAATTATTTTTAAAATTATTATTATTTTGTGTGTGTGTGTGTGTGGTATGTGTGGTGTGTGTGTGTGTGTGTGTGGTATGTGTGGTGTGTGTGTGTGTGTGTGGTGTGTGGTGTGTGTGTGTGTGTGTATGTGGTGTGTGGTGTGTGAGAGAGAGAGAGAGAGAGAGAGTTATCCGATATGGGAGCTGGGATCCAAATTCTGATCCTTATGATAGAGCAGCCCAGTGCTCTTAACCCACTGAGCCATCTCTCTCTAACCTTAGTCTTTTTAATCTGTGGAGTAACTTGGGAGTTCGGTGGCCAACTTCTTAGTGGGAGGATTTTGTGTTGGCTGGCATCTGAGCCCTAGTCTCCTCATCTGCAGTGAGATGCACAGTGATCTCTGTGGAGAAAGTCTTAAAATCTCCTTTCATTCCCGATTTGTTTCTCTTTTGCCACTTTATATAGTGAAAAAGTGCCCTTTCCTTACATACTGCCACCCTTTTCTGTGGATCATCTGAGCACACCCGTTAGCCATCCAGAAGACTGTAGTTTGTACACCTAAAATTGGCTCTGTCACTCTAGAATTGGCTCTGTCACTCTAGAATTGGCTCTGTCACTTGACCAAATTCTAATACATTGGCTTAAAGAGCTTACTTGGCTTAATTTTCAGTTCTAGAAATGGGCAACACTTCATTCCATGAAGTAGACCCATATTCTGATGGCTGTACAGGGGGACTGAGTAGTCTGACCAGGAAGACTTTCTGAAGACAGTAGAAACAAGCTTAAAAAGTTTCTAAGGTGAGGACAGGGAGACAGGACAATAGGACGTAGCTGTTAGTTTACTTGAGAGTGCTGTGTTCTGTGTAAGGATTTGGACATCAGGAGCTTCTTGGTTAGACTGGTTCATACTGTTCTGTATACACGCTTGATTATTCTCTTTCTAATCCTGTTTCTGGGAAGTCTAGATAAACACCTTAGGTTCAGTTTGGAGGTGGCGAACTTTAGCATGAGTGACTCCATTTTTTTTAAGCCTGATCATGCTAGCATTTAGTCCAAAACAATGGCTTCCTCTGTTTTCCACTTTACAGTTCTATTGGCTATTTTTCTTTTTCTTCTTGATAACAAACCACCTTTTCCTATAGATTTCTTTACCTGGTGATTTTTAAAGTGGTTCTGGACATCATCTGCAGAAGAACAACACAAGGTGGTTCTCTTTCCTCTGCCCAGGCTAGCTTGGGAAGACAATCAGCTGTCTCTAGAGGAGGGGTGCAGACATTCTGAGCTCATCCTTGTAGGAGATAATGATCAGTGTTTGCTGGAGTCAGAAAATGATGGATGTTGGTCATCCCAGGGAAATCCCTGGACTTTGAGCAGCAACTTCAGCTGAGGCTACATGGGAAGCTAGGACCAGAATAAAGAGGACCCCCCCCCCTTTTGTTTGGCAAGGCATTCTGGGACATATGAGGTATTGCTGGTCCTATCACTGATAGGTTACTGGGTTGTACCCTGAGACAGGCCCAATAAACCTGCAGATAGAGGTTTTAGCATTTCCCCTGGGAAGCCCATTTCTCACCCTAATCAGGTGTGTAATAACAGCATCCATACTATGAAGTCTAGCTTTCTCCTTAGCAGCTGTCAGCCAACTAGTGGTCCATTGGCAGAGGTCCAGGAGGTGTAGTGTGAGAACAGGGGGCATGAGCCTGGGGGGAAATGCTAGGATAGAAGTTGGTATGGATAAGGTGGCCTGAGCTGTTCCAGTTACACAAGGTAGAGATGAATGGTGGTCTCCCTAGGAAGAAGCAGGGGGCCTGAGGACCTGTTTAAAGAAAGCTATTTCTCTGTGGCCTGCTCAGATTCACATTAAATGGAAGCCTCACTTCTGGGTAGCATAAGATGTATACATTGCATTCTAATAAAAACATAAGGATTTGGGGTATGCTTCTAGTCTGGCCCCCATCACAGGGTTATAGGTGCCTCCAGTGTGGCCTTGTAGAGTTGTCTGTGGGCACCTTGGTGCCCTCCACTGTGGGACCACAGAAGCAGTAAGTCCTCATTAGTGCGAACTTTGTTAGGCAAGTGGCTGATTGTGGTTCCATTCCTGACGTTACTTTTAATTAGCAGATCGTGTGTCTATGAAAATGTATGTTACACTAGAGACAAGTGAGCAGGCTGACAGCTGAGGTTGGGGCCTGGAGAAAACTATGAAGGAAGCATTTTCTCTTCAACTTCTTGAAGACCAACCAGGCTGTCAGCCACAGTCAGGCCCCCTGGCCTCTGTACATCCAGTGGATCCCCAAGAAAGTGAGCTGCTAGCTGCCTGCTGTGGGGTGTCAAAGTGACAAGAGCTGCCCTCCCTGGCTTTCCAGCATATTTGACTTATGGAAGGCCCAGGCCCAGCTGGTACTCTGGGCTTTGTGTTTTGAGCAGAGCTTTTGCTGTTATGTATAAGCCTAAGCTTATGGGACATCTGGCTGCAGCACTGGGCCACCGTCCTTGTCTGTGTAATGTGATAAACAGAGGTCTACCCAGGTGTCCACTCTGCCTTCCTGTGGTAGAAGTCACTTACCCGTGTGTCTTGTAGTTCTTGATGGTGTGTGCCTTTTTGCTTGGTAGTAGGGCCAGTGCCCACCTCTGTACTGCCTTTGAGAGGCTGGCGGAGCTGGGTGTGAAGTCCATATGATTTGCTCATTGTGCCTCCTTTGCCTTCTTGTCACTTAAGCAAATTGTTTGCTCCTTGGGTAGAGGCCATTGCTGGCTTCTGGCAAGACAAAGAATTGAGAAAGGTTATTATGCTGACCCATCAATTGGACAAGAGCCTTCAAGTCCCAGGTTCTCTCCTGTATTGTGTCCACTCAGTGGCTGAGCCTCACCCCCTCATCTCAGGTTTTGATAGACCAACACGTGCACCAAATTCAGGGAGGTTTTGCTGTCATAGAGGCCCACTTGACGGTGGCCTGAAGAGTGGGTCATATTATCTCATGCTTAGGATATCCAGGAGCAGATAGTCCAGGCAGATACAGTAGCTTACTATGTCAGGAGGGTTGCAGTCTCTCTGATCCTCAGTGTCCCTCTCCTCTTGTAGAGTGGCTCCTGACTCTAAGCTGACATATCATTTTCTAATTCAGAAAGGACTGTTCCAAAGCTCATTTCCTAGTGAAGCCATATTTCTTTATATTGAAAAGATCCAGGAAGTCTGTGGCAGAACTCAGACTGAAAGGAGGGCTGGGATAGTGAGTCATTTTAGCTGGGCACATGACTTTTTGACACAGTCATTGGGGTTATGTCATTCAAGAAGCGGGCTGGTGATATCACCTTTTACAATGTGGCCTAGACTTGACTGACCTCTGGACTCTGGCTCCAAGACTCTGTAGGTGCTGTCACTGTGACCTGTGATGTGACATGTGCATGTTGTTCAGCCTCTGTGAGATTCAGCTTCCTCTCTGGTCATATGCACACTTCCCTTGGAGTCAACAGGGTGCCTCAGCACAGGAGGGCAGATACAAAGCATCCTGTGTGCTCTGGCAGGAGCAGTGGTCAGTGAATTCTTAGCATGGAGCCCAGCTCCTTCAAAATGTAGAAGAGAAGACAAGCAGGCAACTAAAGGGGACAGGAGGATTCAGGTGGGTCATGTCTCAGTATAGTGAAGAAGGGGCAGTCACAGAGTGTTCCTGAGACAGAGTGATGACTGCATTGGGACATTGGAGTATTTCCGCCTCCCCACTTCCTCCTCTTTCCTGTGGCCCTGTGTTCCCCCAGAGCCATCCATTACTCTGTTGGTGTTCCTAAATTAACCTGAATTTGGAGAGGAGACACACCTTCCAGTACTTGACACTGTTAGTTGCAGCCATCTGGACACAGGGGCTCAAGGATTGTTGTCAGCTATGGATCCGTGTGAGGCTGAGGAAGGAGGGTGTAGGTGTTCAGTTCCCTGACCGCCTCTGCGTCCTCTCTGGCAGTTATATACCCTGTACCCTTCAGCCCCTCTCCCAGTTCCACATCACAGTAGGACTTCCCTGCCATTCTGCTGCTGTGTCCTTGGCTGGAGCCTGAGGGAGAGCAGACAGTGTTGAGGAGAACAAGCCTTTTGTGTAGTACACCCCAAGTGACAAAGTGTAATGCTACTGGGTTGAAATGCCCTGGGGATGTTAGTGGTGCAGTGCAGGCTTCTATGGTTTTATACTGTTCTCCACCTGGGAAGAACCATCCATGGCTGGACTGCCTCCCTACCCCTGCCCCTGGGTCTCTGTGTCTGTACTTCCTCTTTCCTTCTGATCCATGGGTTGCTGCCATCTGCACCTCTGTCTTGTGGTATGTGGAATGGGTTGCCTGACCCTGGCCTTGAGCTTCTTGCTCCCTTCCATACTGCCACCCTGTGGTGATGGCCGCTAGTGCTAAAGCATACACAGGCAGTGGGGCCTCCATTCACAGGCATCCAGTGTCAGGCAGTGTCGAACATGGGCCCATTCTCTAGCTGACTGGTTGGACACGATGTCGGCACCTTATCTCCGCTCTGACACACACTGGACATTAATAGAAATACAACTCGGCAGTGCGTGGATGGAATTTCAAGCAGCCACACCAGGCCATTGCTCTTGATGTCCATTGTGTGCTTAACCTCTGCCGAAGAGGTTTTTGATGAGAAATAAGTGAGACTGTTAACTCGGCAGCTGGGATATGGCAGGCTTCCTTCCCTCCTTTCTTAGCCCTTCTTCATTCTTCACAGTGCCTCCCTAATCCTCCCTCAGGAGAGCTGGCTTTGCTGCCTCACGAGCTTTATTTAATCCACTGCTGCAGGCTCACACTCTATGGCCCAGGGGCTTGGCTGTTTTCAGGCACAGCGTCCTTGGGGTGGTTTGGGACAGCAGGAAAGCCTGCACCCTGCCTGCGGTGTTCAGCCCTGGGTTCCTGCCCAGGTCCCCACCTTCCCAAACGTTCACAGTGGGTTTGGGCTCGCAAGCTGCTTCCTTTTCAGCCATACTTAGCCTCTAAAACCCTTTGTGTTCTCCCCTTTGTTTGCCCCCTGTTTCTCTCAAGTGCAGGGGTGATGCCCCAGTCCTTCTGACCAGAGTTCAACCCCAGTGAAGGACTCAGAGTTCTGGATGTGCTGCATGGGAGCTAGCTGCTAGACTGCTGATGACTCTGGGATAGATGCCCTGTGCACACTCCCCAAGAAAGATAATGGGGTGACCAGCCCTCAACAACAGTGACCCTTGGGTTCTGATAGCCAGGCTAGCATGGAGGCCCTGCAACAGCACTCCTGATTGCCTCTCTAGATTCATCATTCAGTCTTCCTGAATTCCTAGGGCATCTTTCTTCTGGGCTGCCTGTTAAGTCAGAAACTGTGTTCACCTTCTTCATCCTGCCTGGCTTTCCCCAAGGCCTGCAGTGCTTCTGCATGCTGTCCTATTGGGCCGTTCCTCTCGGCCGGCCACATAGGACTTCAGCACCAGTTAGGTGCTCCTTCACACCTGGGTCTTGTTCCTAAGAGTTGTGTGAGACCTTGACAGTCTGGGAAGATCACCTTTCCTTGCACCCCATTCCAAAGACTCCCTGCTCCACCTGTCCCAACTCCAGCTCCTTCCTAGTTTCTGAGTGTGGAAGAAGTCTCTGATTCAGAGGTGCCTTACCTTCAGGTGACCTGGACCTAACTTCTTGCCCCTCTCCAGTGCCCCACTCTTCATACTTAACTCTCTTCCTGAAATCAATACCCCCTTCCTAAGCAGCTCTTCTAGGGTCCTCCTTCCTCCTTCTTTCCCTTTATCATGGAGTGTCCTGGAGGTACAGTGGTAAAGTTATGATCTCATTTCTCAAACTCATTACAGTTTGGCTTCTACTTCCACAAATGCCTTCTGACACCTCCAGGATCTTTCCAACAAATCTGTCTGTTGAGCTTCACCGTCTTCCATGTGGATTTGACCTTTGAACTCACTTGTGTTTTCTCTGTGCTGCAGCTGTCTGTCTGGGCTTTGTTGTCTTGCTATGTGTGACATGGAGCCTGGCCTGCTGGCACCTAGACTCCCCTTGGAAAAGTAGACATCAAACAAATAAACACTCTTGAGCTACAAACAGAGCTAGAGTGATGCTATTGGAGAACAAAATGTCTGGAGAGAGTAGCAGTAAGGACCTCATTTAGGCCAAGGGAAGCAAGAGGCTTCTCTGAGAAGCTGACATTCGGGCCAAGTCCTGAGGGGTGAGTAGGAGTTAGACAGAGGGGGAGGGGAGAGGTATGAAGACGAGAAGCAGCAGCTACAGGCAGGGTCAGAGGAGGCCTGCTCAAGAGCCCGGGGCACAGGCTGGGAAAGGGGCGAGCAAGGGAGCCCTCTAAAGCAAGGGCAAAACCAGGGTCTGAGATGTGAGGGAGCTTCTGGTAGCTCTTTGTCAAGGTGGAGGAGGGCTCAGAGTGAAGGAGGCAGATTAGTGGGAGGCTCACTAAGAATCCCAGGGGAAGTTGTGATGCCCCAGACAGGACAGTGATGGTCTTGGAGAACTGAGTAAATAGGCAGGGTGTTGACTGGGAGCCCACAGGCACAGTGGCACAAACAGAAAGGCACAGCTCCTTTTTCTGTAACTTGGTGGTCTGGGCTAGTAGGGGCTGTCAGCCTCAGCGTTTGTGGATTCTGGATGGTTGCTCCAGTTGTCTCTGATGAAGAGGGGGCCTGATGGGCTCATAGCCAGGTTAAAAGCAAGAACACAAGTGAGTACTCCCATTTCTGGATGTATCCTGCTGGCTGGCTGGTGGTCATGTGGCCTCTCAGCCATAGGCTATCTACGAATTGTGTATAGCTGGCATCAAGCTGAAGCTCTTACAGTGAGGAAGGAGGCATGGCTGCTGGGGGACAGATGAAAATTTGCCCTCTCTTCTGTTGCCTCCTCTCTACCCACCTTAAGTGTCTCCCACATCCATCTTGTCCTGGACTTTGTGTAGCTTCTGTTCTCTAGGTGCCATTAGGTACTATGCTAGTCACTGTGCCAAGTCCTTGAGAGACACAGTTGAAAGGGAGGTATGGTTTACTTGGGCTCATGCTTTCAGAAGTCTTTGCACATTGCTGGCTTCATTGCTGACTGTATTCTTTCTGGCAGCGATGAGGCATGTGGAAGGACATGGCAAAGCTAAGTTGCTCATCTCATAATGGCCAGGAAGCAAAGAGAGACAGGGGAGCCCAAGAAAGACACTATCCCCCCCAAAAAAAGAAAGACACACATCCCAAGGGCACACTTATGACCCCCCTTCAATTAGGCCCCACCTCTGAAACTTTCCATCTCCCCCCAATAATGCCATGAAATTGTAAATCCATAAGTGGATTAATCCACAAGTTAGGCAGAGTCCTCATGATCTAGTCACCTCTTAATGATTAAATTGACTAACTGGAGATCAAACCTTCAACACGGGAGCCTTTGGGAGGGAGCATTTCATATCCAAAGTTTAACAGCTCCCCCTGAGCTGAAGGTACCTGGGAGCCTGTATTCTCCATTAAACCTGTGCTTGGATTGTGTCCTGAGTGTTTGCTGCTGTACTGCTTGGTTCTGCACGTTTAGTAGTAATGAGGCCCTAGAGAATCCACAACACTATTGACCCTATCCATCTATTCTTTAAGGTGCTCCTAAGGGTTTTTCCTCTGAATTGAGTTCCCTTTGACTTTGTCTTTCTAGTGGTCAGTTGGCCTTCTAAGCAATGTTGGGCTTCCACTGAGGTCTCAGACACATGTCTCTATTATTCTGAAGATTTTCTGTAAAGATGCTGACCATAGCTCAATACACAGCTTCCCCCCAGCCATCTGTCCAAAGTCAGCCCTGGCCAGACCTCTCATAGGGCCAGTGTTTTCCAGCATATGAGGCAGAATAGAGACAAGTCATACAGAGCTGGGGTCTCTCCCTTGGGAATGTAATCAGGATGAGGAATGAGATAGGGCTAGGCAGCTGGCTTCTGGTGTTGCAGCTGCTGGGGGGTCTGGTCTTGGTTGATTGTATACCACTGGTCCTGTGAACCCCAGGTGAATCCCCTTGCTTCCTCCCTGCCCTTTAGGTAAGTGAGCACCCCCTCAACTTCGGTGTAGATTCCACATGTGTGAGCCTGAACTTCCCCACTCAGCTATAGCCAGACATTAGCTGCTCCATCTGTCATCTGACAGTAGATGGTCAGTTCTAACAGGTGGACAGGCAGTTCTCTCAGGCTAATGAGGTATCTACAGAGTCCTTCTAGGGACTTAGGACACTGCCATAGGCCTGGTCTGCAGCTCTTGTTAGGAGACACAGCTGTTCTAAGGCAGTTGGTGCGCTCTGTTGACCCCGGTGAAGCCCTTCTGACCCAAGAGGGTTGGAAGAAGGAAGAGGGTAGGGGGAGTGTGTTCTCGTGTTTCTCTCTTTTTCCTAGAGTCACTGTCAGGGGGAGGGAATGTGTGTTTTTATCTGCTGTCCAGGCTCAGCAGGGCCTCAGGGGTTGGTTCCCTTCTTGGACTTCTCTGAATGCAGTTGCTTTTCCCTGGTAAGAATTTGCCTGCTTAGCATACCTTGATTTTTAGGCTTCCCTGGAGTGGCAGGCTTCTGCTCTTTTCTATGCTCTGTACCACAGCAGATCTGAGTTTTTAGGGCTTTGGGGAGGATTTTATTTCTCCAGCAACTGAAATGTGAGTAGTGGCTGACATAGGGTGGGGTGGGATTTAGGAGCTAGGCTGCCTGGATCTGATCCTGCTTCCCTCTGTGTTCTTGAGGAAGTGGTGGTATCTCTCATGTTTTTCCTGCTGAACAATGTGGAAGTGGAGCTTTGTTCCCTGAACATCGTGAGGGCTCTTTGATAGAATACATGGACCACGATCAGCAGCAGGTGAATGGTATGCAGCAGTTCTCTGTGTTTGCTTGCCAGTGTGTCACTATCTGGATCATTCATGTCTGAATATGTCTGTGCAACCCTCTGCTCTTTACTAGACACACTCCTGCTAAGCCCCTATCTTGCCTTCAGGGATACCTCTTGTGTCCACATAAGCCACTGTCCATGGCCATGTAAAGTATTTTCTAAGATGGTCATGTCATGTTTGAGGCCAGAGCCCAGAATCTGTGTGTTTGGAAGGGGCATCCTAGAAGGGCATTTTGGAATTGGTGTTCCTGTTTCAAGTATTTCCTAATCTGCATGGGGACAGGTGTGGGCAGGAAAGCTGGTTGCCTGCTCTTAGGAATAGTCAAGAAGGACAGGCTCATAACTAACTTCCTCCTGCTCTTCACTCTGTCTCCTGGGTAACTGTTTCCTCAACAGTTTGGATTACTGCACAGTCAGAGAGATTCCCACTGAACCTTGGGAATGAGGTGTCACTGCTGCTGGGAGGTATATTCACTCCTAACCCCTCTGAGGTCTGGCCTCTCTCTGTCATGCTAATTGAGCAGAGCCCACTAGGTGGCAGTCCTGGGCCACTTGTTGGTGGGGCAGTGTGGAATGCTGCAAAAGACCCAGTGGGATGGAGAGCAAGGGTAATAACCCTTTCCCGTGTTCTCCTTTTGGGGCCTGTAGCTGTGGATTCTAGAGACAGGGAATTTGATCCAGAAGCTAGAGAAGCCTTTCCTCCTGGCAGACTTTCCACCTCTCCCAACCTCTTGTTTCTTTATTCTGCTGTTTTTACTCTCCCTTTGTTGTGGCTGCCCTGGGACCACTGTAGTTCAGGGGTCCAAGTGCTGCGCCTGGGGACCAGAGGAGGGTTCTTCCCGCCCGCCCGGTGGTGCTGCTGGCTGAGGGGTGGGCTCCCTCTTCTTGTTGTGTTTTGCTCCTTACCCAGGAAGTTCCTGGTGGCAGCTTGGCTTGAGTCCAGAACAATAGAGGCACAGTTGGGTTTAGATGGGGAGTGAGAAATGCTGGGGCTTAAGGATGGGCTGGGCTCTTCCCTTCTTAACCATAGGTTACTCTTTTCCCAGGCTGTGTAGTCCAAGGCTGCCCCTTGCCTAATACCCCAAATGAGGGTGGGATTAAGGGCGCCTCTGTGGACTTTGTCTCCAGACAGATGGCAGGAGACAGAGGGTTCCTTGCACCATCTTCCCTCGGGAGCTGGTGGCATCCTTCAAGTGCCTTTTCTTGGCTTCCTTGTGCAAAACAAGCAGATTCTGACTTTCTTGTAGGCGGATGGACTGCCAGTTTTGGCAGCCAGGGAGAATTTTTTTTCAAGGCCCAGAGAAGCAGCACAGGGAACTCAGCTAACCTAGCAGTGACTTGAACTGTGGTGAGTACCAGTTGGGTTTAAGGATCCTAACGCTGGCTTTCAGTACAGCCACTGCTGCTCATTTCTCCGAGGAAGCCAGGGTCCAGCGGCAGGAGCCCTACTGTCCTTATGTCCTGGGGACTAACCAGGAGGCCGGCACGGCACCATGGTGCAGATCATCTCATGACATCCCTATGTGCGTGCTGTAGCTGGCCTGCATGCCTACCATAGCTCCGGCTTGCCCCAAACTGGCTGCTGCCAGTTTCACAGCAGGGTGGAGTCTTATGTAAATATGGAAGGCCTCTGTGGTCATGGTTTCCTCAGAGCTGGTCCCTGCTTTATTCTCCTCAGGTTCTTGGCAGCCACTCCCAGATACTGATCACTGCCCCCACCTCTCTTGGCCTCCCTGCCTCCACCTCTGTTGCTTCCTGGGCAGCTGTGCAGAGCCTTCACAGCTGTCTTTTATATAGCAGGGCGAAGAAAGGGCTGTGGATTTGTTCTTACTGTCCTGCAGGCTCCTGTACTTTAGTGGCTCCAAGGGCACAGCATATGTTCCTAGCCCACTGGAAGTTGGTGTCACCCACAAGGCACCATAGTGGCTGTCATTCCTCAGGGGCTGGGGTGGAAGGGCTATGCTTTTTAGCCTTTTGGGGGGTTGGAGATACAACCTTGAAGGTGGTGTGGATGTGCAAGTTCCAGGTGGAAGCAGGGAACCACATTCCTTTGTCCCCATGAGTGCTTCTAGTTCAGAGCAGTGCTGATATGGTAGAGAGGGGAAGGGACTTAATATGCATTATCAGTCCATGAAGTATCCAGTCTTAGTCACCTCAGAAGGAATGGAAGGCAGTCGGAATCCCCCCTGGGAGAGGATGCCATCAGCTATTCATGGTCAGCTATGCTTTCCTTCAGACTTCAGGTGTGTACACTCCTGTGCCTGCCGAGACACCCTTGTTGTTAAGGTGCTAGCTGTTGGTTGGGATGCAGCAAACTGGGGAAGGGAGGTGAGCTTGTCCAGGGATATTCTTCCTGACGTTTCCTTCCAAAGCAGACTGCTTCTAACAGCTCCACTGCCAAAGTGAAAAGCCTGTGTGCTGCCCCTAATTGGTTTGCAGAGAGATTGATTTCTGTCTGTGTGATGCTGCTAGGAACCCCGGTATCTTTCCTTAGGGATCACGTATCTTCAAATGCATTCTGTTTGTAGCCACTTTGGAGATGGAACCCTAGAGATGAAATGTTAGGCACCTTCAGTTGAGCCTTGTAGCAGTTCTTACGTTAAGAAGCTGGCCAGTAGTTCGGAGATGGCACCAGGAGGGAGCAAGTCACTGCCAGTCTTCCTGGGTCCCTGGCATATTCTCAATAGTGCTAGCTGTCTATCATATTCAGATACCTTGGAGAACGGCTATTACAGAGAGAATCTGAGAGAACATTCCTACGTGTGTGCAGAAAATGTCCTGGAAGAGTGGCTAGTTCCCCTGATTCCCCTAAGTTCTATGACAGGAGATCCAGGTAGTGCTAACCAGGAATTGGGAGGAGAGAAGCTTCCAGGGATGGAGGGTGGGGCTCTCCACAGTGGCCTCCCTGGCTGGCAGCAGATCTGTGTCTCCAGGGGAAGGGAAGGAGGTGGACCGCCCCAGAGCATCAGAGTGGGCATTCAGTCTTAGCAGAGGGCAGTCGGGACCATGGGAGTTGAGGTAGCCTGTGTCTACAGGATTCTGGCTTGGTACTCTGTCTGGAGGCTCAGTTACTTCTGGCACTCCAGTGCACAGCAGGCATCCGGAAGTATCTTTCTCTTGCTCCCCAAACCCTGTGAGTGTGCGTGCACTCCCCAAGGATTCTGCAGGGTATCTACATTTGAGTCACTGAAGCTCTTTTTTTGGCAGCTTGATTATTTAGGCTTGACAGGTAGGCACAACTGTCTCATTAGATGCGGATGTATTTGTGTGGTTTGAAAAAAAATGGAACATTCCATTAGTCTATAAAAATATACCATTAGCCCCTCTTATTCTTAAGCTCAGTATATCAAAATCTGTTGTCATTGGATTTAGGAAGTAGGAATGAAATCATCATGGGTGCCTTCTTTTCATCAATATCCAGGTGTTTGTGGTTGTGTTGTATATTTGTTGGTTTGTACACACCAGTGCTGGTGTGTGTGTGTGTGTGTGTGTGTGTGTGTGTGTGTGTGTGTGTGTGTGTGTGTGTGTGTGTGTGTGTGTGTGTGTGTGTGTGTGTGTGTGTTTGTAGACACATGCCTGGGCCTAGATCTTGGTCTTATTTGATCCAGGTAGGGACAGAGACAGCGTCACCCCCATTTTGTAGTTGATTCTGAGGCTGTCCCGACCGCCACAGTGGACGCATGCGGAACTATACTGTGAAGCTCTGCTACAGCTGATGCTTATCTAGACATTGGCATTGGAGACCCAAGTGGACGTGGCAGCTAGATCACAGGGTAGAGCTTCTGGCTTTGGGTGACTCCTCCCTGGCCCATGCATTAGAATTTGGGGACAGGGACAGGAAATAGAGATTGCAGAGGCCAGGGCAGTTCTGTTAAACATGCCCACTGCTGAGAACCAAATCCCTGTAGAAAGAGAAACCAGAGCACTGTTAAAGCACTGTGTCTAGTAGAGCTGCAGAGAACCATGCTGCTGTCTGTCTGTCTTACCCTCCTCCTCACCCCTAGCCAGAGAGGGGGTCCTTTGACCCAGAGCAGTGGGGCTAATGGGTCTTGTGTCTCCCTCATTCTCTCCGAGTCTCATCCAAATGTCCTATGCTCTTTCACATTCACATTGTAGAGTGCTGGTTGGTCATGGACCATCTCGGGCATGTGCCCAGTCCCCGGGGCCTCAGGTAGCTCATTTGTAACATTGAAGTTACAGAATGTAAAGACTGAGGGAGATGTTGCTCTTTCGCCCCTTTACTACTCAGTCATTGCCTGCTGCTCATGGGGTAGCAGGATAGGACACACAGACACTCAACAGTTCACTTGACAGTGTAGAATTAGGTGGGGCCAGAGGGCTACCCCACACAGTCTGGAAGGCTTAGAGTTACAAACTTGAATTTTCCTCCAAGGGTGGGTGTAGAGTCAGTGACAAAGCTACAGGTCCAGCAAGAAGTGAGGCCTGTTCTAGTTGAACCCAGGAGTGCTGAGGAGCAAGCACGGGTTCTTATGTGAACTTTTAAATATCAGCATCTGATCCAGCTTTTAAAACAAGGGGAAGAAGGATCAGGGGAAGAGGAAGAAGTAACGTAATATGAGCAAAGCAAAAGCAAAGGCCAGTGTGACCCAGTGCTGTGCTGTGGGGGTGTAAGCTGGTTAGGTGAACTCACTGTCAGGCTTGGGGGTACAGGGACTTGACTAAGCTCTGGGGCAGCTCTGTGAGGCCCTGCTGATAACCTTCAGTTTGTCACCTGTGAAGCAGGCCATCACCAGCTGTTCCATGTCTGGGGAGTGGTAAAGTCTTGATTAAGAGGCTCAGCTAAACAAGATGCTCCTGGCAGACTGACAGTCTTTCCATGGCCATCAGTGCCCATCAGCAGGTGCCACCCCAGTGTCCCCCAAAGCCTGTAGCTGTCTGCTATTTTTAGCTCTTGTGGAACTCCATTAACCACATCCACCTCCTCGTGCTGCTTGTCTTATGTTTAATTATGTAAATGACATTACAAATCACAGTGGTGTTGAACTACAACTCATTTCTCACGGCAAATCAAAGCATGATATGCTGCCCTGTTGGCTGTCCACTCCATCCATAGGGAGATGCAGCAGAAGCTTGTGCAAAAAAACAAATCAGGGAAAAAAATGAAAGTTGTCTGTATAGCGTTCCCATGGGATGAACATAGGCTCACAGTGAACTTTTTACTTCAAGAGTGGTTGTGTGCCCGCATTGTGCCAGTTCCCTGCCAATGCACTTACAGTCTTTGGCTTAATTCTCCAACCACTGCTGTGTGTGTGTGTGTGTGTGTGTGTGTGTGTGTGTGTGTGTGTGTGTGTGTGTAGGCTTTGGACAGTAGAGAAGAGTCATTGGGGCCTGGAGGACTGTCCCTTGCCGGTCACCTGAAGAAAGGGCTGGGGATTCCTTCTACTACCCTTTGACAGTTGTGGCCCACAGTTTATCCTCTGACTTGCATGGTTGGTCATGAGGAGGCCAGGCTTCACTCTCCTGGTATGGTCTTATGAGCCTATAGATCTGTCTACTCTTGCTGCTTCTCTTCCTGGGATGCAGTGGGTGTCTGATTGCTCCCCTCTTGCCAGCATCCTTACTTCCTCCCATCTACCTCAGCAGCAGCCCTCAGCTCTCCTTGTTCACTCCTTTGTGCAGTTTTTCTAATCTGTGGCCAGCCTCATTACTCTTCAGGAATGATCCTCTAGGTGGGTGCCTTTCTTGCCCTCCACATGCAGTACTTTTCTCCCAGTCTCTCTTCATTGGTGTTGTGACTATTGAGTCATGGCAGGGTGGCTTGCGTCATTGTATTTATCTGACCTTTTCCTGTCCCTACCTAGATTTGGGTCAAGGTGCTAACCAGGTGCTTGGGAGTTCCAAGCACTTGCATCAGGATACACATGGCACTAGCTGTCTGACTGCTGGTGACATTAAATTTGGTGACTTGGTTAAGGCGGTGAAGGTTTCTTTTCCTTTTTTGAATGAATAAGTAGCATAAAACTATATGCTGTCCCTCTAAATAGTCCTTCATTGGTGACTTTCTACCCATAGATGTGTTCATGTTTGAGATGGGGTCTCATTGTATTGCCCAGAGGGTCTCAGAACTCCAGGCTTACATGATTCTCCCTATGCCAGCCTCCTAAGTAACTGAGATTACAGGCACATGCCATAGCACCAATTTTAAAGCACAGTTCTTTTCTTGGGTTAACACAGGTTGCTAAAATTTGTTATGTGGATCATTTTAAGTGCATGATTCAGAGGCACTAGTTAGACTCACACATGGGATGTCATTCCAAACTGTCGCCATTAGGATGCTTGTCTCCTTCTCCCCATCACTGGTTACTGCCATTCTACTCTTAGTGGCTGTAATCTCCACTGCTGTAAGGGTGTAATGCAGTTTGTTCTTTTGTAACTGACTCATTTCAATAAAGTTTCCAAGGTTCATCCATGGTATACAGCATGTGTCAACATTTCCTTCCTCTGCAAAGCCGAATA
The DNA here is from genome assembly GCF_903995425.1 of Onychomys torridus. Lineage (NCBI taxonomy): Eukaryota > Metazoa > Chordata > Mammalia > Rodentia > Cricetidae > Onychomys > Onychomys torridus. The sequence goes on from NC_050445.1 coordinate 109,040,323, forward strand.
ATATTCCAGTTGCACATATATACCATAGCTATCTTTCTTCATAGTAAAATTTCTCCGCCACACAATAATTTTATTTTTGATATTTTAAAGACAGATATTGCTGTCCATTTTTAAATACTGTGACATTTTAAATTTTTAACCTTTTAAAAATGTGTATGGGTGTTTTGCATATTTTTATGTCTGTATACCACATGTATGTGGTACCTGCAAAGACCATAAGAGGGGTCTGATCCCCTGGGACTGGAGTTACAGATGATCTTGTGCATCCATGTGGGTGCTGGGAATTGAACCCAGGTCCTCTGAAAGAGCAGCCAGTGCTCCTAACCTTTGAGCCATTTCTCCAGCCCCTCTTTAGCAATTTAAAATCCTAATAGTAGTTCTGAGGGATCCAGTTTCCCCACAGCTTGGCTGGAATTATTTGTCTTTTGAATATTACAGCAATTGCTATATATACTTTGATTCTGGTAGGTACAAAGTAGCCTCAGTGAAGTTTTGCCTTGCATTTCTTTAACGATCGCAACCACCTTTTAATGTGCTTCGGAGCCATTTGTATGTCTTCATGGAAAGATGTCTGTTTGGATTTTTTGCCCATTTGATATCTTTTTATTATTGAGTCATAGGGTGTGTGTGAGTGTGTCAGTGTGTCAGTGTGTGTGTGTGTGTGAGTGTGTGTGTGTGTGTGTGTGTGTGTGGTTGATTTTGAGGTGGAGTCTTATATAGCCCAGACTGGCCTTAAATTCCTGATCCTTCTGCCTCTACCTACCAAGTGCTGAGATTGCAGGTATGAGTTATCACATTCAGCTTAAGTTGTAGGAATTCTTTCTTTTAGGTGCATATCTCTTAGTAGGTGTATGGGTTTGCAAATATTTTTCTCTCATATTTTGGTAATATCCTTAGACATAAAAAATTTTAATTTGCATGAAATCCAACTTACTCTCCCCCTCCCAGTACTTTTGATACTGTATCAAAGAATTGTTTCTAAACCTAAGGTTGCAAAGATTTACCTCTGTTTCCTCTAAGCTTTATAATTTTATCTCTTACATTGAGATTGTTTATCTATTTTAAGTTTTGTATATAGTGTGAAGTCACTGTCTACTTTATCTTTCTACATGGGAAATATCATTGTACCAGCATCACTGTTGAGTAGACTGTCATCTCCCACAAAAGGTGTTGGTATACTTATCAGAGTAAATTAGTGACACATGTTTGGATTTATTTCTAGACTTCCCATTCAGTTTCATTATGTATGTGTGTTCTTAAGCCAGTCCCACATTGCTTTGGTGACTGTAGGCTAGTAGTTGGCTTTGAAACTGGGGTTGTTTTAGTCTGGGTTCTCTAGAGGAATAGATGCTCAAATGAATATGTATTAAAGGGTTTACTAGGTTGGCTTACACAATTGGGTCTGGATAGTCTAACAATGACCATCTGTACCTGAAGAAGTTGAGAATTGGTCATCCCACAAAGCTAGGTTCCCCAGTAATCTCTATCTGTAATTGTAAGACTGAGGGATTCCTGGATAGCCACTGTTCTTCAGTCCATGTTACAGGCTGAATAAGTAAGAACTGGTGTTAGGAAAGGATGGTAGCAGCAGCAGCAGCAGCAGCAGCAGCAGCAGCAGCAGCAAAAATGGTAGTGGCAGAGCAGCACAGATGAAATTATGAAAAGGGTAGATGAACTTGCCAGCAAGACATGAGGGCAAGCAGGCAAAGAGCAAAAGCTTTTTGCTTGGCCCTCCCTATATCTGGACCACTTCCAGAAGGTGCTGCCCATATTTAGGCTGGGTCTTCCTGCTTCAGTTAACCTAATCCAGAAAATCCTTTGTGAATCTGGAAGCTTGTTTTGATTCTAGATCTAGCTAAGTCGTGACAACAAAGATTACCCATGATAGATCCACTACCAATCTTTTTTCTTTGTTCCCCTTCACAATTCTATATGGATTTGATCAGCTGTTGCATTTCTACAAAACAAGATTTGGAATTTGGTGGTGTTTTCATGGGATCTTAAGAACAGAAAGGGAGAACGAGGAATAACAGACCATGATAAATGAAGACCACATGAGAACAGGAATAGGCAGAGTACTGGAGAGGTCCCCAGAAATCCACAATGATATATCCTCTGTAGACTGCTGGCAATGGTCGAGAGAAAGCCTGATCTGACCTAGTCTGGTGATCAGATGGCCAAACACCCTAACAGTCATCTTGGAACTCTCATCCAATAACTGATGGAAGTGGATGCAGAGATCCTCAGCCAGGCCCCAGGTGGAGCTCCAGGTGTCCAACTGTCGAGAAAGAGGAGGGACTGCAAGAGCGTGAATTGTTGAGCCCAAGACTGGAAAAAGCACAGGGACAAATAGCCAAACTAATGGAAGCACATGAATTATGAACCAATGGCTGAGGAGCCCCCAGCTAGATCAGGCCCTCTGGATAAGTGAGACAATTAAATAGCTTGAACTGTTTGGGAGGCACCCAGGCTGTGGGACCAGGACCTGTCCTTAGTGCATGAGCTGGCTGTTTGGAACCTTGGGCTTACACAGGGACACATGCTCAGTCTGGAAGGAGGGGACAGGACCTGCCTGTACTGAATCCACCAGGTTTAAATGAATCCCCAGGGGTGTCTTGGTCCTGGAGGACATGGGAATGGAGGGGAGGGGCTGGGGGGAAGGTGGGGGTGGAGCGGGGGGGGGGGGACAGGGGAACCCATGGCTGATGTATAAAATTAAAATGCATTAAAAAAAAAACCCAAGGGGGGGGGGAGATTGCTCTGGGTAGTGTGTTCACTTTCCAGGGCTACTGAGACAGTGTCATGACTAGCATGGCTTTAATTAATTCTGAGCCATCTTTTACAGTTTTAGGGCTTAGAAGCCCCAAATCAAGGCGTTGCTAGAGCACCATCTCTCTGAAAGGTCTAGGAAGGGTCTGGCCCTTGCTTTTCTCCTGCATCTAGCATTGACTGGAAGTTGTTATTGTGTCCTGGCTTGTACCTGAATAATCCAGTTTCTGTCTCTATCTTCATACAGTTATTCACTCCTCCTACTCCTTTCCTTTCTCCCCCTTCCTCCTTCCCCTTCCTCCTCCTCCTCCTCCTCCTCCTCCTCCTCCTCCTCCTCCTCCTTGTTCTCCTTTTTCCTTCTGACAGGGTCTCCCAGTATAGCCCAAACTGGCCTTCAATTTCTCTGCCTTAGCCTCCTGAGTACTGGTGTTACAGTTGTGAACCTTTGTGCCCAACTCTTAAGTTTTGTCTTTTTGTTTTTTCCTGCAAATAGTAATTTTATTTTTCTGTTACCAATCTGAAAACTGCTATTTCTTTTTTTTATCTAATTGATCTATCAGAAATGTCCAGTTTAAAGCCATTCTTGTCTCATTCCTAATTCTAGGGGAAAGCTTTTTCCTCATATGATCTTTATGATGAAGTGTCCTGTGGTGGTTTAAATAAGAATGGCCTTGATAGGCTCATATATTTGAGTGCTTGGTCATTAAAGAGTGGTACTACTTGAGAAGGATTAGGAGGTGTGACTTTGTTGGAGTAGGTGTGGCCTTGGAGGAAGTGCATCAGTGGGCAGCTTTGAGGTTTCAAAAGCCCAAGCAGGCTGCTGCCTGCTGATTTGGTTGTAGAACTCTCAGCTACTTCTTCACTACCATATCTGCCTGAATGTTGCCATGCTACCCACCATAAGAGTAATGGACTAAACCTCTGAAACTGTAAGCAAGCCCCAGTTAATTGTTTGCCTGTATAGTAGTTGCCATTGTCATGGTCTCTCTTTACAGCAGTAGAACACTGACTAACAAATGTCCTAAGGGTTTTGCTTTTTGTTGTTTTGTTTTGATTTAGTATGTGAAGGTACTGTGTACGCAGACCTTTCTGTCCTGCCAGCCAGCTCCCAAATAACCACACAGAGATTTATAGTTAATTATAAATGATCAACTGATAGCCTAGGCTTGTTACCAACTAGCTCTACAACTTAAGTTAACATTGTGTGTGTGTGTGTGTGTGTGTGTGTGTGTGTGTGTGTGTGTGTGTGTGTGTAGTACCATGTGGCTTGGTACCTTTTTCAGCACAGCAAATTCATCTTGCTTCTCTCCACATCTCCTTGAGACTCCACCCTTCTTAATTTCAGGGAGCTTTCTCCCTGTCCCCAAATCCTGCCTAATCTCTTCCTGCCTAGCTATTGACTCTTTATTTAGCTTTTTATTAGACCGATGAAAGCAACAAATCTTCACAGTGTATAAAAAGATTATTCCACAACAGTACTGGATTTTGTCAAATGCATTTTCTACATCAAGATGATCATGTGTGTGTTTCCCTTTTTCTGTTTGTGTGATTGAATGTGTTGTTCTAGTGTTTTTCTTAGTATTGAACAGCCTCACATACTTCTGTTACATCCCACTTGGGTTGTGATCTTTCTGAGACTTGCTTTGTTGGTAGTTTGCTGAGGCTATTACATCTGTGTTCATAAGACAGACTGGTCAGTGATTTTATTTTCTTATGTTGTCTTTAGCTGGCTTTGCTTTTAGGATAATGCTGGTCTCATGGAATGAGAATTTTTTTTTTTTACAAGAGTCAGAGAAGGGTTGGTGTTGACTCCTTAAGGGTTTGATAGAATTTACCACTAAAGCCATCTGTTTATGGACTTTTCTTTGTGGGAGGCTTTAGTTACTCTTCATGTGTTAATAGCTATTTAAGCTTTTTTGTGTCTTTTTAGTCTAATAATTTGTGAATTTCTCCAGATCATCAGCATGCTCTGTGATGTCTGCAGAGTGCTCTTGTGCTTAGTGTCACTAGTGTACCCACTCTGCTGTTCTGACGTTTCTGTCTGCTTTCATTTATGCCAGGTCAGCTGAAGACTTGTCTATTTCTTGATCTCTAAGACTTGATGTTTCTCCCTATCTCTTAATTTTCTCTTTTCCACTTTATTTCCACTCTCTTTATTATTTCCTTCTGCTAGCCTTGGATTTAGCTTGTGACTTTTTTCCAGTAGTGGGATCAAGTCCACTGCCTTACACATGCCAGGTAAATGCTCTGCCACCAGCTACACCCCAGCTGTAAGTTTGCTCTTTCTTGTCCCTGTGTGTGTAATTGCAGACTGTTGGATTTTTTTGTTGTTGTTGTTTTGGTTTTTTTGAGATAGGGTTTCTTTGTGTAGCTTTGGAGCCTGTCCAGGAACTTGGTCTGTATACCAGGGTGGCCTCAAACTCACAGAGATCTACCTCCCTCTGCTTCCCTAGTTTTGGGATTAAAGGCATGTTCCACCACTGCCCGGCTGATGTCATCTTTTTAAATCAAGTACTTGTATTTCTTTGTATTATTGCAGTTCCCTTTTAGTTAGTTTTTGCCTTAATTTTTTAAAACATATTCTCCCCCCCACCCGCCCACCCCCGGTTTCAACTTACGTGCCTGATGCTAAAGTAATCCACCTGCAGGAAGCAGAGCAAACAGATACTGCGTTCCACCCATTCTTCCTGTCTCTGCCTTTTGATTGGAATGTTTGATCCATTTACATTTAAAGTAATGATTAAGAAGGATTATTTCTGCTTCCTGCTCTGTTTTCTATAACTTGGATTTGTGACTTTTGCTCCCCATTTCTTCTGTTACTACTTTGTTTTGAGTGGAGTTGCTTTTTTATTTTTGTTTATATTCTTTAGGCAGTCTCTTTCATTCACAGTGGAGATTGTATTTAACATTTTTCAAAGTTATAAAAACTTGCTGATCATTCATATAAGTAGAGAATAGGCTGGAAATAATGTGGCCTTGGAGGATGAGAGAATGGTTTATTGTTTAATTGGTACAGAGCTTTGTGTCACATGATGGCATCATTCTGGAAATGGATATGGCTTTACAATACTTCATATTTTTTTTTCACTTTACATTCTTAAGGTTCCTGAAACCATGTACTTAAAAATAGCTGCAATGGTAAGTTTTAAGTAATTTATATTTTACTATATTAAAGGCTCAAATGTCACTACAACTAGACCCCCCCCTAGTTATGTTACTGTCACAAATTACATTTTTTCCTAACAGCATAAATTTTTAGTTGTTTATGCCTTTGTCTTATAAACCATAAGTAATAAAAAAGTAGGTATAAAAGTCCAAAACACAATACTTACCTAGATTTCCTCATGAGGAGCTGAGTCCTGTCTGGGGTCCTTTGCTCCAGGTGGGAGGACCTCTTGGTACACATTCTCTGTCACACAGGTCTAGTAGAGGCAAACCCCTCTGATTTTGTCTACTCGGAGTGTCCTAGGCTCTTCTTCATGTTTTGAATAAGGTTTACAGTTTGGTTGAATCAGAATCATTAGTATTTAAGTTTGTTGTCTCCAAGCCTTCTTTCTTATCAAGCAGAGCTCCTGGTAGGCTGTTAGTCTTTCTGAGGATGCTTTGCACATGGCATGTCACTACTACCTTGCTGCTTTAGGGATGTGTTGTAGCTCCAGCAGTTTGCCATTGTGTATGAGCATGGAGCTCAAGTTCAACCTCCCTGGAGTTTACTGAGTATCTTGGATTTGTAGGTATATGCCATCAGATTTGGGGACTCTTCAGTCGTTGTTTCTCACATGTGCTTTCCTTCTCTTTCTCTCTCTCTGTGTCTCTCCTTTGTGGAATTTTTGTGAAGTGTGTTGCTATCACCTAGCGGCCCCCCACCCCCGTGCTGTCTTCCCTTTTTTGGTGTCTTTTTCCTGTTTGCTCCTGAGATGCCATCATTCTTACTGCTGCATCTCTGTTTTCTGTAATTCTCCCTCTTGCTCGTTGAGGTGGATGGTGGAGGCCTGCTCCTGACCTCCGCAGCTGGACTTTCTAGTCACAGAGTCGCCGCTACTGACTGGTATTTCATTTCTGCTCTTTTGTCAGCAGTCTCACTTACATACCGTTTTAAAATTTTGGACTGTTTTTCACTTTTAGCTTTTTGAGCATATTTAAAATAGTTGTTTTAAGTATATCTATTTAGAAAGTTTACTGTCTGGGCTTTAAAGACACGTGCTGTCCATTATATTGGTTTCTTTGAGTGGATCATTCCTTGCTGTTTTATGATGATAGTGACTAAATTACCACTGGCTGGGCCTCAGCCGGAGACTCAAATGCTGATGGCTGGAGTGTGTAGGTTCTTCACACTAAGCAGGATGACAGGAAGGCAGAGCTCAGTGAGGAAAATCTCACAACCTTCCGTGGGTCCTTGGGAGGGGGAGAAGAAGAGAGGGAGTGCAGTTCCTGCACAGTTGCTGGGAAGGCTAGCTGGGAAGAGGAGAGGTGTCATTGGAAGAGGATCTCTGTGGAGAAAGCCGTCAGTGAGAACCAGTAGGACTGTTTGTCTGTCTGTTACCTGACTTCCTGACTCATGTGGTGCCACCTCTGCCATGTTCTACCACTTGAAGCAGTCCTGAGCCATCCACATTTAGGGGAGATGGGACCTTCACTTCCTCAGGGAAGTGCATCTCTTCAGGGAGGAACTCTCCTCTCAGACTGATCCTTTGTGCAGTTCTCTCAGCTGTCCTTCTGGTACGTGTCTGCCCTGGAGAAGAGAGAGTGAGTGTGGTAGACCTTCCTTCCCAAGGGATGCAATACAAGACCCTCAACTCCTTTCCATCTGGGCACACAGGACTATAAAACAGGCATATAAATCAAACATTTACTGATACTAGACCGTAGAGAAATTTATTTGAAAACAATTCTTTGGAACACAAATAATTTACCTTTTTTTTTTTTTTTTTTTTTTTGGTTTTTTGAGACAGGGTTTCTCTATGTAGCTTTGTGCCTTTCCTAGAACTCACTTGGTAGCCCAGGCTGGCCTCAAACTCACAGAGATCCGCCTGCCTCTGCCTCCCTAGTTAATTTACCATTTATGAAAAACAAAAGCAAATTTGAGAGTAAAATATGGCTTAGTTGGCTGAAGAGTTTGCTGTGCATACATGGAGACCCAAATTTGGATCTCCAGCCCCACATGAAAATTCTGGTATGGTGGAAAGCATCATGTTCTTGTACTCCTAATACTGGGAGGTAGAGAGAGGTGGCTCCTGGAGGCTTGCTAGCTAGCCAGTCTAGCCAATTGGTGAGCTCCAAGTTCAGTGAGAGATCCATATCCAACACTAAGGTGGTGAGGGATCAGGAAGACACACAGTGTTGACCTTGTCTCCACAGACACATGCACCCGTACACTTTTGAGTGTGTACACACAAACAAATAAAAACAGTGTAGTTATGGGATTATAGTGCTTTTTACATAACGAATTGAACTTTGGCTGAATATTTGGTATTGCAGGACACAGAGCATCTGTAGTGTTTTTAGAGCTGGCCAATATTCTAGTTTTATAACTGTCAATGTTGAAACAGTGCAAACAGGACAAAATGCCAGAATTATGTGTAGAGCCATTCCTGAAATTGTTGGAGATTGTGCCCTAATTCCTTTAACAGTGTTTTAGGAAATTCAAGTCAGCAACTTAGACAGCAGTTTTTAAACCCAAACATTTGAACAAAATTCAGTCCAAAGACATACTGATTTGCTACTTATATGCTGAGGAGTGCTGGTAGGAAAACATTAAAAGCTGTTGTTTCTGTAACTAACCCATTACGCTTCTGTAAGAGCAGTAAAGAGCTGAAGGGTTTCAGACACTGTTCATTGGTGCTGTGGTGTGATGACTCTGTGTTCGGGACCAACGCTACAGTGAAGTCATGCTGTGTGACAGCTGAGTGCTGCCAAGCTCTCTTGGGTTCATTGTACATTTGAGTTTGAATTGACTTTTGGTCATTGCAAACCTTTCACTGCACCACCCCTTATGTAGTTGTGACCCACAGTTTAAGCAGCTGGGTCCTGGTGGTGTTCTGAAATCAGAAGCGGTAGAAACCCTGTGTGTAAGCCCTCTTGTGTGGCTGCTCCTAAGCAGACACTGAGAGGACTTGGTGCTGAGTCATGAGGCCTCTGGCCAGACAGCCTACCTCAAGTCACAGAGTCATCTTGTGCTGGCCTGTGTATGTTTATTCTGTGGTTCTAGCTGTACTCACAGAAGGAATGGGAAGGTGGAAGTCTACTGTGTCAGTGCATTCTTTTTTTTTTTTTTTTTACTTAAATTGTAAAGATTTGGGACAAATACCATCAGACTTCCCAATATAAAGCAGCAATAGCAGACTTTATATTCTCTCTCTCTCTCTCTCTCTCTCTCTCTCTCTCTCTCTCTCTTTCTCTCTCTTTCTCTCACTTGGGTAGGGAGGGAATGTATTATCTGTCAGTTACAGTCTAGTAGCCTAGCCAGGAGGTAGAAACCACAGCCATCTCTGGAACAGAGAGAATTTGGTAGTAAGAACTGATGGGGTCAGGTTGTCAGGCAGTTCCTTAGGGTTGCAGCCTATCGGGCTGGGATCAAGGAAGAGGCTGCAGTTGCTGAGAAGTGGGAGGAGGAGGGAAGTACCTAGGGTACTCAGGTTCAGAGGTCACTGCTTGGCTAGGGTTTTTATCTCTGTTGGTGAGACATATGACAATCAGTCCTGCAGGGATTGGAAAGTTCAGGTTGGAACCAGTTGCTGCCCAGTAGCACAGCATTGCTGAGTCATGCTTCTCAGAGCAGGTAGGGCAAGGAAGCATGCAAGGTCTCTTTTCTCTTTCTCTCTCCTTGTGGATCCCTGTTAATGAGCCTCAGGAGGCAGCTGGACAAGTTGAACTGGGAATTGCAGGGTACCATCCAAGGCCAGGTCATAGAATTCAGCAGAGAACAGTGTATACAAGAGCCACAGCCTAAGAACTCAGTGCTGTCCCCTGATGGGTACTGTCTTGTGGGCACATGGGATGAGAGACTTGAATGAGCTGTGTAATGAATTGTTTGGAGGTTTCTGTTCTTTGTGTAGTTCAGACGTCTCACCCAAAGAGTATGCTTTTAGGGCTGATGTTTCTGTTTTGGTATAGTATGGCCTCCTAGTTGTGTTTCATCCATACATGGTTCACTTTGTGTGTAGGTAACCATGTTGAGCACTACCATGCAAACACAGAGCATATTCCAAGAGTAATTTGGATTATAGCTGATGTGTTATGTATAATCTCCTTAGTCATAAGGCAAATCTCCAGTTACAAGCCAGTGGGTACATTTGTTAAGTATTAAAAGCAATAGCTGTATCACTCACCTCCTGCTAGCTGGTAAGTAGTGGCCAGCATGGCATCTAGGATTCTGAGATGAGCTTTATCTTCAGAGCCATTCACCATTGACTTTTGTTGACATCTTACCTCTCTGTGGTGTGTTTCCTTTTCTTCATGGTGATGAAATGGTGGTTATCTCACAGTTGGTGGTGTCTTAGGTTCACTTAGGTTCACTTCTTTTTAGTTCATAAACCAGGAAACCTAGGACAGGGTAAAATGATTATAAACAAAGCAGCAGACCTTCACCAAGTTTCAGAGTCCTTCCTGCCTTCATCTTTGGCTGCCTGTCACCTGCCTGCTTTGGCTGACTGCCTTTCTACCATCCACATCTAGCTTAAACCTGCAGGCAGCTCTCTTCTCTCTTCCTTTGAGACCCACCCATTTCCTAAGGATCATACCTTGATAGGCTTCTATGTTGTTTAACTAGAGTCAGATCTCCCCAAGGCACTGAGGCCCCAAATCAACATGTGAGGTAAAAGCCAAGCATGGTGCAACTGGCCATGACAGCCTCTGGGAAGGAAGTTCAGCAAGGCAAGTTAGGAGAATCTCTGTTTCAGCAGAAGATTGGACCAGATCAGATAGCTTTTTCACCAGGAGATTGTTACTTACCAGGTCAGTGATTTCTTCAGCAGGAGGTCAGAGCAGGTGGAATCAGCAGCTTGTGTTTGGGGGCAGGTTGTAGGAAGAGTTCCCATCATCAAATGCTAGACTTGGGAGTTTGGAGAGATGTCCTCTAAGAGTGTCAGGAACTGAGGTTGTTGAGAAGCCTTTTCTGTGTACACAGTGCTACAGTACCTCATACTCAGGCTCAGCCTGACTGGCAACCCTGCAAACCCCCTTAGCTCCAAGGCTTTATTCATTGAGATGATATTAACATTCTCCTTTTCCAAAAATAAAAAAATAAAACTACCAGCCTGGTAGTGTCCACTGTTAACCCAGTGCCTGGGAGATTGAAGCAGGATAATCCATGTGTTTAAAGTCAGTACCCCAAAGAAAGGACAATGCTTTGTCCTTACTGGAATAGAGAGTTATTCTGGTTATGGATTTGTCTTTCCTGCATGTAATGCTTTTGCCAAAACCACCATAGGTGGACTTAGTGGTATTCCGCACATTATTGCTTCTGACTAGGGAACTCACTTCACAGTAGGTAAGTGTGATAGTGGGCCCACGATCATGGAATCTACTGATCTTACCATGTCCCCCACCATCCTGAAACAGCTAGCCTTATAGAAAGGTGGAATGAATGGCCTTTTGAAGACACACTTACAGTGCCAATTAGGTGGCAGCTGCCTTGAGGCCTGGGGTTCTCCAGAAGGTGGTATATGCTTTGAGTCATCATCCAATATTATGGTACGGTTTCTCCCATAGCTAGGATCCATGGGTCCAGGAATCAAATGGTGGAAAAGGAAATAGTTCCATTCACTGTCACCCCTAGTACCCACTAGGAAAAGTTTCACTTCCTGTTCCTGGGACCTTCTACTGGCCTAGTTCTGATTCCAGAGTGGGGAAGGCATACAACACTCTTCCATTCCACAACAAACATTCCCTTGAACTGGAAACCCAGACTTCTCCCAGGCCACTTTGTGCTTCTGATGCCATTAAGGCATCAGGCTAAAAAAGGAGTAACAGTATTGGGGTGTGTATGGGGTAATTGATCTAGATTACCAAGGGGAAGTTGGATTGCTTTTCCACAGTGGAGGTAAGAAAGATGTCTGGAGTGCAGGAGATCCTTTAGGGTGTCTCAATGCTATGTCCTGTGACTACAACAACCTAATCTAGGCAAGATGACAAAGGGTACAGACCCTTCAGGAATGAAGGTGTGGGTCACTCCTCCAGGAAAAGAGCCAAGACTTGCTGAGGTGCTTGCTGAGGGTAGAGGGAATACACAGTAGGTAGTAGAGTAGGCTATTTATAAATTACCTGCTAGGGCCACTGACCAGTTGCAGAAATGAGGATTATAATTGACATGTATGTTTGTGGTATTTTGTTAAAAATGTATTTGTACAGATATTTGTGTTTTCTTTCCTCAGTTTCGTTACCATGTAGTGTAACATCGGTTAAGAGTATCAGTGGTTATCATATTTCAGTTTGAGATACTAAAAGAATGTCCCTCAAGGGACATTACCACCTTTTCTAAATTTATAATGCTTTTGCAGTTGTATGAGGGATAGTTTAATAATGTTAGGCATAATTGTGACCTGGTTATTGTTTTCATTTGGAAATTAATCATGACATGAAGAGATTTGATTGTGTATCAGGCTGACAAGGGGTAGACTTGTGATGGTATTCTTGGTTGTCAACTTGACTACATCTGGAATGAACTAAACCCAAGTGACTGGCATACCTGTAAGGGATTTTTGCTTAATTAAATCATTTGAATTGGGAAATTCCACTTCTAATCCAGATCTCTGAGGTGGAAAGGTACACCAACCCCCAACGCCCCCTGGGGTTTCTCTGTATAGCCCTAGCTATACTGGAACTCACTCTATAGACCAGGCTGGTGTCAAATTCAGAAATTCATCTGCCTTTGCCTCCCAAGTGCTAGGATTAAAGGTGTGTACCACCACTGCTTGGCTGGGAAAATACACCTTTAATCCATATTTTTTCCCCCGAGACAGGGTTTCTTTGTGTAGCTTTGTTGCCTGTCTTGGATCTCTCTCTGTAGACCATGCTGGCCTTGAACTCACGGAGATCCACCTAGCTCTGCCCCCCCCCCCCCCAGTGCTGGGATTAAATGCATGCGCCACCATCCCCAGCTAATTCAGATGTTTTGAGGTGGGAAGATCTATGTTTAATCTGGGCCACACATTCTCCTGGGGTAAAGGGTATGGCAGAAAAAAGCTTACTCTCTCTCTGCCTGCTCTTGCTTACTCTAGCAACTCCACCCTTTCACTGGCGTTAGAGCTTACCAATGGAAGCCCACGAAGAACCCAGTAGCTGTTCAGTTCACAAGGCGGGATGTCTCAGCTGGCTTTAATACACACCGGGAGCCAGAAGAAATAGGCTCTAATACCAGTGAAGGATGAACATGCCAGGGAGAGTGAGGACAAGGAGACAAAGAGCAAGCACTTCCTTTCTCAAGTACTCGGTATAGGCTGTCACCAGAAGGTGTGGCCCAGATGTAAGGTGCATCTTTCCACCTCAAAAGATCTGGATTTAAGGCATGTCTTCCCACCTCAAGTGATACAATCAAGAAAAATCCCTTACAGGTGTACTCAGCTACTTGTAATCAAATTGACAACCAAGAATAGCCACACTCCCCATCAAGTTACCCTGGCACACTTGTCAAAAATTGCAAGGGTCTTACTGAGCCTGTGTAGTTTGTTTTGTAAGAAGCATGAATAAGCAACATCTCGACTATGTTTCAGATTACAAATGCTCTAGAGTACAAGAAGGAGATGCTTTGTCCATCTTCCCTTCCCTTTAGCATCCCGCTCAGTACAAAATACACATCAGACTTCTTCTTTTTTTTTTTTTTTTTTTTTTTTTTTGGTTTTTCAAGACAGGGTTTCTCTGTGTAGTTTTGTGCCTTTCCTGGAACTCACTCTGTAGCCCAGGCTGGCCTTGAACTCACAGAGATCTGCCATTCTCTGCTTCCCGAGTGCTGGGATTAAAGGCAAGCGCCACCACCGCCCAGCTCACATCAGACTTCTGAGTGAATAGAAACAAGTAAGAGAAAGCACCCATGAGCACATGCCAGCATCTCTGTGCCACAGAGTGTCCCAGGCCCCCCTGGTCAGTGTGAGTCACTGGCTACACTAGGCAGGCTATGTAGTGACTGAGATTTTTCTTCTGAGTTTTACCTCCTGATTACATAGAAAAGCAAGCACAATGTCTATGGGCTACAGCATATCTTCCTCTTTAAAGAAAGTATGCGACAGACTCAGGAGCTTGGGGCTCCCCACCTAGAATCTGAGTGGTTTATTTTCGTTGTATCTACATTCTATTAATGGCAAGTGACAGTGTTTTCATTCTTGCTAGTTATTTAAAGTCTAAAACCAATTTAGGTTTTAAAAAAGTGAAGGTAGATTAAAAACAACAACAACAACAAAACTACCAAATAAGATGGGTCATAAACTGGCAACCTCAGCAGGTAGCGTGTAAACAAATTTGAGTAATGCCCACAGCAGAGTCTCCCTTCTGTGTTTGCTAATTCCATTTTTAACTTTATTCTTGAGTAGCTAATGCACTGACATTGGGAAAAGATTGGCATTCATTTCTTTTATGTTCATCTAGTGGTCCTTTGGTCATATTGGAGAAAGTATCTCATTTAACCCCTCCCACTTATTTTTATCCAGATGAGCTCTTATTCTGGGCCTCTTGCCATGGAAGCTTATCTTCTTGCCCTGGCTGGCTGGTTTGGGTTTGTGGGGGTCAGAATGGCTCCTTCCATACCCTGCTGACCTGCTCTGGGCTTGTTCCTACCTTCCAGATCCTTAAGAATGCTGAGCCTAGAGGCTTTCATAATGCTATTGTGGATTAGGGCTGTCATGGGCTGTAAATGGCAGAAGGCACAAGGTTGGAGGCTTTACAGCCCACACCCACTGTATCTTCTGGTGCAGAACCAGGTACAGCATGGGCGCTGTGGGTGTGTCTGCTTAGCAGAGTTAAATGATGGGTCTTTTTCACAGTGCTGTGGTCATTTCCTCTTGCAGCTCCTTACCATGTTTTCAGCAGGAAGGAGCAAGGAGGAAGGGGTACCAGCAGCTAATGCATAGGCCTCATGAGACATATAAGCATCTCTAAGCTGGATTGATTTGAGCTGTATTTCACAGCTGTAGTTAGAGTTTTCCTGCCTGGCCCAGTCAGGACAAATCTCTCTTACCCGCCAGTCCCACAATCGCTCAGACCCAACCAAGAAAGCACACAGAAACTTACATTGTTTACAAACTGTATGGCTGTGGCAGGCTTCTTGTTATCTACTTTTTTTATCTTAAATTAACCCATTTCTGTTAGTCTATACTTTGCCACATGGCTTGTGGCTTATCAGTGTCTTTACATGTCGCTTCTCATGGCAGCAGCTGGAGGTGTCTCTCTCCAACCTTCTACTTCCCAGAATCCTCTTCTCTCTTGTCCCGCTTATACTTCCTGCCTAGCCACTGGCCAAACAGCATTTTATTTGTACAGAGTGATATCCACAGCACACAGCCTTCCTCACAGTGGCCAGAGGGCTGCTTTTTCTGAGATGGAGGCCTCTACCTCCTGCAGACCTTCTTATGGGACTTTCATAGTGGAGGGACACAGATGCTCTGGACAGAGGCTGCCAGAGGGCAAGAGAACAGTGCACCCCACATATTATCCAGCTGGACCATGGAAAAGGCAGAAAAGGCCCAAGGAGATAATCGCTTTGAAAAACCTCGGATATCATTGCCTTGCGTAGCTCAGCGGTAGAAGCAGAAATGGTGTGATCCACCCAGGCTAAGGTGGTTTTAGCACTGACTGGAGTAATTCTGTTGCCTGGAGGCTCCCAGTAGAACTTTCAGGGTTACCCAGAGGGAGGAAGACCTGGGGAAGTGCTTTCCAAAGTGCCGCCTATGGAGAGAGGTAGTGTTCTAGTCTGCTGTAAGAAGTCAAAAAGGCCTCTGTCCTGACCTGGGACCAGGTCAGAGGGAGTAGCTGGGCATTGGCCAAGGGGTCAGAAGTGGGAATGGGCCAGCTGGGGTCTGTAGGAAGATGCTGATCTAGAGAGGCTCTGGCTGGCCAGCCCTGCACTTGTGCCATCATCCCCTGGTTCTTCTGGCCCATATATGCTTCCATTTTTCTGCCTTTCTATTACATCCCAGCCTGTCCTCCACTCCTGTCCCACCCAATCCCCCGAGCCCTTGAGCTGAGGCAGAGGCCTGCAGTGTTAGGAGCCCTGCTGTCCTGGAGCAGTGAGGGAGGAGCACTGGTGGTGGGGACCGGGCAGAGAGGAGTGCAGCAGGCAGTGGGAGACAGACGTGGGCTCGAGTGGGGAGATGGGAGAAGACCAAGGGGCCAGCAGCTGGACTTCAGTGGGCACAGTGGCTCACTTGGTCACTGCTTTTGTGGCTTTACTGGTGCTCATGGAGTTTGCAGCTCCTGCAAGGCAGTGCACAACAAGGCGATGATGAATTGCCCCTTTTAAATTGTAATTATGTCACTCACCAGAGCCTGTGAGTGCTAATTCTTGATCTGCACAGGGAGTAATTGGATAATGAAGGGCCGCCTGTTTGCTGGGCTCTGTCCTTGCCCTTGCATTCTCACCATGCCAGGCCCTTCTGTCTCCAGTCTTCGGACATGCCTCACATCCCTGGAGGTTTCAGTGCCTGTTCTGGCCTTCTGACTGTGGCTGCCTGGCACTGCCATCCATTGATGGCAAGTGAGGCCCAGGTTGATGTTGTATGTGCCAGAGGAAAGGAAGCCAGTCACTTGTAAGCCCATCTGATGCTACTAAGTTTTCTTCAAGCAGCAAAGCCTGCTTTGGTCAACTCTAGCCAGAGAGCCAGAAGCCTTTCTTGGAAGCATGATGAGAAGCTCACGTGGGGCAAGGGGACAGCTGAAGAAGCAGGTCTTAGAGGGGACAGGCAGCAGGCAGCAGGCAGACCACAGCACCACTAGCGGGAGAACCAGCTTCCATGTTAGCAGTCTACCTTGTCACACTTGGCCAGTTCAGGCTCCTGATCCAGACACCGAGACAACCTGGCAGTGGGGGTGGACACCTCAGCTGTCTCTCCAGCAGTTCAGTCTTTCGGAGGAGAGTGGTTCTCTTGCCGTGCTTCATCCCCACCCACCAGTGGGCTGTTAACCAGAGCGGGGAAGGATGCTAGCAGGAGGTAGATACTGCACAGGCCTGCAAGCTCCATCCCCAGCCCTGGAGTAGTCACCTCTCCTGTCCTGTCACATGGAGAAGTGTTCCCATCTTCACAGGAAGTGAGTCCACAGGGTGGAAAGGCCAGCATCATATGGGACTCAAAGTTCTCACTCTCTCTGGGCTCACATTACAGTCTCCTTTGTGAATTGGCATTCTATTTGCTGACCTCCAGGTGTAAGAATGCACAAGGCACATTCTTCAGGATGGGCACCACAGGTGTCCAGTTGACCCTTTCACTCTTCCCTAGCTCTGGCATCACTGGCATCCCCTCCCCTCAGTGTTATTGATTAACCTATTAGTGACGGTGAAGTTCATTGTCAAGGAGTCTCTAATTGGAGTTCTGGTGTCCACAGTCAGGCTAATAAGCACTGGCACCACAGTTATTACTTCGGTGTGGAGTGGTAAGAACACACTGGATTTCCAACATTATTATTGATCTTAGTCACATGTTGTATGTTAGGTCTCCAGAACCTATTTGGCTTATGTAAAAGTTCATACAAACCCTCAGCCAGCATCTCCCCTGTCCCCATCCCTCAGCCCTAATTGTCACTGCTCTCTTTCTCTAACAGTGTCAGTTCCAGATTCTCCATGTGAGTGAACACGGGTAGAATTCATCCTTCTTTAACTGGCTTATTTCACTAAAATCCTGCATATAACCACCTCAATAGGTGTTTCATTCTTTTATAATACAAACTCTAGAAGTTATGCTGTTTGAGGACACAAGGGCCTGTATGACAAACCTGCAGCTGGCACAGTGATGAAGATTGAAAGCTTTCCTAGGAAAAATCATAGTTGCCCACTGAACCTCACCATTTCTACACAGCACAGTACTAGAAATGCTAGCCATGGAGCTTAGGCAAGAAAAAGAAAGAAAAGCATCTACGTATGAAAGGAGGAGTTCAGTAGTCTCTGCAGCCAAAATGATGTCATTCTCAGAAGGTCCTAATGGCCTCAGACAGTGTGAGAACAAACAAATTCAGTAAAGTGACAGGGCCACATGTGAACACATACAATCACTGTTTCTGTACAATTATGATGTAAGATTAATGATCTTTCTAAAAAGCCAGGGAATCTCACTTGCAAAGTCCTTTAGATTTTGAGATCTTTTTCCAAGATTGAAACTGTTTGGCCTGGAGCTTCTTAGACTGTTTTATATTGTTATGGTTTAAAATTCTGAAGCCTCAGCCAGGCATTGGTGGCCCATGCCTTTAACCCCAGCACTCAGGAGGCAGAGCCAGGCAGATCTCTGTGAGTTTGAGGCCAACGTGGTCTACAGAGTGAGATCTATGATAGGCACCAAAACTACTCCAGAGAAACAGAAAATGAAAGCAAAAAAATTCTGAAGCTTCTTAGACCATTTTTTGTTCATTTAGATGTAATGTGGGACACAAAGGTGGGATCCATGATCTTGACCCTGTAGATAAAGAATAAATTGTAATAGAGCTAGATTACACTGCAGCCTAATGATGGTGTAGCCTTTAACCCCCCCCCCCCCCCCACACACACACAGAGTAACCATATACTGACCTGTTGGAATGATGCTGACGCTGGTCATATGAAGCAGAGTGCTGTGGTTCTGCACAGTAAGACCCATAATGTAGTGAGTACCTGTGTCTCTGTCCAGCTCCCTAGTATATTGTGTCTCACTGAGTTTTCCAGTGTGTAACTTCTGCTTACTGAAGAAAAGATGGTATGGTAAAATAGTGTGCTTGCTATTGGACACCTACAGCACATGTGTCTTGTGTTTGCTGTGTCTTTCAGCTGTGTCCAGTGATTCATACTTTGTAGGTTTGTGCCACTGTGCTGTGATGCCCACAGATTGATGTGATTGCTCAGCAGCACATTTCTCAGAGTACTTCAATCATTAGTCAGCTCAGAACTAATCATTGTTCTCCATCTCCCTTGGAAGACACAGAGCCTTGTAACAAGTCTTAAAAGGTAGTGTCAGAGATAGCCTGTGGGATGCATGCCCTACAGGAAGGTTAGCTGTGGACTCCCTTCACATGCACACAGGCACTCACGCATGAAGAGCTCAAGCTTTTTGTCCCCTGCCTGAGTGACCCAAGCTTCTCCCATTAATAGCCTTAGACAGTGGAGTTCCTTTTCTGCTCTCCTGTGGAGCCTTCTCTTTGCTTCCATTGCACTCCCAATGCTTTCCTCGGCCTCCTAGCCTGCCTCCTCTGTCTTGGTCCCCAGGGCAGCCCCCACTGGCAGATTTCCCTCTCCTCCCCGCTGCATTAAGTAACCCCTCCCTCCCTCCCAAAGCCATTTCTTTCTTCCTTCCTTTCTTTCCAAAATGATTTCCTTTCTGTGTGAAGAACTTCCTTAACAACTGTTCAGATCTTCTGGGAACAGCCTTTTCTTTCCTTTTACTTGAACTTCTTTTCTAGAAGACATTTCTACTGAAGTCAGACTTTTGGTTGACAATTCTTTTGTGTTAGTACTTAGAAAATGTGCTGTCACTTCTTGCTGGCCTCCATGGAGCCTGCTGGAAAACCCACTGTCTTTTGTAACCCTCGTTTCAGGGATAACAGGATATTTCTGTCTAGCCACTTTTAAGAATTTTTATTTCTCTTTAATATTAAAAATTATGTTTACAGTTTCTCTGAGAGGTCCTTTGAAGCAAGGTGTGGTGTGTGTGTGTGTGTGTGTGTGTGTGTGTGTGTGTGTGTGTGCTCTCCCTTTCTAAATCTTGCTCAGCTCCTAAATTTGTAGGGAAAACAGAAATTTTAACCTATTACTTGTACAATTTTTTAATGAAAACTTTTCTCCTTTCCTTTGGGACTGAAAGAGTCCAACTTTTTGTTACAAAATATTATTTTCAAAAATTAAAATTTGTATATGTATAAGGCTTATTTATACAAATTTATGTTGCCAAAGATTACTACCAAATTTTTGGGTTTGGCAGTATGTTCCTGTGATCCCAGCAGTGAGAAGCTGAGATGGGAGGATCACAGGTTTGAAACCAGCCCATCTCAAAAACAAACAAGTGAAAGTTCAGGTGGAGTGTGTGTGTGTGTGTGTGTTTGTGTGTGTGTGTGTGTGTGTGTGTGTGTGTGTGGTGAGCATGTGTGTATGCATCTGAGTGTGTGTGAGTGTGGTGTGTGTGTGTGAGAGAGAGAGTAAGCATGTGAGTATGCATCTGAGTGTGTGTGTGTGTGTGTGTGTGTGTGTGTGAGAGAGAGAGAGAGAGAGAGAGAGAGAGGGTGTGAGCATGTGTGTATGCATCTGAGTGTGTGTGTGTGTGAGAGAGAGAGAAAGAGGGGGGTGTGAGCATGTGTGTATGCATCTGAGTGTGTGTGAGCGTGGTGTATGTGTGTGTGTGAGAGAGAGAGGGGGTGTGAGCATGTGTGTATGCATTTGAGTGTGTGAGTGGTGTGTGTGTGTAAGAGAGAGAGGGTGTGAGCATGTGTGTATGCATCTGAGTGTGTGTGTGTGGGGGGTTGTGAGCATGTGTGTATGCATCTGAGTGTGTGTGAGTGTGGTGTGTGTGTGTGAGAGAGAGAGAGGGTGTGAGCATGTGTGTATGCATCTGAGTGTGTGTGAGTGGTGTGTGTGTGTGTGTGTGTGTGTGTGTGTGAGAGAGAGAGAGAGAGAGAGAGAGAGAGAGAGGGTGTGAGCATGTGTGTATGCGTCTGAGTGTGTGTGAGTGGTGTGTGTGTGTGTTTGAGAGAGAGAGAGAGGGTGTGAGCATGTGTGTATGCATCTGAGTGTGTGTGTGTGGGGGGTTGTGAGCATGTGTGTATGCATCTGAGTGTGTGTATGGTGTGTGTGTGTATGTGTGTGTGTGGTGAGCATGTGTGTATGCATCTGAGTGTGTGTGAGTGGTGTGTATGTGTGTGTGTGTGTGAGAGAGAGAGAGAGAGAGGGTGTGAGCATATGTGTATGCGTCTGAGTGTGTGTGAGTGGTGTGTATGTGTGTGTGTGTGTGAGAGAGAGAGAGAGAGAGAGAGAGAGAGAGAGAGAGAGAGAGGGTGTGAGCATATGTGTATGCGTCTGAGTGTGTGTGAGTGGTGTGTGTGTGTGTGTTTGAGAGAGAGAGGGTGTGAGCATGTGTGTATGCATCTGAGTGTGTGTGAGTATGGTGTGTGTGTGTGTGTGTGTGTGTGTGTGTGTGTGTGTGTGATTAGAACAATCTCCAGACACCTCTTCTTTTTACTGAACCACTTATTTTCCTAGATTACTCCATTAAATAATGCTTTCAGTTACAATTCTACAGTTGGGTACTGTGAATTTCATCTGTCCTCTCTCTGAAGAATCTCTCCCCTGCTTTCTGGTGTCTATCTTGGCCAGTGAGATCTTACACACAGCATCCATTCTCCTACTGTGGGTATTCCCATAGCAAACCTCACACTCTAGGGCCCCTGTTGAGTGATTGGAAGCAGGGGTATTGTCTACTAATCAAAATGATGATTTTGCTAGATAGAGCTAGTAAGTCAGACAATCAGTGGGTAGTTGATGTGGGTTTGGAATGTGGGAAGTTGTCAGGAAAGGAACTTGGCCTGTGCCTTTAGAATTCTAGCCTTGCCTATTATTACTATTATGCTACTTCCTTGACTGACCGACCGTACTCATGACATTTTCAGCTACACAGTCATGTCATACCTGAGGGTGGAGGGCTACACAGTCTCAAGGGCAGGGAGTTAGTTTTGCCTACAGTGAGTCTCTGCCCATTTCTTGCTCACTAGAGCTAGTGGCCTGATGGAAAGACGTGGATGGACTTAAGGACCAGGTTGTTAGCTGAGCGCTCCCTAATTCTGCAGTTCATCAGGTGCGGCCTGGCCAGCAGGGGAGCCCGTCCCGTCTTCACTTGTTTCTCTAAGGTGAAATGAGTTCAGAAGCACCCAGCCGGGAGACTATCCAGTGACAAATCAGGATGTCACAGATCTAGTTTTGGCATCCAGGTGGCCTTCAGCAGACTGTCTCCCCCACCCCCTTTTTTTCTGAGGCCGGAAAATTCCTTTCTGGCTGGGTTAGGAGTTGAGTGTAACACATTTGCCTACATTTGTTTTCTGTTGTATTACTACAGAGGAAGGGGACAGACGTTAGTTGTTGAAGATCCTCCTTGGTTCTGGGTTTCCAGAATTTTAAGAAGCTGGTTTTTGTTTGGCTCTTTGCACTAGTGCTTCATCTCTAAGTTTTTTTGTCTTTATGTCATCATGCAGGTAAGCTGTCATGAGCCTCCCCACCAGCCCCTCCCCCACCCTCCATCCAGGTGTTAAGTATTAATGTCAGGCATTCTGTGAAGAGCAGCCCAAGGAGTCAAGTTCCCCAGCTTTAGCCACCACTGGTGTTCATTAAACCCAGCACACACCTCTCGGTTTTCACCTCCCAGATCAAGTGCCCTTAGGGAAGCTGAGATAGTCCAACTCCTGTTCTGGCTTGCACTTACAGTCGCAGGGTCTATGAGAATGTGCCTGTGCATGTGTGTGCGTGCATGTTATGTGTGCGTGTCTGCACACACCTGATGGAGGTGGAGTGCAGGTGAGAGCTCACTCATGGGTGGCAGGCGTGGGCTCCCCTGAGGCTGGAAGTTGCTTGCATGTTTCCTCCCTCTTGTTTCTAGGTGGTCTCTCACTTGCCAGGAAGATAAGTTGCTCCGTCTGCTCCCCTCTCTTTTGACTGTTTCTCCTTCTTCCCCTTTCCCTCAGTGTAGAATCTGATGAATTTCTAGCTGAATATTTTACCATCTTCTTGGGATGACTTGAAAAGTTTTAGAGGGAAGTTCTCTGAGTAGAACCAGCTCTACATGCGGAAGGCTGTAGCACGGGAACATCAGAATCCTGGCAACAGTGTGCCGTGAGAGTTTTCTGTCGGAAAGCCCCTGATGTTTGCCCTCTTTTGGCCTCCCTGTCTATCCAGAGAGGGGCTTGCCTTCATGCACACCATGCTGAGGGCCTGCTCTGCATGCAGTGGGCAGTAGGGCTAGGAGCCCCTGTGAGCATAACTTAAGTGAGCCTGAGGAAAGCTGGTGTTCTTGGACATTTTACTACTGCTGCTATTTCCCTGTCTCTTGCTCTTAGTATTTGTCAGAGGCTCCATGGCTGAGTTCTTCCCTCTTGGCTTCTTCACCAGAAGGTGGAAGATCATGGTGGACCCCTCAGTTTCTTGGGGCTCTGCAGGGTGTATAGGAGAAAGAGGTAGCAGATAGTGGCTCTGAGAAAACCTCCCATTCCTGTTCCTCTTGCCACAAGTGCTAAGAAGGATGCTGTTGGTGACTAGGTGGAGGCAAGGGTTAGGAGAGGATGGTTGAAAGACAACAGGAATAAATGTGCCTGTCTAGGATGGGAGGATGGGGCAGAAAACCAGACCCTGACACAGGTAACAGTATAATTTCAGAAGAAGTTACTGTTACATACATGTTCTTGGTTTGAGGAGGTGATCTCCACATCTGTGTCTGGTTTATCATTCCTACTTGCTATGGACAGAAAATGGGGTGTGCCAGGGATGCTCTGAGTCTAAGTCTACCTTAGGGCTTCAGGCTTTTTGTTTACCTGAAGATCTTTATTCACAAATATATTCTTTAAATACAAATAGGTATGTGCTTTCAAACCATAATACATGTTAATTAAACACTGTTTTAAGATTTATTTTTAAGCCAGGTGGTGGTGGTGGTGTACACTTTACACCTTTAATTTCAGCATCTGGGATGTAGAGACAGGTGGATGTCTGTGAGTTCAGGGCCAGCCTGGTCTACGGAGTGAGTTCTAGAACAGCCAGGGCTACACAAAGAAACCCTTTGTTGGTTCAAGTGGGGTGGGTGGGTTGTTTTTTAATTTCTAGTGTGTGCATTTGTGTGTGTCTGTGTCTGTGAACCTACTATGCAAGTAAGTACAGGTGCCCACAGAGGACAAAGGCGTCAGATCCCCTGAAGCTGGAGTTAGAGGCTGTTGTAAGCTGCCAGAGGTGGATACTAGGAATTGAACTTGTATCCACTACAAAAGTGATACATACTCTTAACTGCCAAGTTTTCTCTTCATATCCCATTAAACACCATTTAAAATGGCCAGAAAGCTTAAAATAGAAAGTGATGGTCTGTGTATGTGCTCCGCTCTTCCCCAATGTCACCCCAGGATGGCTTGGAAGGATGGATCGCTGAGAATTATTTTGGACTTGTTTTTACCATGTGAGCTCCAACACCAGGGTCTTCTGTTCCTGTGCCTCTGTGATGCCAGATGTGGTGTAGGAACGGGGTAGGAGAGTGTGTCAGGGCACTCTAGGCTGAGCCTGCTGTCTGTTAGGAGACTACTGGGGAAAGATGGACACTTTGCTCAGTGGTGCTTTTTCCTTCTTAGACCTACACTGCTAATGTGCATTTAATAATGTGTCTCTCTGTTTTAAAAAAATACTTTATAGTTTAAATCACAAAATTGTAGAGGGCAGAATGAGGAAAAGCCAAGTAGCCTGATGGCAGGGGAAGAGATGAGCTCAGAGTGACAGTGTAGAGAGTCCTCTCTCCCAGTGTAAGATCTGAGGGCCACTGAGAAGTAAGGTTCCTGCTTCCTCTGCACAGACAAGTCAAAGGAGCTGGTTCTTGGAAAGACTTTTATTTTTTGTTTGTCTGTTTAGAGAGCAAGGGAGAGAGTGAGCCCAGTAAACCCTTGCTGCTCTTCAGAGAACAAAAAGTGGTTTCAGTGTAGGGAGAGCGTGAGCTTGCCAAGACCACCCGGGCCAGTAGATGCAGAAGCTAGGTATGCCTCCTAGTGCCTTCTGTCCCCGTCTCCCTGCTTCCCTTCGTAGCCACTTGCAGCTGTCACAGGCCAGTGTTTCTCCAAGTCCCCGACAGCGTTGTTGTCTGTTATAGTGTGCCCAAAGCCCATGGCTAGGCTGCTGCTGAAGGCAAAGGCTGAGTCTGAGCCATCTGCTTGTCATCTGGAGTCTTTGTTTTTGTTTTTAAAATTTTATGTGCCTACATGTATGTAAGTATACCACATGCATGTAGTGCCAACAGAGGCCAGAAGAGGACCCCCTGGAACCAGAGTTACAGAAGGATATGAGCTGCCATGTGGGTTCTGTGAACTGAACCTAGGTCCTCTGCAAGAGTGATGTTAACCACTGTGCCATCTTTTCCTCTCTCTACTGTGGATCTTAACCCAAAAGAGGGAGGATCTCTGAGGTTCATAAGCAACTGCTTGGCCACTGGACACAGACCCTTGCTGATTTTGCACAGGACCCAGGAATGGACAACACTATTCTTCACTCTGAGTGGGTCCTTGTGCTTGAGTCATATAGACCAGAAAGATTCTAAGTTTTGAAAAATCCAGGTTCTTTTGTTCTGTGATGGTTGCTCCCATACCCTCAGATATGAATTCCTTATGTCAAAGGGAAGTTGCCGATGTTCCCAGGACTGGTTGGTTAGCTGTCCTGGTCCTTATTTCATCATTTACATTGTCGTTTTTCTTTCTGAGCCCCTGAAGATGTAGTCTTCTCTGAGTCTGTAGCACAGGGCCAGGGACTTGGTGGCTGAAGGAGTCGTGTTTTTAGTTGTCTTCAGTGGATAGGTAGGGGCACTAGGAGCTGTAAAATACATATGCAGGAGAGCCAGAGGGAAGGTCATGTGACTGGAACTGCTGGGCTGAAAGTTGCATGGCCTGTAGGATGTCTGTACTTGTGTCATACGGCTCATTCATTTCTTAGTGGTCTATGCATGTTCATAGTGTTTGCTTGATGAATTGTGGCTCATCTTACCTTGACTGAGACAAAATGTGAGGCAGAAATGGCTGTCCAAAGTGGCAAGACCAGAACTGATGCCAGCCAACTTTTCTGACTTGAGAATCTGCAATAGTAGTAGCCCCACTGGCCTTGACTCCATCTTCTGTGAGCCCACTGGACAGCATCACAACATAGCCACAGCCCATTTTGTGCTGTAAGCCAGACCACTGTGCTTACAGAAAAAAGACTGTAGAGTCTTGGCCTCTGTTTTACAATCCTTCAGCTTTAGGTGATGCACTGTACACCATTTGTAAATGGTCTTTCTCTTTGCAAAATTTTCGTGTGTGTGTGTGTGTGTGTGTGTGTGTGTGTGTGTGTGTGTGTGTGTTGTACATATGTACCATGATGTGCATATGGCAGTCAGAGAATAACTTATGGGGATTGGTTCTTAGTTTCTACCATGTAGGTCATGGATTGAATTCAGATCCTCAGGCTTGGCAGCAAGCACCTTTACACAATGAGCCATCTTGCCAGCCTGCAAACAGCATTTTACATTTAACAAAATATTGTGGAATTTTTTATGTCAGCAAATAAAGATTGAAACCAGAATTTTAAAAGGCTGTATAATTTTTGTAATGGGATGTATTTAATTTATTTAACTTAGTTTATTTCCTATTGTTATATATTTATTTCTTGGTATTAGGGCAAAAATTGACTATGTGCCATGCGTCATTCGTGTGTGTGTGTGTGTGTGTGTGTGTGTGTGTGTGTGTCCGTCCAGTTTCTTATTTTCTTTGAAGTAAATTCCTAAGCATAGAATGTCTTATTCATTCACTCTCTAAGAAAAGTCTCTAGAAAAAATAATTTAAATCAGTATGTTCGTTTCTTAGAGCTGTTGTAACAAATACCACAAACCAAGTGGCTTAAAACAAGTGATATCTATTGTGTGGTAGTTACAAAAGCTAGACTTCTTGAGAGCTGAAGCGATGACTCAGTGGTTAAGAGCACTGAATGCTCTTCTAGAGGACCCGAGTTTGATTCCCAGCACTCACATGGAAGCTTACAACTGTCTGTAACTCCAGTTCCAGGAGATCTGATGTACTTGTCTGCCCTTTGTGGGTACCAGGAATGAACATGATGCACAGAAAATATATGCAAGCATAATACACACACACACACACACACACACACACACACACACACACACACACACACAAAAGGCTACCCCCCAGCACTTGGGAAGCAGAAGCAGGCAGATATCAGTGAGTATGAGGACAGCCTGGCCTACAGAGTGAGTTCCAGGACAGGCAGGACTGTTACACAGAGAAACCCTGTCTTGCAAAATAAAAGAGGGGGCTCTTTAGGGCACCCATTGTTCTCTTGGAAGCCTTAAGTATTCCTTGGTCCTTCCTGTGTCTTTCACACATTCTTCAAGTACTGTGTGTATGGCTCCAATATTCTCTATTTTATTAGGACCCCAGCCATATATTGGGTTGGGGTTCATCCCAGTGACCTTATTTAAATGATAACCACATATTAATAGCTCAGCTTCAAATAAGGTCCTATTCTAGGAGTAATGGGGGTAAATCGCCAAGAGTTGGAAATAATATATCTGACATGCATTTTAATCTGACAACATGGGGAATGGCTTGGAGGTCAAGGAAAATGGGAAACTGGCTGTCCTTTGATGGAAGATAAGGGCCTAGCCTGGAGAAAAGACAGTGGCTTGAGGAGGAACAGATGATTAAGAAGGTACATAACAAACAAAACCATAGAGCTCGGTGATCATGGTATGTGAGGATGAGAGCTGCCAGGCTGTCTGTTGTATTCAGTATAATCACCACAGCTCTAGTCCTTGATGCCATACCCAAGTCCAGTTCAAACAAGTGAAGACGCAGGCAGCAGAAGAACCGTGAAGCTGGGAGCTTAGATGGCAGGAGGGATTGCCCAGGCTGACAGGAGGCCAGCAGTGTGGAGTCAGGACAGTGATCGCAATTCGTGTCTGCCTCAGGGCTTCAGAATTGAAGGGAACCCTAACCCTAACCCTAACCCTAACCCAACCCTAACCCTAGCCCAACCCTAACCCTAACCCTAGCCCAACCCTAACCCTGTGGGGTTCAAAGAGAGTAAAGAATGGAAGGACTGGAGAGAGGGCTTAGTCAGTGAAGTACACAAAGACCTAAGCTCTGGTCCCTAGTGTCTATGTGAGAAGCCAGGTTTAGCAGTGCAGGTATAATCCCAACTCTGTAAAGAAGGGACAGATGGGGTTGTAGTAGTTAGAATGTAATTGAGCCCATAATCTCACAGGGAGTAGCACTGTTAGGAGGTGTGGCTTTGTTGGGGTGGTATGGCCTGGTTGGAGGAAGTGTGTCACTGTGGGAGCGGACTTTGAGGGTTCCTATGCTCAAGTTACCACCCAGTGTCTTGGGTGACTTCCTGTACTACTTCCAGCTACTACTCCAGTGCCATGTCTGCCTACACAGAGCCATGTCCCACCATGATGATAATGGACTGAACCTCTAAAACTAAGCAAGCCACCTCAATTAAATGTTTTCTTTGTAAGAGTTGCTGTGGTCATGGTGTTTCTTCACAGTAATAAAAGCCCTGACTGAGACGGTTCCTGAAGCTTGAGAACCTATCTCAAAAAATAAGGTGGAGAAGAGGTTGAAGAAGTACCCAGCAGCAGTCTCTCTGCTTGCTTGCTTGCTTGCTTTTTTTCTTTTTTTCTTTCTTTCTTTCTTTCTTTCTTTCTTTCTTTCTTTCTCTCTCTCTCTCTCTCTCTCTCTCTCTCTCTCTCTCTCTCTCTCTCTCTCTCTCTGTTCCCTCCCTCCCTCCCTCCCTCCCTCCCTCCCTCCTTCCCTGCCTCTCCCAATACAAAGATGTGTGTACATACAGCACACACACACCAAAAAAATCAGAGTTAGGTTAAAGTTGTATAAGAAGTGTCAAATCCTGTCCTCCTTAAAGTTCCTTCCACCAGCAGACAAATCCTTTATGGTTCAGGTTGTCACTAATGTGGTAAAAGTGGAAGCATCTGAATCCCCCAAGCATCATGGGAAGAGTGGCCCTATGAGTGGGAGGGGACTTACCATTCTGCCCTGTGATTCTTTCTTTCTTCACTTGCTCTGAAAGTACAGGATTAACTCTCTCGGGCCTGAGACAGAAGGATCGAGAAGAAGGCCTGTAAACACTGACAGTGTGAAGTTCCTTAGGAAATGTTCTGACAGGTCATCTGGCAAGTGACAAGCAAGTCCTAGAGGGTCAGAACTTGGAATTACTGCTTCACTCTGAACATTGAGAAATCACCTCTACAGAAGGATCATTTGGTAGCCAAAGCATAAGCCAATGTTAAGACTAATACATTTAAGCTCTGTACAGAGTTTGTAAATTGAAAATAGGAAGAAATAATGTATGGAAGCAGAATAAAAAATAAGATGAAAAGCTCTCTGACAAAGAAAATATTGTATTCCTGAAAAGCAGAAAGCTATTAAAAAAAACACAGGAAAAGAGCTCCTATAATTAAATATATGATCCCAGAAATAGGAAATTTCATTGAGTCGTTAGAAAGTGGAGCTAAAGAAGTTGCCCAGAAATGAGAACAAGTGACAGAAAATATAAAAGAAGCATCAGGAAATGAGAGCATCTGCCTAGGCAGTTAAGCATTGGAGTGATGCGATGCTGGCAGACAGCAGTGTTAGCAAAGTGACTGCAGGACCTTTCCTAGACCTTGCAGATGGAGTAGCCCATTAGCTGCTGAAAACAGATCTATACAAGGTGCTCTTCATGAACTTCTAGACTATGGAAGACTCAGCTGCCCCTGGAAGCATCCACAGAAAGGAGCATGGTAGTATCTGCTGCTGCCATCAACTCACCCCAGAACCTGGAGTCAGTGAAATTTGCTGCAGCCACTCACCTCTGCTGTGGTGATGCTTGGGACAATGGCTTGGGACAAACAATACTTGGGACAATGGCTGTGGCCATTCTCACCAAACTCTGCTGAAAGTACAAGCTGGGACAGGACTGTGGCTCACTGACACTGGGTTCAGAACATCAGTGTTCATGTCTCAGGGTTTCTGTAGCTTTCCTGGATCTATGGGCTCTCGGTCACCTCAAGGTCTTCAACCAACATTATTAAGTCATCTGCAAGCCTTTCTGGGGTACATCTTCTTCCTCTCTCATTGCATGATTGTTGGAAGGCTTCTGTTCCTGTGGGCTACTGGATGGAGGGTCTTGGCTCCTTGCCTCTTGGACTTCTCCTTGAGACAGTTTATAACATGGCAGCTTGCTCTCTTAGTGAGGGCAAAATGGGCAGACAGCAATCCATCTCCAAGTCTCAACCTCCAATTGTGTCCTGCCACTTTTACCTTGTCTGTTTTCAGAAGTGAGATCCTAAATCCAGCCTTCAGTCAGAGAGGAAGCTGCCATTAAAGGTATGGGTGCTTTAACATACTTTGACTTTAATCTATCAGTGCTGTAGTCTGAACTCTGGGATGGAGAAGATGGAGATCACTGGAACTATCTTAGCAGGTTGTGTATCGGGTGAGGGAGGAGGAGAGGGAGGGAGAGAATAGGGAGGAGAAAGGAAAGAAAAAAAAAATCACACTGACCTCAGAGTACTGGAAGCCACAGGATAGTGGAGCTGTCTCTCCAAAGTTCCAAAAGAAGAACACAGTTTGATTCTGCCGAAAACAGTTATTCTAGAAAGGAAATCTGAGAACATTCCATGGCTCAGCTGTGAATAATACTGGCTCCGTCATAGCACACTGTGTTCTACAAGTGATGAGGGCTACAGACATGTGGAGAGGCGTCCGTGTGAAAGAAGTCAGTAACTGGCGGGATTAGAAACATGGAGGCAAATACTTGAGAAGCAACTAACAGGTCTGAGTCAGCCTAGGAGAAGTGGAGAGAAGCTCCTCAAGAATTCAGCTTGTTCAATGTAAATAAAAACCACTTGCCAAAGAGAGGGAATCAAAGTGTAAAGTGCTTTCCTATCTTGGATTCTGGAACAACAATAACAAAATGATGGTAGTGAAAAAACTTAGGCCTATTGGACATTGGTGATAAAGTGAGTTCAGTATGTCAGAGGAACTTTGGTAATGTAAGATGCTACCTCCAAGTGAGGAGTGTGCATGTACTCTGCAGTGTCTACAACTTTTTATGTCAGTCTACAAGTATTCCTGAACAGAAAGCTTATTTAAAGAGAGAGGTACACACAAGATGGAGGTGTCTTTGTATTAATACTCTCGAGCAACTCAGGGCATAGTGGGTCCCTCCCGAGCTCAGGGACACAGGAGGAGCAAGCTGGTTGTGGGAGAGGTTGGCTCAGCTGTGGACACCTCAAGCTTAAGTGTCCAGGCATATCAGATGTCCTTATAGGCAGGACTTCAAGTTCAAGACAGAGTGTCAGGCACCAGCTCATGGATAATTGGTCAGGAGCAGATGGGCTGTGTCTGTGGGAAATTCGAAGAGGAATTAAGACAGCACTAATGAGTACCAAAAACACTGGTGGGGACGCTGTTCTTGCTGCTTGCTTTTTATTGCTAATTGTGCAGGCGTACCTTTTTTCCCTATGCTTGCCTGTGTTTGCTTGCTTGCTTGTTTACAACTAAAGGTTTGTGTCAGGCTGCATCTAGCAAATTTATCAGCAGCACCTCCTCAGTAGCGTATGCTTGCTGTCTGTCTTTGTGTTATGTTGTGATTCCCACAGTATTTCAAGCTTTCTCATGAGTATTGTATTTCTTATGGTGATCTGTGATATCATGATTGTAATTATTTTGAACTATGTCTACATAACTTTGCGAATCTAGTTGGTAGGTATTGTATCAAACTGCTTTCTGCTTTTCAGGCATCCTATTTCTTAAGATACAACAGTATTAGACCAGTTATGCAGTGGTCTTTTTGTGTTCAGTCAAACACTAGAGATGATTAAGCTTAGAAAAGAAGGTTGTTGGAAGCTATGGTGGGCCAAAGATAAGACCTAGAAAACTGTGAATGATGAGACGTGACTGGTGCTATACAGGGACCCAGGATGAGGAGAGAGTGGAACAGCCTTGCTGCTGAGAAAGTGTTAGTGGATGGATGGAAGTTCAAACTAGCCACAGCATTTCCTTCAGCTAAAGCCTAATCCAGAACAGCTCTAATTCTCTTCAGTTCTGTGGAGGCCAAGATGCTGGCAGAGGCTGGCTCGTGGGGTGCAAGGAAGGAAATGTCTCTACAACTGGAAAGTGGGGGGGGGGGCTAAATTGCAGGTTGTAGCAAGTGACCCAGAATGTCTGGCTAAGGTCACTGGTGAAGGGCTTCCAGCACAGATGACACAGCCCTGTGTTGGAAGACAGTGTTGTTGTCCAGTACTTCCATGGCCAGTGAGGTGAAGCCAGTGCCTGTCTTCAAAGCTTCAAAGGACAAGCAGACTCTCTTGTGATGCAGCTGGTGGATGACTAAGCCATCCAGTGCTCATTTGCCATTCCAAAAATCCTGTCTTAATTCTGCTTATGCTCCATAAATGAAGCAGAGAAGTATATGTGATAGCACATCTGTTTACAACATGGTTTACTGGGTATTTCAAGCTTGCTGTTAAGACCTGCTGCAACCTGACAATTCCTGTGGTCACCCCCAAGCTCTGATGGAGAAGAACGGTGATGTCAGTGTTGGCACACCTCCATACATGGTATCCATTCCCCAAACAGTAAATCAGGCAGTGATTTTGACTTTAAACTCTCACGTTTAAGAACTACTTTTATTTCTGCTGATGATCTGTCAGGTTCAGCTGAAAACCTCCTAGAAAGGATTCACCACTCAGTGTCATTAAGAACGTCTGTGAGTCACAGGGGCAGTGACGTTAATAGGGCTTTGGAAGTTGATTCCATCCTTTATGGATGACTTGCAGGGAGTTGGGACCGAAATAGAGGCAGTGGCTATACATGTGGTAGCAATAACAGGAAAGCCAGAACTGGGAGTAGAGCCTGAAGATGTGCCGACTGGTATAACCTCATGAGAAATGCAATTGAGGAGTTGCTTCTTAGGATGGGCAAAGGAAGTGGTCTCGAGATAGTATCTGCTTCTTGCGGAGATGCTGTGATCCTTATTGAGAAGACATGGAGGGTTTAGGAGGATATTACAGAAGTACAGTTGATAAGGCAGCAGCAAGCCTTGAGAGGCTAACTCTAGCTGTAAGCAGAAGTGCTATGCCAGTAAAATGCTGTCAGACAGCAGTGTGCCCCATATGTGAGAAGAGCCACCCAGCCTGTAGCAGCCACTGCCCTGATTTGCCAACAGCCATTAATATAGAAGGGAGACTCACCACCAGCAAAAAGATTAGGCCTCTCGGAAAGCTGAGGTGATCACTAGCACTTTTCAGCAACAAAAGATTTTTAATTAAGGTATACACAGAGCTTTTCAGACTGTGCTGTTGAGTTCTTTTTCTTTCGCTTTTTTTTATTAAGAATTTTTTCATTCGTTTTATACGCCAATCAAAGAGCCCCTTCTTCCCTCCTCCTTCCCCCACAGCCTCCCCCTCCCATCCCATCTCTTCTTCCCACAGGAAGGCAAGGCCTCCCATGGGGAGGCACATCCAGTAGAGGCAAGTCCAAGCCCTTCCCCCTGCCTCAAGGCTGCATGAAGTGTCTCATCATAGGCTCCAAAAGGCCTGCTCATGCACCAGGAATGGATTCTGATTCTGCCGCCAGGGGGCCCTTCAAGCAGATCAAGCTACCACAATTGTTTCCCCATGAAGAGGGCCTAGACCAGTCCCATGTAGGCTCCACAGCCATTATCCAACTTTCATGAGTTCCCACTAGTTTGGTTTGGTCGTCTCTGTAGGTTTCCCCATCATGATGCTGATGCACTTGCTCATAGAATCCCTCTTCTCTCTCTTTGACTGGATTCCTGAAGCTCTTCCTGGTGTTTGGCTGTGGATCTCTGCATCTACTTCCATCAGTCATTGGAGAAAAGCTCTGTGATGACAGCTAGGGTATTCACCGATCTGATCACTGGGGTAAGCCAGTTCAGTTCAGGCACCCTCTTCACTATTTCTAGTAGTCCAAGCTGGGGTCATCCTTGGGGATTCCTGGCAACTTTCCCTAGCACTGGGTTTCTCTCTGTCCCCATGATGTCTCCCTCTATCATGGTATCTCTTTCATTGCTCTCCCACTCTATCCCTGTTCCAGCTCGACCATCCTATTCCCTTATGTTCTCATCCCCTATCCCCTACCCTCCATTGCCCATCCCCCACCCCAGGTTTACTCATGGAGATCTCATCTATTTCCCCTTCCCAGGGCGATCCATGCATTCCTCTAGCTTCTCTGGAGTTGTGGGTTGTTGTCTGGTTATCCTTTGCTTTACATCTAGTATTCACTTATGAGTGGGTACACACCATGTTTGTCCTTCTGAGCCTGGGTTACCTCACTCAGGATGATATTTTCTAGTTCCATCCATTTGCCTGCAAATTTCATGATGTCATTATTTTTCTCTGCTGTGTAGTACTCCATTGTGTATATGTATCACATTTTCTAAATCCATTCTTCAGTTGAGGGGCATCTAGGTTGCTTTCAGGTTCTGGCTATTATGATTAATGCTGCTATGAACATAGTTGAGCATGTGTCCCTGTGGTATGATTGAGCATTTCTTGGGTATATGCCCAAAAGTGGTATAACTGGGTCTTGAGGAAGATTGATTCCCAATTTTCTGAGAAACCACCTCACTGATTTCCAAAGTAGCTTTACGAGTTTGTACTCCCACCAAAAAGACTACAGGAGTATATGCACCGACTCCCTTCATGTGATGCTCACTGTATTGTGTGGCCTGGAACAGAACCTGTGATGGCCCCTGAGCTATGCCCATAGTTCTTTCTGTTGTTGCAGTGATGTTTTGAGACTAGTCACTGAAATTCTAAATGACATAATTCTGATCAAGCACTAGCCCCCAAACTTCCACAAACTGTATAGGTTTGAGCATGTTTTGTATGTAATGGAGTGTGTTTTGTTCTGTGACAACCCAAATTGTGTGTGCTTTGACCAGAGAGGTGGCTCCAGCTTTGATGGATTGTTGCCATATGAAGATATATAATAATAAAAGTTCAAAGGATTTTCTTTTGATACATTTCCTTATTTTCCTAGCCAGAAATTGAGAATGTAGTAAAGATTGGTAGTTAATTCTTTCTAAACGTTATTATCAAAACAGATTATGTTTGTTGAAAAGGTGGCTTGCCCCCTGCCTGTTATCTCCATTCTGTTTATTCCTGTGATTGTGGCCACTTTCCATTCTTTTTCCTTTTCCAGTCTTTGCTCTGTACCTTAATTGACACCACTCCCATGGCTTAGCAGCCAAGTGTTTGATGAAGTTGTTGACAGATTTGAACCAAGTGCGTTTTCCTACACAACCCTGCTTATGAAGCTCCCTTGCCTCCCCAGTCACACCAATACAGCTGGACAGACTGCTAGTTCTTTACTTAGGAGCTGTAGCTCATACTAGCCCTTGCCTTTGATTGCCATATGATAGGGGACAGGGTCTAGTTTTCTACCTAGAGAGACAGTGAGGTCCTGAGACCTGTGGGACTGCTATACTAGCCTTGAAGTCCAACCCAGCCTGGTAGACTAGTCCTCCACTCAGCCATAGTTCAGCATAGCAAGTCCCTTCTGGTGTGTGCAGAGAGGTTTTGTTTTACTTCCATCTATGCCCTGCTGGTAATGATAGGGGAAAGAGTGTAGCTTTTAGTATTAGAAGAGAAAAATGCTAACTCTGTAATGAAGCTGGTGGGTTGACAGTTTTCTAGACTTTTTAAAAAATTAAATTGTATGTGTGTTCACACACACTTGCACACACATATGTACAAATGCACACTTGCCACAGCACCTGTGCAATCAGAAGGTGACATTGTGAGGGAGGGAGGTCAGTTTGCTCCTTCTACCTTATAGAGGCAAGGCCTCTTTTGCATTTGTGCCATACTATTGTACTCCAGGATAGGTGGCTTAAGAGCTTTCAGCAGATTTTTGTCCTCATGTCCCATCTCTCCTTAGGAATACTGGCATTATAGATGTGTACTACTGAATCTAGCTTTTGTTATTGTTGTTGGGTTCTGGGGATGAGCTCAGGCTATCAGGCTTGTGCGGTGAACCCCCAGTTAATAGGTTTACTTTTTAGTATGTACAAACATCACAATGACTCTTTTCAAAGTTGTTCAAGCATATTATCAGTCCTCTGTGAAGTCTTACAAATACTAGGGTTCCTGGAATCTTTTCAGCCACTTTCTTGAGTGCTTCAGTATACAAGTTTGGAGGCACAAATCTGATTTGCCTCCTGTATTAGTCAGGGCTCTCTAGAGTAGCAGAATTTATAGACTGAATCTCTATATATAGAAAGGGGATTATTAGAATGACTTACAGACTGTGGTCCAGCTAGTCCAACATGGTTGGCTATGTGCAGAAAGTTCAAGAACCCGAAGTTGCTCAGTCCACAAGGCTGGAAGTCTCAGCTAGTCTTCAGTAGACATTGGGATCCCAAAGAAGTAGACTCGAATGCCAGTGACGGGATGGACCCACTAGTAAGGCAAGGACAGACAGACAAAGAGCACAATCTTCCTTCTCCCATGTCTTTATATAGGCGTCCAGCAGAAGATGTGGCCCAGATTAGAGGTGGGTCTTCCCACCTCAAGATTTGGATTAGGCAAAACTCCCTCATAGGTGTACCCTCTATTTTTGGATTTTAGTTAATTCCAGATGTATTCAGGTTGACATCCAAGGAATAGCCGTCACACCTTCCTCTACTCCATGTGACCAGGTCCAAGTGTTTGATTCACAGATGACCTTGAATCCAGAGAAAATAGGCAGGATTAGTGCTTCTCACTGGAGCCATGATCACCTTTATTCCTAGAGAGTACCCTGGTGTTCATGCCTCCTCCTAGAGAGTGGCCTGGTGTTCATGCCTCTTCCTGGGGAGGGTGTTCATGCCTCCTCCTGGGGAGTGCACTCGAGTTTGTGCCTTTGACAGGAATATCAGGTCTGGTTTAACTTTCCTGGTGCTCCTTTCTGTGAAGGATGATTCCTTCTTCCCACTACTGATTGGCACGTTGGGATTTTTACATGAATCTTTAAATGTGCCTCTATCATTTGTCTCCTGCTGGGAGGAGTGCCTTACTACCTTGTAACCTATCATAATTCTGTCTTTATGTATTATAAGGCTGATCAAGTTAGCAAAAATGAAAGTTTTTGAGTCTGAATTATTTTTAGGGATCTAGTGTGGTGTTTTGGAAGAATATAGGCTCAGAACAAATTAGTTTAGATACTTTACATGAAACTTCCCTTAGCAAATCTTAAAATGTTGACCATTTTAAATACTTTGAGTCCAGAACTCCACTTTGCCTTTCATTAGCTGCATAGCCTTGGGCATGCCCTGCTCTAGTGTGAGTCTTGGCTTCTCATCTATTAAAGGGGACACTCTCTCTATCTTGTTGACCATACTGGATTGTTATTAAGATTCACCTGGATCGTGACTGACATGGTTCAGAGTGAATGTCAACAGATGACCTTACTGTCACTATTTGTACATATTCCCAGGTTATTTGCTGGTTAAAGAAGACATGAGTCAGGGTAGAAGATGAGTCAGCAGTTAAGAGCATGTACTGCATTTCTAGAGGACCCAAATTAGGTTCCTAACACTCCTGTCAGATGAGTCACAGTCACCTGTAACTCCAGCTCCAGGGGATTCAGTGCCTTCTTCTGGCTTCTGCAAGCATCTGTACACATATGGCATACATGCAAACAAACATGCTAACACATAAAGAAAAATTAAAATTGAAAAAAGACGTGAGTGGGCACATAGGATATGAGTTGTTGCTTTCCTTCAGTGAATTTCCCTAGAGCTGTGGTCTAAGTGAGAGGAAGGACTGAGCACCTGCTAGGTGTGGCTACCATCTGCTACGCTCACCACCTCAGCTCGTGGGGCTATCACAACATTCGCAGAGAAAAGTGCCAGCCTCGTTTCTGAACATAGGCAGGTTCTTCTTGCTAGTGAGTACAGCTTGTCACATATAACTCATGAGACCTACTCTAAGCATCTATACATCCTCTAGCTGGATGACCTGCTTCTGTCCTTCAACTCCATCATGCACCAGCCACAAAGTCATAGATCTAGTTTAGATTGTCCACAGGCCTAGTTCCCACCTAGTTGGAAGAGTCATATATAGAGGGGTCCAAAACCAACCCAGACTTTGTGGAGCAGACTTCCCAAAGGGACTGTTTGGAACCCATGTTAGTTGTAGCTAATTTTGCTGGTGGTGATCACATCAAGCATGCTTATTTGTGGCTTTATTTATTTTGCATTTGTGCATTGAAATGCCCTTTTCATGGGCTCTGAAATGTGATAAGAAAAAGTGTAGGTAGGGAATGTGTCTCTTGTAAAGCAGAGGGAGACATGGGCTTGCTTTACAAGGTTTGAGATAGCCCCTTATTGCTCCTGTGGTCTCATTAGTCATGGTTCCCTTTTACCTGCCTTAGTTTCCCATCAAAAAACCATGTGATAGATTCCCTTCATTTTTGTGGCCAAATCTCCTAACTCTTTAACCTGGCAGTCAAGGTATGTGTCTGTGTGTCTGTGCTGGTCTCATCCCAGCTTTTCTCTAGGAGAAGACATACCCCTGTTGGAGGTGCAAGGGACCTCTCACCATGTGCAGAACAATCAACAGTTCAGAAATGACCTCTGTTATAGAGCATTTTCCGCTTTCCTCTGTCCAAAGATAGATGTCTATTGACACTAAATGCTCCCCCGCCTTCTGCATTCTTCTTATGTCCTCCTTCTTCCCTGTCTCCACCTTGTCCCACTCCTACATCAGGTTGGTAGGATACTGCTGTGCTCATACACCTGGGCAAGGACACACTAGAGGTCCATGAGCAGGAACACTGTTTTAACAGTTCCTGGCATAGTGGCAACCACTGAGTTGGGTGCTTGAGAAAGATTTATCAGGGGAGTTACAGGGAGCTGACTGGGAGCTAACACATGGAGGTTCGGTGCTTAACAATGTGTTAACAGCCAGTGGCTAGAGTGATTCTGGTGTCATTGTTATGATCTGATGTGGCTTCAACTGGCCAGCGCCCACTGTCATTGAGAGAAAGCTGGTGGCTTTTAAAGGAGCTGGTTCTAGGAGCTGAGTGGGGCCAGGATTATACCTGTTCTTGAACTTTATCTTGGAAATAACTTGACCTACAGTGGACAGAGCTCAATGGACTCTTACTTCAGATGTTCAGAAGATCTGCAGCTGGGAAGTCCTAAGGAAGAGGAGGCTTCTGGAGCCTAGGCCACCACTTCTTACTCTTAGTAGATTGCACAGCGTGAGATATTGGCCCCAGCAGCCTTGCAAAATGTTGTTGCCTATTTGTGCTGATGCCTGAAAGCCAGAAGGCAGCAGAGGAGGAGTGCAAGGGAGGAGTGTGGTTGGGTTGTTTTCTCTTTACAATCAAGTATGTTGGGGGTTTGCCAGATAGATTTTCCTCTTGCCTTTTTTTTTTTTATTCTAAATGAAAAGCTTTCCTGGCAGATGTCGTAAAGCCACTTCTAGGGCATTGATAGTTACCTAAAAAAGCCCCGGGCTTCCTCTCCCCGCCAGCTGACTGTGCGTTTTGCTGCCCCACATCTGTGCTGTCTTCCACAGAAGGCTAAACATGCAAGTGCCTGCTCTGGTGAAGGCCTGGCCTGTGCCTGCTGTGCCCCCCCCCCGGACCCCCCAAGCATGGAGCTGTCCCTCCTGCTTAGTGGTTCATGACCTCATTTTCACCCTCCCTCTACTGGACCTGAACCTGCTGTATCCCTACATCTCTCATGGTGTTCATGGCTCTGTAGGATCTGGCTACATCTGGCCTCTCCTTTACTCCTCATTTGCTGCCTCAGCTTGCTCTTCCTTCTCCCATTGGCCCTGTGCTATGCTGCCTCTTTTACTGTCTGCTGTGAGCATTCTCATATGCCTTCTTCCCCACTTCCTATTAGAAGTGCAGTGTGTCCAGATCATGTTACATGCCACTTGCAAGCAGTAGAATATGCCAAGGACAGGGCAGAAAGGCCAGGGTTTGTGTCCTGTGGACAGTCCAGCTCTCCACAGAGCTCTTCCTTGTGAGAACTGGGTGACTGCCCTGGTGGCCTTGGGAGGAAGAATGAATAAGGTGACCTATAGAGTGAAGAGTAACAGTGGGACATGACTGTGGGCATCTGCCTACTTTAGATGATTCTTTCCTGAGCTTCTGGACTGAAAGGACTTCTCTCTATGCTGGTGCCTTGGCAGCTGACAGGTGGGAATAGCATTTCTATATGTATTATAGTTGTTTGCAGAAGGACTCTTCTTCTCCCTCCTTAAACAGTTCTTTGACTGTGTTGGGCTCATCCTCCACAAAGCCACTCAAGCCCTTCCTGGATGCCTTGCACCATAAGTATGTGAACAACATGTACCACTAAACTCAGAGGTCCAGAGTCAGGCTCTCAGAGGTGGCTGCTCCCCATGGAGACAGGCAGCCTTCCTCTCCGCCTTTCATTATGTTTATTACCTGAACTGACTTTGACTCTGTATTAAAATGTATTTGTAAAGAGAAAATAAGTAAAGGCCTATAAAGGGATGGTCTATCAGTGTGGGGCCCAGTGTTCTCTAATGCAGATCACCATGGCAACATGGTAGCCTTCACATTTTACTAGTTAAGAAGATGAACTCTTCTGCCCACAGATCCAACCGGATTGGCCACCATTACCCAGTGCTCTGTGCAGCAAGTCTTCCTGAAAGCCAGCAGACCTCATTACCAGGGACCTTTCCTCAGCAGGGATTATCACCTGGCAGCCTCAGCCCTTTGTGTCTCCCTCTGGCCCCCTCTTGCATCAGGCCTTGTAGTACTGTCTAAAGCAGGCCTGGGGTGAGCAATGGCCCATATGACTATATACCTGTTACCTCTGCTCCAGGCCCATAGAACATGGGGAGGTGGGAGTAGATATTTCTGAGGTGTTTTTATAGCAGATCAGCTTGACACTTCCAGTGTGGTGCCAGCAGCCTTACTACACATCTCAGCAGCTTCCCTGTCCTCTAGCATCTCTGTGCATTGGCAGGTGCCGGCTTCTCTTACTTCCTCATTGAGACAGAGTCTCAGTGTGTAACTTAGACTGAACTTGAACTCTTAGTCCTTGTGCTTCTAACTCTTGAGTGCTAGGATTGTGAGTGTGTGCCATCATGTCTGCATAGGCATCCTTTTCTGTCACTTAGCCTGTCCTCTGAGGTTCTGCTCACCATCCTACTCTGTCATGATGTAAAGGCAGGCCTGTTTCTAGTCTTTTCTCTGTTTGTTTGGATTGGTTTGGTTGTTTTTAGAGGAGGGCAGTAACAAGATGTTAAGGCCAGCTGCAGGCATAGTAAGTTTAAATCTGACAAGCAGCTATCCAGAAGAACAGAGTGGCTAACTCAGGCCCAGAATGCCATGTGGCACCTGGGGTTCTGCATGCTGTGTGAATGCAACTCTAGCTTG
The DNA here is from genome assembly GCF_903995425.1 of Onychomys torridus. Classification (NCBI taxonomy): domain Eukaryota; kingdom Metazoa; phylum Chordata; class Mammalia; order Rodentia; family Cricetidae; genus Onychomys; species Onychomys torridus. The sequence goes on from NC_050445.1 coordinate 109,081,399, forward strand.
GGTGGAAGCTGGCAAGGCTAGAGGATGCTAGTCCACCCCTTGATATGGTGCTTGTAGCAGGAAGACAGGCTTCACTGCTTCTCTCTCCCAGTGTCAGACCACAGTATAGCCAGGCAGTGACCACGGTGGAGGTGTGGAAGCCAGCTGGCTACAGTCCACCAGAAACCTGCTTTCCTTGGCTCTCAGCAGCTCTTTGTTGACTGAGGTCTTAAGTGGCCACACCTGACAGAGGTCTCTGGGCAGATGGAGGCCCATATGCCCATTAGAGTGCTAGCTTTTGATGGTGGGCCCCCAGGGGAGATTGGGCATGCAAGTCTTGAAACCATTTGGGCATAAAGTATACCAAAGTACAATATACCTAAGCTGAGATTCTAGCTGTGCCTGGTTACCAGTGTATGAGACCTTGCTGGACCTTGTTCTAAAGAATTCTCTGCTGATAAGGATATTTGAGGAGAGGCTAACAGAAGGTGCCTGGGAGTCTAGTTTGGACAGCTGCCTGGACTCTTCTGTCACAGGGAACGGTAGTCGTGATGGAAAGAACCAGCTCTGGAAACAGGCCTAGATTCAAATCCCCATTTTGCTACCTGCTGTCTGTGTGTTGATGTGGGTACAACTTGAGGGGTACATCCTTCCCCGAGTAATGCCTCTGGAGGCTGTAACTATGCTCCACTTGCTTTCCAGCAAACTTTCACAAACTCTCTCAAAGGCACTTATTTCTGGTGAAAACTGTTACCTTTTTGCTTTGGTCTCCCTAAGCCACAGTGATTAGTCAGTTTTGTTGTTGTTTGTTTGTTTGTTTTTAAACTTTTTTTTAAGGTATGGCAGTAAACGTGTAAATTTGAAGCCATCAGTCCATACAATTTTACATGGGCATAACTATCACTGGCCCAAAATGTAGACCATCTCTGGCATCACAGAAGGGCCCCTTCCTAATGACCCCCCAAGATGGCCACCATGTCATTGCCAACTGGTTTGTGATCATGACTTAACTCCTGTGGAGGTCTGTTCGCTGATGCCTCTGGCTCTCTGCTGTGCTTTCAGAGTTTACCTGGGTTGCATTTAACAGCTTTCTGTTCCTTTCCAAGACTGCACAACATTTTGTTATCTGACTGTGCCATGCTTACTTATCTAGTACATGTGAATATCGAAGCTGTTCCCAGGACTGCGCTATTAGGAATAATGCTGCTATGAAATTTTAAACTTCTTTTTAGATTTATTCTTTTATATGTATGAATCTTTGCCTGCATATATGTATGTGTACTGCATGTTTGCCTGTTGCTTGCAGTAGTCAGAAGAGGGTGGAGTTTTGTATAGTTGTGAGCCACTGTGTGGTGCTGGAACCCAAACCTACATTCTCTGCAAAAGCAACAAGTGCTTTTAAACTCTGAGCCCTCTCTCCAACCCTTCTGTGAGTAGTTTATAGATGAGCTTTGGTAGGTGTAAGCTTTATTTTTGTTGAGTACTCACCCAGAAGCACAAGTGCTGGATCCAAGTTTGTGTTTATGGCTTTAATAGACAATACTAAGTAGTTTTCTGAAGTGATTGTACCAGTTTGCACTCCCCTAATGCCTAAGAATTCATTTACTCCATGTTCTTCTTCCTAACATTGATAGCTTTGATGTTTATTGTCTTAGGAGAGATTGAACACTAATCATTATCTAATTCAGGACTTATCTGTTTCATTCCCCAACATTAACTCAGGACTTCTCCATTCTATCTCTCAAGCCTACACTACAAGTGATAACTCTTGCCCTTGTCTGGCCTGTAGAAAAATTGATACACTCTCTATCTCTGCAGATATTCCCATTTTGGACATGGAAATGGAATCATCTCTTGTTATCATACATCATCTAGCTCCTTGTGCCTGTTGTCTTTGGCTGCACACATGTTCAGGGTGCATCCGTGTATCGTGAGCATTTAACTTTGTGGATAGATGAGACTATATTCATTCCTTAACTGATCTGCATTTGAGTTGTTTCCACTGTCTAGTTTTTATGTGTTAAAGACTGTGTGTTTAATTCTTTTGTGTAGTGGTTATACAGAATATCTGACTTGGCAATTCAGGTTTAGCCCCTTTAGACACTTCCAGTCCATTTCCAAGCTCCTGTGTTCTCTCCATTCTCACCAGGAGCCAAGGTTCCTGTTCCTCCTACCTCCCTCAGTGCCTGTGGCTGTGTCTCTTTAGTGATGGTGTCAAAACAAGGTGCAATGGCATCTCACTGGAGCCCACATTTGTACTGTACTAAGGAGTAGTGTGCTGAGCACTTTCCCACATGCTGTTGGCACCTCTGTCTTTGAGGAAGTGTCTGCTTCCTTTGCCTATACCGATTATAAGCCCTTTGGTTTTTGAGTTGAGGAGTTCTTACATATTTCAGACACACGTTCCTTATGATGCATGATTTGCAGATGTTTACTCCCATTTTGAAGAGACTTCTTTCACTTGTTTTTTAAAGTTATTTTTGAGACAGTCTCACTGTGTAACCCAGGCTGTTTTGAGATCCTACCTCAGCCTCCAAAGTGCTAAGATTATGAGCACATGCCACCATGCTGGCTTGTCTTTTCACATTTTGGGGTGTCTTGAAGCATGGAAAGTTTTACAGTTCGATCAGGTTTGTTTTTCTGTTTGTTTTGTTTGTCGGGGGGCACTTATGCTTTTGGTGCTGTATCTAAGGACCCATTGCCAAATTGAAGATCATAAAGGTTGATTTCTGATTTGCTTCTAAAAATGGTATAGTTTTAGCCTTTTTAATATTTAGGTTTTTAAAAATCTGTTTTGAGGTAGATTTCATATATGATGTGATATAGGGATCTACATTTTTTTCTCTTGGAGAAAAAAATCATGTATACCAGCATCACTCTGGCATGGACTCAGCACCCCCTTGCAAATCAGTTGACTTAAATATTAAATATAGGTGTTCTACACCAATACCACACTGTATTTGTTGTGTTTTGAAGCCAAGAAACACAAGACCTCTAGATTTGTTTGTTTTTCTAACTTAGTTGCTTAATATTCTTTGAGACATTCAGTATGAATTTAGGGTGGCTTATTCTACTTCTGAAAAAATTGGTAACTGAACTTTTGATGGCAGTCAGACTGAACCTATAGATTGTTCTTACACGATTCTCTTTGGTCTTGGTCAATTATACTATGAATTAGGCCTAATGTAAGGTGTTTGATGCAATGTCCATTCACTCATGATACCATTCTTTTGCTCATGGAACTATAGGAAGGGTTTGTGGATCATTCCACATGATTGGGCTGCTTCTGGACTGTGTCCTGTTAAAGTGGTATTAAGGTGGTCTGTGCTTCTTTTCTTAACTGAATGGTACTCTTTATTTTCACTTTATAGTATGCCTTAGAATCAGCTCATCAAATTATCATCCACACATGTGTTTGGAAAGAATTACTGTCTTCACATTCTTGGGTTTTTCAGTTCATTTTCATGTGTGATGCATATAACCCTCAGATAGCAATTCTTAACCTGTGGGCTACGACCCCTTTGAGAGTCAAAGGACCCTTTCACAGGGGTCACATATCAGATATCCTGTATATAATATATTTACATTAGGATTCATATCAGTAGCAAAACTACAAAGTAGGAGTGAAATAATTTTATGGTTGGGGGAGTCAGCACAGCATGAGGAACTGTATTAAAAGGGTCACAGCATTACAAAAGTTGAGAACCACTGCTCTAAGATGTATGACTGTATGTACAGTACATAATGCACATTCGCATAAATATGTATATATATATATATATTAGAGTTTACATTATATATGTTGTGTGTAGTCTCTGTGTTGTATATGTTTGTGTTAGCCTTCTCAGCAATGCTTCATGTATTTCTCTGCAGTATCTTAGAACTTTCTTTTCAGATGTATTACAGATATTTTAGAAAATGCTAATTTTTTTAAAGACAGAATCTCCTATATCCCTGGCTGGCCTCAAACTTGTTATATAGCTGAGGATGACTTTGAATTTCTAATTTTCCTGCCTCCTTCTCCTTAGTCTTGGGATTACAGGTTTGCACCATCACACCCGATTTATGTAGTACTGGGGATCATAGCCAGGGCCTCCTGCAGACTAGATAAGCACACTATCAACTGAGCTATAACCCCACGCCAAAATGCTATTGTTTTTTAACTTCCTCATTTTAAGTTTTGTTTATTGCTGGCAAATAGAAAAGAATTGATTTCTGTATGTTGACCTTGTCTTGCAGCCTTGATAAATTGCCTTATTACTTCCTGTCATCTGCAAGTCATGGCAAGCTTACTCTTTCCTTCTGGTCTGAAGGTAGAACTTTTAAAGATTTTCTCCTTTTCTTGGGCTATTGCACTGGCTGTGCCTCAAGTACAGTGTGAGTAGAAATAACCACAGTGGGCAGCCATGGAAGGGTAGTCAGTATCTTGACTGTCATGTGCTGAGCTACAGGTTCCTGCAGAGGCCGTGTCGGGTTTGTGTCTCGGGGTTGCTTAGGATATTTTTCAAGACTCCCATTTGGCTTTCCTGATTCCTTAGCTACAATTCAGTTTCTCTGTCACCTGCTCCTCTTCATTGTTGTTAACTCTCTTGTTTTGGGCTGAAGTGCTCTCTCTTTTCCTGCTTCTTGAGGTAGGGGTGTAGGCTGTTGATTTGAAGTATTTTAGTCTGGTCATCTTCTGAAGCTGTGCATGCTACTCTAGACACAATTGATGTTTTATATTTATTGTTATATAGCCCATGCTACTTTCTTTTTCTGCTGTAATTGTTGGTATTTTTCTTGAACCTTGGATTTCAACATTTGGGAACTTCCCAGCTGCTGAGCTGCCTTCCTGATGTTGATATCTGGTTTGCTAGTGGTCATGGTGCTTTGTAAGATTTCAGTTCATGTCATGTATTAGGACATGTCTTATGGCCCATGGTCCATTCTGGGAAGTGTTTCCTTGTACAGTGTGTCTTGTTTTGGGTTTTGGTCATTGACTGTCTGCTCCCTATCTACCTGTTACCAAGGTGACTGACTCAGTTCTGCTGTCTGTCCTCAAATTTGCTGTCTCTCCTCACTGATATTAAAACTCCTTCCTCCTTTCTTGTGTGTGTGGGGGGGAGTAGGGAGTGGGTTGGGACGGGGAGGCTGTGGGGGCAGGAGGAGGGAAGAGGGGAATCTTTGGTGTGTAAAATGAATGAAAAAATTCTTAATAAAATTTTAAAAAAAGAAAAAAAAAAAAACTCCTTCCTCCTGCCAGTTCCTGATGTCCAGTCTCCACTCATGCTTGATGGTTTGTCTATTTCCCCCTTTACTATTACAAACTTTTACTTTTAGTATAAGAAATATGTAAGTAATCATTAGTCACATATTCTCCCATGTTGGAGAAAGATGTCTTTCAAGTCTTCTTGGAGTAGCATTAGCCCAATTCCACTTCCCTTCAGTGTTTGCTAAATCACTCTCCGGCATCCTTTGTGTCCAGAGGGCTGTCCCTGTGACTAACACCTCCTGCTCCTAATTGCCGTCTTCACTCTTGCCTTGGGTCTGCCCCCCTTTGTGCTACCACTCTCAGAGCCATGCAGCACATCCACCTGTCCCACAGGTGGTGAAGCTCCTGACATTTCCTTACTGTCTGGATCATTCTCTCCTTTCCAAAGCTCTATGAGATTTTATGTAGTAGTGTGTTAACCCATGGTCTGCCTCCTTGCAGTTTTGAACTTAAGTAGTGTGATAATCAGAATAATTGGAAATCAACCTCCACAGAATCCGCTGCCATGGCCATACTTCACCTGCAAAAGCCAAAGCTCTGATGGCTTGTGTAGCTTACTGGGATCCCACACCCAGTGCCTTGGACTGGATTTGAACTTCTCATGCTCTGTGTGACAAGGGAATGATGACTAAATACACCAGCCGTTAGCTATTTATCTGCCATTCTCATTAGCTAAACCATGAGCTTGAGATCAGGAAATGTGTTTTCTGCTTCAGGGTCTGGCACCGGGTACATGCTTAAGAACTGTCAAGAGAATGAACAGCAAATGAAGGTAACTGCCTAGTCAGGAAGGGAATCAGCCTTCCCTTCTTATAAACCATGAATTTGTTAAGCCTGTTGTCTTGACCCCTCTCTCCCTTCCTTTCCCTACTTCTCTCTGTTGTTTTTCTCATTCTCAAGTCTGTAAAAGAGAGTACTTCTTGGGTCCAGACCTAATAAATAGGTAAGTTAATTGGACAAATGAGCAAGTTATTGGCCAAGCTCACTGAACACAACCAAGCCATGAACTGAGGATCTCCTGTGATGTGTTGGGTAGATCATGGTGCTTTATCCTTGTGGGCAATTAAAAAAACAATTCTCCTGCCTTAGCCTCTTGAATACTGGGATTACAGATGTATACCACTACACCTGGCTCTTGCCTGGATCTTGAACTTTGATAAAGGACATAAGTCTCCTCTGGAAGAATTGCTGCATCTACATTTCAGAAGCTCTTTGGCTCCAAGAGGTTTCTCATGGTTGCTTTTCTCCCTGTTACTTACTGGCCATGTGAAAGCTTAGCTGGACCTTTTGTCTCTGTTGCTCAGTTCCTCTGGCTGCAGTGCCATCTATGGATATCTGCCATTTTACCTGGCCAGGGATGCTGAGCTGCTGCTGTCGGTTGGGATTCCTTAGTTGGAGACAGTAGAAACCATCTAGCTTAAATCATAGGATACTGGGGCTTCACAGCTGACAGGCAGCTGATGAATTGGCCTAAATGGAGCCTTCCCTAGAGTCTAGGAAGTGGGAACTTTTGTCTTGCTGGCACACCCATTGGGTGGGACAGGAGGCCATCATTTTAACCTCAAACAGTTCAATTTACAGCAGCCCTCAAAGGTTCCTTGAGGACTCTAGCAATAAAAGGAAGAGTGCTGAGCCTATGGAGTGTGGAGAGACGTACTCAAATGTCTCTAGCAACAAAGTCCTTTGTATCTTGCTCAAGCCTCAGGAGCTTGCATTGGTTTCTGTTTTTATTACTATTTTTAGTCTGTGTGTAATGATTGTACACTACTTGTGACATGATGATGTCCTTCTATGGTCTCAGGCATGAATTGTTGATGTTCTTTGATTGTGACACATGGTACTGTCCCTCCTTTGTCTCAGGTGTTGATAGTTTGCATTCTTTGTCTTGATCAGTCTAGTTTGGAATCTATCAATTTCATTGATCTTTTCAAAGAATCAGCTTTGACTTCATTTTTCCCCATTTGGTTTATTCCTTTGTTTCCACGCTTGTTTTTTTATTGCTTTAAATTTAATTCTTTGGTTTTGTTTGGTTTTCTGAGCTTCCTAGAGTGAGTCCACAGGGTGTGGATTTGGTTCAACCTGCACCTGGGGTTCAACCGCGTGTTCCCTCTAAGGACTTGCTACTGTGTTTTACAAATCCTGCCCTGTGTGTAGTTCAGGGCTAGCAAGTTTCAGTAGGTGGCAGGTAGAACTTTCCTTTCTGGGATTGTTTTCTTGGTGTACTTCAGACTCAAATTCTGGATGTTTGCATTGATTTCTGAGTTCCTGGTATGCCACCAGATAAGACCTGTTCTCAGGTGGAACCTATAATAACAGTGAGCTCAACCAGTGCTCTCCCTTTTCATTCATCAACTGTCAAACCTCAACCATCATTAGGTCATTGTCCATGGTGTGGTCTTGCATTTTTTCTCAAAATTTATCATTTATTTTCTGCAAAAAATGTTATGGAGCAAATGTCTGTGTCTTTCCCAAACGCATAGACTGAAGTCCTGGTGCCCAGTATGATGGTACGGAGAAGGGCCCTAGTCAGGTTGCAGGAGATTGGGACATTGGGCCCTGGGATCTCCTTTCTGCCTTCACAGGAAGAGAAAGATTCCAGCACTGTCTCTTCTATGTGAGGCTAGAGCAAGAAGGTGGCTCTGTGTTCACCAGGATGCACTCTGATTCTACCCCGGCTGTGTTGACACCTTGATACTGGACTTGCAGCAACCAGATTTGGAGGAAGAAGTGTCCCCTGTAAAGCCACCTATTCTGCTGTGTTTTTTTACAGCCAGAACAAGAAGTGAAGGTTAGTTAGATTGGGTCTGTGTAGTAAGAATCTTATTAATGAACTGTAGTAAGTTCTTATTAATGAAACCAAACCCGACGCCAGTTATTGGGGTGATTGCTGGAAGATCAGAGAAGCAGAACAAGCCACAGTTTTCTCACCTCACCAGTTCCTCAGCTGGTCTTGTTTCCTCAGACTGCAAGCTTCTGAATCCTCATCCCAATGGCTCTCAGCTGAACTGTGCTCGAAAGCCTGAATGCTTTACTCACTACATGCTTTTTTCTCCCCTAATTCCTGGTCCTCATGCCTTATATACTTTTCTCTTTCTGCCCCCACTCCCTGGGATTAAAGGTTGTGTTTCTGGGATTAAAGGCGTGGGTCACCATGTTTAGCTGTTTCTAAAGTGGCCTTGAACTCAGAGATCCAGCTAGCTCTGCCTCCCAAGTGCTGGGATTAAAGGTGTGTACCACCACCGCCCAACTTCTGCTATAGCTTACTCTTCCCATTTTCTAGCCACCAATTTTGGCTTTGTTCTAGTGGCTGTCTGTTCTCTGACCCCAGATATGTTTATTTTGGGGAACACACAATATTTCAGGGAACACAATACCCACCACAGGTCTGTGCTCCCACATGAGAAGAGGGTCTCCTTATTTGTGCTGGATCTTGGAGTCCTTTCTGATTCCTATGCAGCCATATATACAGGCAGAGTTAGCTGGATTGCTTCCTTTCTTTCCTGTATCTCCACTCACTTTCTTTGGTGAGGAAGCACTTTTTTTTCTGTCCTTCAGTTCCTCTCTGTAAAGGAGCTCTACAATGACCAACTGCTTAGCTCCAAACTTTAGGACCTTGTCTTAGCCATACATTGGTCACATGGTCTTCTTATTCTTGACTCTCTCCCCTTAGTCATCTGTTCTTCATGTGAACAGAGACTGATCTCAGGGAAAGGTGGTACTGAGTTTAAATAACACTTAACAAAACTATGAGCACCTCTCTATCATCTGGAGGATGGAGTCTGGATCCTGACCACATTATAGCACTCATGGCTTCTAGGCTTCTGCCCTGCTGCCCTCTTTAGCCCTGTTCATTCTCTGTGCTCTGCCTCACTGGTTCTGGGCTCCAGCCAAGCAACATATGCCTGTTTCTGCTGGGACCTGCCTGTGTTCTTGTATGCTGCTTCCATTTCTCTGTCTGGTGGCCCTCCAGGCTTTAGCTAGACTTGAGCCTTGTACCCAAGTCTTCTTTGAGCCTTCCAAGCAGAGCCAGGCAGCCTCCTTAGATTCCTTTACAGTGACAATTTCAGTATTGGTTTGGTTAGTTTCATGTTTACTTAGTTGAAGTGGTAGTGGGTACTTTGTCTTATTTATCTCAGTGCCCTGGCACTCTATACAGGGCAGAGCTCAGTGGGCATGTTTTAAGTCACCAGACTTTTCTCCTGGGACCACAGTCAGACAGCTCTAGCATGGCATCTCCTAGTGTGGAGTCCATATGCTTGTTTAACTGTTGGACTCAGTAAGTATACCCTGTGGCCACCACACTGGGAAACTGATTCACACTATGTGTAATCTTCCAACGTATTCTGAGTCTCCCCAGTAAAGGGGAAGCTCTACTGAAGTCGAAGAAGATAAACCATTAGCAGTCTTTACTCCCCATCCCTCTCATTGTAAAAGAAAGTATGTTTGGCTTAGTGTCTCAAAGGGAGGATGCCATGGAGCTGAGGTGAGCAATGTGGAGGACTCTAAGGGCCACACTCTGCAGTGTCAGTGTGTGATGCATTTCTCACAAAACAGTATTAAAAAGTAGGCCAATGCTTTGCAAAATGCATACAATATTTGGCCAACAGGTTGCTGATTAACGATGAAGGGAAAAGGACCCCAGACTATAGAGGTCTCACAAGGTGCCAAGGCATTCCCATTTGTTTATCAAGAATAAGAGAAAAAGTGAATCTCCAAGACATGAGGCCATTTTACCCAACACTGCACATTTAGTGATGTTTAGAATTGGGTTCAAAAACAGTCCCTCTGACTCTAAGAAGCCAGTGGCATGTTCATGTGTCTATGCCCTACTGCAGGTTCCTGAGTAAGCATTCTGTTACCTCCATTCTGCAAACACTGCCTGTTTTGGTTCTGTACTAGTCCATCTGTTAATGTCTGAGTGTTAGGGATGGCTCCTTCAGGCCTTAGGTCAGAGCATCCCCATAGCACCCACTTAGCTGCTCTTTAGTGTTTGTAGAATAGACAAAGAAAGCTCCAGATTCTTCCTACAAACATGTGGTTTATTCTAGGATTAAGTGGTGACATCCTCAGAGCCTGCCACCAAGAGAAAGTGGGATTCCTGAGAAGCCTTTCAATTCTTGTAATAGACACACTGGTGTTTCCCTGTCTCTTGTTCTTTCTGCTTTGTGGAATCCTCAGGAACAAGACTCAAGTAATATAGCCCCAAGAAGGGAGGAGAACCAGCCATGACCAGAGTCAGCTGAGTTAGAGCCACTGAACCATTTCTTAGAGGAGCAATGGGCTGTAAAGGCATGGTTTTGTGCAGTTGAGGTATACTGATGTAGGGGAGGTTGTCCTTCTGTTGTCCTCTTAATTTACTTTAAGCTGGATCATGTCCTGTCGGGTGTGCCTCACATAGCTAGGAAGTTTAAAGGAGGGCTAGAGAGATGGTTCAGCAGTTAAGAGCACTTGTTCTTATAGTGCACCCAAATTCAATTCCCAGCACTCACATTAGCTCCTCACAACTACCTGTAACTCCAACTTCAGGGGATCTGATGCCTTTGGCCTCCTGAACCATTGGTACTCATGGTACACTGGCCACTCAACCACCTGCCCACACACAAACATACACACGTGCACATAATTAACATAAAAATTTTAAAAAGAGGTTTACAGGAAAGACATGGTGTACAGGGATATGGTACACCTAGGAGCAGAACCAGGATTTCCCTAGACACAATGGCAAATCACCATTCTCCTGCATGTGAACTTGCTACCCCACAGGCATGTGTATGCTTACATCCCACACAAATGTGGCATATGCATATGTACACACACACACACACACACACACACACACACACACACACACACACACCTCTTCCTCTCAGTGCTCTAAGCAAAGTCAGAATCCTGTTGCAGAGAGCTGCTGTCGTGAGAGCTCCAGGAGGAAACCAGTGTCCTGCCAGGTAGGTGTAGACTTTGTACCCTGGCAGGCTCTGTCCTTTTAGCACACGCTGTCTCCTTCCTTGGCCTAGAGGCAGAAAGATAGCTCTCTCTAGAAACTTGGTAAGCCACTTAAAGGTAGAAGTGCTTTTGCAGTTAAAGGTCTCTGTGTAGTCATTCTAAACAGTTTCTAAACAGTGCTTTGTACAGCAGCAAATTTGTCAGAACAGTTTGCACCATGCACTCTCTTTCTTTCTCTTTCTGTGTCTCTGTCTCTCTTTCTCTCTCTTTCTTCCTCCCTCCTTCCCTCCCTCCCTCCCTCCCTCTGTGTATGCACATGCACGCCTGTAGGTGGGGGGGCATTCTTTGATGATGGTGAGTAGAAAGAGCATAGGCTTCACACCCATACCAACCTGGGTCCTTATCCAGCCTAGCCACCTGACAGCTGTGCAGTCTGGGCCCAGGGTCCTTACTCGGCACCTCCTGGATAGACAGTAGCTGTCAAAATAATGAGTATTGCTTCTTTAAGAATAAAGATCTGACCTCCCAATACAATTAGTGAAAATTACAGCACAGCATTAGGTGGCCTGAGTTAATATCATTGCTTTGTGACCATTCTGTCTGAGAATGGACTAATTAGTGCAACTTGAAGATCTAAATCTGCTCAACACATCTGTGTGGTGTGTTACCTGCCAGGCCCCATGCCAGGTCTGGGAGGTCAGACAGAAGTGACTGAGGATTCTTGTAAAGCACCTGGATTTCAGAGAGATCAATAGCTATAGATGAATTAGTATAATAACAATTAGGATAATTATAAAAGATACTCAAGTGCTATAGGAGTGCAGATGGGAGATACAATTCTGTTCAGATGGAGAGAAAATAAAAAATAATGTCATGCATCTTAATTGCAGTCATAGAAACCAGCTTGGTCCATCTTGAATACAAAAGGAATAGATTAGAAGGGTACAGGGCCTCACCAGTGGGTGTAAGGCTATGGGGCCACACTTGGAAAGTGAGCATCTCACCCTGGCAGTTGGGTCTCATGCTGCCTCTGCTGCTGCTGTTATGACCATTGGCTCCATCAAGTCACTCTCCATCAGTCCCTCCATCCTGCTCATTTTCAGGTTATAGTTTTGTGGGATGGTGACTATCTGGGCCACGTCTGGTGTTTCCTCCTGACCACTCCATGGCAGAGGACATGCACAGATCTGGTCCCCTTCTCAAATAGAGCATTTCTTTCTCTTAAAATGCCAGCATGCAGTTTACTAGAGTATGGAAGAAAGCTTGATTGGGTCCTGGACAATTGAAAAAATAGCAGAAAATAGCAGAGCATTTGAACAGAGCCCTGAAAAGTCTCTAGGCAGCAGGCAGGAAGATGTAGGAAAAAGGTATTTGAGGCAAAGAACAGAAGGAACAGAAAGCAAGGACCATGAAAACTCTGGTATCCGTGGGCAGCAAGAACTCTGGTGTGCAAAGGACAGTATTTTATAGCTGACCAAGGCTTGGTCAAAGTGATACTCAATTTCTGGTGAATATTCTTACAGAAAAAGAGCCCAGGCATGGAATCTAGGTGGATCCACTGTGATCCAGTTTCTAATTAGCTTCTGGGTCCCTAGTGGGATAGCTTTCCTAATGGCTAAGAAGATGATGCCCCATGTTCCCTCTGCAGAGGAAGCTCCATGTTCATCAGCTGTCTGAGCCCAGGCTGTGGACAGTGCTGTCCACATATCGCCTGATTTCCTTGGGAGATAGGAGACAGCTACCCTCCTTTGTCATCTTTATGAGCTGAGGGTGGCTAGGGCCAGGTGATTTTTCTGTGGTCAGCTGCAGATTGCTTCTCTGACTCTCTTAATCTCAGAGCACTCTAAAGACCCTTCCTAACTTAGTAACTTCCAAGACCCCAGGTCTAAGTTACACTGAGTGTGGGGCAGGGCTTACTTTGGAGGTCTGGGTCTAGAGCAGTGGTTCTCAATCTATGAGTTTCAACCCCTCTGGAGGTCAAATAACCCTTGCACAGGGGTTGAATATCAGATATCCTGCATATCAGATATTTATATACAATTCATAACAGTAGCAGAATTACAGTTATGAAGTAGCCATGAAATTAATTTTATGATGTGTGTGTTGGGGGGTGTTACCGCCACATGAGAAACTGTATTAAAGGGTCACTGCAGTAGGAAGATTGAGAACCACTGACTTAGAGAAATCCATGGCTGGCTATGAACATCCTTCTGATCAGGAGCCGGACCTCTCTCTCAGCTCTTGTTCTCTGTAACGAGCTGTGATTGTCACACTGTTACATTAAGCAACTTTTCTGAACCCATACTCCTTAGAGCTGCAAAGTGAAGCAGCAGGGCCCTGAGTTGAATACTGCATCCATTTCCTCCCTCCCCAGCCACCTTTCCAGCCTGCAGATTCGAGTCCACCCATGAGCTCTGCTCTGCCTGACTCTGGCTTGTTTCAAGTGGCACATTGTACAATGCACTCAGAGACAGGCCCTGCCTCCCTCACAGGCAGGGATTTTATTCTCCATCATTACTTTTTAAAAGGTGTTCAGCTAGAAAATTGCATATTATTTCCTCTGTAAAGGCTTCTCCTTGCTGCCTTTGTGCAGCTACAGCTGTCATAACCACAGTTGATATTTTGTGTGCCTGTACATGCAAGTGCCTGGCGTGGAGAGAGATAATCAGGCTGTCCTCTTGGGCAGCTGCCTTCCAGTTTGGCTTTTATGAACTGGATTTAAAAAATAAATAAGTCAGATCATATCACTCTGTTGCTCTCGCCTCACAGAAGTCAGCATGAACCTTTCCACCACAGCCTGCTGGCCCCACACCTCTGAGCATCGGCCTGGTTTTCATGCATTTGCTTTCTCCTCTTCTCAGTCATATGCCATTGTATTTGTTATAGTCTTGCTTCTATCCCTTGGATGTGCCAGTGCTTGTTTCCACTCAGAGGCCTCTGCATTTTCTGCTAGGCTATCCCTACCTAGATTTCTTCTTATCCACTGTTTGTCTTCTGCCACCCCTTGTTTTTCTCAGTTTGGCATGGTGCTTAGCTCCGGGAGCAGTCGGGACCACAGGCGTTCAGTAAGCTGTCCCAGCTCCGGGAGCAGTCGGGACCACAGGCTTTCAGTAAGCTGTCCCAGCTCTGAGAGCAGCTGGACACCACAGACATTCAGTGCATTTCTGTTCCAGACTGACAGAGCAACAAAAGCGTAGAGTAGCAGCAGGACTTGGCTGTCAGGAGAGAGGGTTTTGCAGGTAGGTGCAGATAGGTTCCTGCAGACAAGGTCTCTGCTGCTTTGTTCTGCTGATCCTTCTTTGCTCTAAGAACTACACTCTGAGGACACGGGTATGTGAAGGCAATACATCAAAGATGAAGGTGGGAAGCACTGTGGTCATGGCAGGAACAGGCTGGGTGGAGTGCCAGCAGTCCCACACCCAGGAGAAATGGCTAGCATTTGCGGCTTTTCACAGTGTGAGAGGTCCTGTGTGGCTGTCATTCTGTGCAAACCTGGGCTTTCTCCTAGCCTGTGGCAAATGGGTTTGTACCAAAGGAGTGCTGTGCTTGTTTCCAACTATGTAGTTTCCCTTCCTGAGACTTAATGAGACTGTAGAGTGATAAGTGGCTTCTGACCATAGTCTTGCTTGAAAAATTATACCAGGTGGACCTTTTTCAGAAGATGGAACCAATTACATAACGGTTTAGCCATGCAGTCTTGCTGACCGTGAGGGCCTTGAGTGAGTTAAACACCTTTTCAGTTGCCTTTACAATGGAATTAGCAATAGTTAACCACTGACTGGCCTCTGTGAATTAAAGGAGTGTGTGAATATTTGTAAACTGTTAATCAGTGACCACTACTACTTTGTTCCCAGTTTAGAGGCTCTCTAGCCACTGTTTCTTTTATTACCACAATGATACTTATTGCCCCAACCAATACTGAAGTGTCATTAAGAGAAAGAAGGTGCCAGTAGGGGTACACACTGCATAGAATGTGTCAGACACAGCTGTCTCTGGAGCTTTCTGTTATCTTCTTCCAGTGGTTTTCTTTTTTGCTTCCATGGGCCACATGGAAGATACCATGTTCTGGCTGTAGTCCCTCATAGCTGAAGCCTCCTTTCTTCTGTCTTCAACATGGACAGTGCATGCCCAGTCTGGGTAGAAGTGGAGATGTACCTTTAGCATGGCAGCCCATGAATGGAGTTTTTGGAAGGACACAGCATGAGAAGACACAGTCTCCAAATGAAACCTATTTTCATGTCACATTCTCTGATAATAAAAGGAAATGCGGGCTGTGATAGCTCAGCAGATGGTCTTGTAATAGAATGTTTTCTCAAAGTTTTCTGTAAGGCATCAGTGAATCTCAGGAATGCACGAGGAGTAATGAGGAACAAAAGACATGGCTTTGTGTGTCCCTCTCAGCAGAACCTATATGAATTGACTCCTTCCTGGCTCAGGTACGTGGTTTTGGAAGATGAGAGATGTGATTCTAGAAAAGTGGCCTGTCCTGTTGCTTTATGGACTCTGGGCAACTGACACTTGACCAGTGTTGTCAAGCAACAAGCTTCTTCTTGGCCCCTGCCTGTTCCATTGGGGTTCGCTTTGGCCAGGACATCTGATAATCCATGAAAGAGGCTCTGCAGCTCTGTAGCCCTTTCCTGAACAGTGCTGACCCACAGAATGGGCTCACTGCCCCATATGGAGTGGAAAGGCAAGAAGGAAAGGAGGACCAGATCCAGAGAAAGCAAGCCCAGGACCCTGGCACTAGAGCATAAATGTACCAGTCTCCCACAACAGCACTGCAAGGAATTGAAGGGGCTTGGAGCAAAGCAGTACCCCATTCAGTGCTCATGACAAGTCACTGAGCCCTCTCCCTCACTACTCATGTCTTCCCCACATCAGCTTCTCAGCAGTGCTGTATTCCTTCTGTCCTCTCACCACACACTGGCTGGACAGTGTAGGAACCTCACTGGTAGGGAAGATACTGTCAGGGAAGCAGGCAGACAGAGCCACATTCCTTCTTTGTAGCTTATCTCTGAGCAGACACAAGAACACACGCCGTGATGTCAGTTCTGGCAGTAATTTGGCGGTTATGCAGGTTCTTGAGCCAGCTTTGTGACTGCGGTGATGATGTGAGGGCCACTTAGGAGAGGAAGGCTGCCTGTGGCATCCATCATTACAGTATAGGCAGGTGGACCTTCCCACATCAGGCTGGAAACCCAGGGCCTTGTTGTGTTCTGCATCCCGGGACAACAGCAGAGGTGGTGGCTGCTGCTTTAGTGGTGGCTGCTGATCCCTCTTCCTCCCTTTCTTTGTCTTCCTCTTCTTCCTCTTGTCTTCCTCTTCTTTGTTCTTCTTGCTTCTTGCCAGTTTCTTCTTCTGTATCTCCGGCTGACTTAGAACTCACCCTGGAGTTCAACTGAAACCTATGGCGACCCTTTTGACACTGCTTCTGTTATGAAGATGTGCTACCGTGCCTTACAGATTGGGCCTTACTCCTTATTCTCTTGGAGTACTGGTCTCTTGACTGCTGGCTTTTCTTGGGTGTTTTATGGACTATATTCCAATATGATCCATTTCCTTGGTGACCCACTATTGCTAATGATGTTTTTGAAACAGAGTTGCACAGCTAAGACCAGTCTTGAACTCATGGTCATCCTGCTTCAGGATCCCAAATGCTGGGATTACAGCTATGCACCACCAGGCCTAGCTATTTTAACATCTTTATTGAAATGTAATTTATATCCCATGAGATCATCCAGATAAAGTACTCTATTCCATGCTTATTAGTGTATTTGTTGAAGTATACTAGCCATTACCACATTGAAGCTTAGAGCAATTATCATTCCCAGAAAAAGATTCTTTTGACCCTAGAAGTCATGTCACATTCCAGTTGCTGACAAGTACTCTCCTGCTTCCTACCTCTGTGTTTGCCTGGCAGGAACACCCCCCACACCTGAGCATGATCATGTAGTATGTGATCATTTATATCTGCTCCCACTTCCTCTCTTACTCTCTCACCTTTGAGAGTTTTGTGCCATGTGTTTTACATATTTACTATTCCTCCTTGACCTGTCCCCATTCCTGCTCGCCCACCCAACTTTGTATTCTTTTTTCTTTTTCACACATCAAGTCCAGTTTATGCTGCCCATATATTCTTGGTTATATGGACTTCCACTGAAGAGTGGTTGACTTACCAGTGTCTACATACTTAAAGAAAACTGATTCTTTCTTCCCAATAGCTATTAGTTGCCAGTAGCTCCTCGTTCAGAGTGAGACTTCATACCCAACTTCCCCTCCATTTTCCATTCTGGGATTTGGCCTGCCTTGAGCTTGCACAGGTCTTGTACATGTTGTCACAACTGCTGTGAGTTCATATATGCAGCTGTCCTGCTGTGTCTGGAAGACACTGTTTCTCACAGTTGTCTACTACCTCTGGCTTTTATAGTCTTTGTGCTCCCTCCTATGTGGTGATCCCTGAGAACTGGAAAGAAGGAATGTGATATAGATGTCCCATTTGATGATGAGCCTCCAACAATCTCTCATTCTCTGAACCTTGCCAAGTATGGATCCATGTTAATTGCCATCTATGGGTATTACAATAAATCATAGGAGTCGGTTTACTACTCTGTCCATTTAGCAGAATAATAGTAGTAGGCTCTCCTATAGGGCCTGTGACCTGTCTAACCACAGGTTCTTGGCCTGATAATGGTGCCCACATAAGGGTTTCATCTTGCAGAGTGGGACTCAAAAACAATTAGAAAGTGGTTGATTATTCCCATGATGTTTGTGCCACTACTGCACCAGTGGGTGTGTCTTGCCAGGCCAGT
The DNA here is from genome assembly GCF_903995425.1 of Onychomys torridus. Classification (NCBI taxonomy): domain Eukaryota; kingdom Metazoa; phylum Chordata; class Mammalia; order Rodentia; family Cricetidae; genus Onychomys; species Onychomys torridus. Next base: position 109,099,384 of record NC_050445.1, read on the forward strand.
CATTATTGTTGCTCATAGGGTTCATAGGTGGGTAGGGTTGTGATTACTTTTTTTCTCTGGTAGCATGTTGTATGAATAGCACCTTCCAGTACTGTGAAAGGTAGTCAGTAGGTATGAAGCTTCCAGGTCAGTACCCACTTTATATCTCCATGTTCTGTGACTCAAGTGTGTGGTCGCAAGTGTGGACTCAGCAGAAGGATCTTGCTGCCAAGAAACCAATGCTATTGGTATAGTTTGGGGTTCTATGGGCCCTCGCTGGTCAACAACTCCTGATGGGATAACCCATTCCTGGCACTGAGATTTTTATTTGTTAACCCATGGCTTGTTTCTTACTGTGTAGTTTTCAAGGCTCATTTGTGTTGCTGTGTGTATCAGGACTTTCTTTCTCTAGCCAAATTGTATCCCATTATATAGAAGCTCTGCATTTGAAATCCATTAATTAGTAGATGGCATTGGGTGGCTGGGTATAGGGAAAGAGAAGGGGATTGCTTCTGAAGGTGTAATTATTATATGCAAACTGTATATTGATGCTTAAAGTGCAGGAATGTGTTTTAAATGCCCGTGGCAGTTCTACAGGAGATACCTGGAGGGAGGTAGTCAGAAAGTAAAGGTAGATACAGTACAGGCACTGACACTACTTCCACAGCCACCTTTGTGCTGGTGCCTTAGTGGAGATGATCTCAGATCATCTCAAAATTCTATTTGTCTTTGAGATTTGGCTTTTTACGTTGAAAGCCGGTTAACCATTGCAGTGGTGAATAGGCATGTCTTTTTTCCTGATTGAATATTTAATAATAACACTTTTATTATCATGAAGACAATTCTTGGCTGACATTTAACTTGAAAGCAGTACATTGAATCAGATACTATGTTGGTGCTTTATATGCACACTCTTAATTAACCTCACTGCAGCCTCATGAGACAGAGCTGCTGTCAGTCTGCTTGGTGCAGAAATTAAGAAACTGAGGCTTAGAGAAGCTGGCCATGGACACTCAAGCAGAAGACAGATTCAGGTCAGGTTTTTCTGACTGCAAAGCCTGCTCTCTGGAGCCCTGTGGTACATTAGTGAATACTCTGACAGTTGTAAAGAAGAGACTTTAGGGACTGTAATCTAGATGCCTCATCATTTACTTTCTGCTTGAATCCTGGAGATTGTGAGCAACATACACTTTTGGACCTATCTCAAAACCTCCTGGTTCAGGGGCTACCCTTTATCAAAAGCCTAGGTAACTCAAGTGCACATAAGTGTTTGAGACACACTGTTGAAATCCATGTTATGCATGGCATCCAACTTGAGGGTCAGTGGTTTTCTTTTATCTAAACACAGTTCAAGATAGGCTGACTGCTTGAAGTTGGTTGCCTAGGAGTCAAGATTCTGTCTTCATAGCCCTACATCTGTGCCACCTGCACCAAATTACTTAATCCAAGTCTTACTTAATTCATATATTCAATGAGGAATTTGTTTAAATATTAATTTTTACTAAATAAACATGTTTAAAGCTGTGAATTTACCTCTTAGATTCATTTGCTTGGCTGTGCACTTTCTTTTTGGGAGGGAGCACATTTTGAGTCAGGGTTTCTCTGTGTAACAGCCTTAGCTGTCCTGGAACTCATTTTGTAAAACTAGCTGACTTTTAACTCACAGAGATCCACCTGCCTCTGTCTGCTGAGTACTGGGATTAAAGGCATGTGCCACTATACCTGGCTTGGCTGTGCAGTTTTAAATATAACATTTTTATCCCTTTTACAAAATTTCAGAGTTTTGTTTGATGAATAATTATGCATATTTATGGAGAACAATGGTAATTTGATTCATGTATATAATGTCCAGTAATTGAAATTTCTATTATATGCTTTTAGTTCCCAAAACTTACTCAGAGGGCCTGGAGAAAAAGAAAGGAAAGCCTAGCCGGCAAGGCAGTGACTGAGGCATATGCCTGTGGCTACAAAGCTCAGACAAGCAGCTTTTTCATGAATTTGTGCCCCAAAAAGTGTGATTCTAATTAGTGTAAACAATAAAAACCAGGAGTCAGATATTGAGGATGAAAGTTGAAAAATTAGAGAAGCTGAGCAGCAGCAACTAGAGACTTCTTACCTCTATGAATCCTCATACTGAAAGGGCCTGAGATCCTGTTTCCACCCACCTTATATTCCTGTCTCCACCTCCAGAGTGCTGGGTTTATAGGTGTGAACCTCTCAAGTGCTGGGATTAAAGGTGTGTGGCAGCGGCTGCCACTGCCACCACCTGGCCTCTGTGGTTAACTAGTGGCTGACTCTGCCCTCTGATCTCCAGGCAAGCTTTATTTGTTAGAATACAAACAAAATATCATTCAGCAGTTATTTAGTAGGGTGCATTACTAAAACTGACTTTTAGCTGTCCTTTTCACTACATTGAGCGGTTATTTTGTGTTGTACCTAAAGGAGTGGTGAGTTTTCACAGCTGTCAGATCAACTAAGGAAAGAAAGTGTTCAGCTAGGGGACTTGGGGTGGGGCATCTAGAAATGTATCTGTTCATCAGTCTTACTGGTTTTTTAATCAAACATCCTAAACCCTCCCTCATTTATCTTCTTTTCTCTTGGGGGAAAGTGTGTCACCAAGCCAGTGTTACATGCTTTCCATGTGTCTTCAAAATGATCACATTTTGGTAAACTGTGCTGGTTGATTTTTTTTTTCCAGAGAAAACATTTATTCTTTTTATTTCACATGAAGAAACAAAGATGGCTTTCCTCTTAAAAACTTTCCCAATTGAGCTTTTGCTGTTTGGAGGGGTAAGAAAAGGGAGGGAATGGAGAGGTAGTCCAGTTGACTGAATCTCTATTGTGGACTTCTAGCTGGCCTTAATCATTGGATCAGAATACAAATATTCAAAAGGCACACACATACATATACATGTGCACAAAATTATATGCACACATGTAAGCAGCCGTACACATACAGCCCTACTCTTCTGACAAGCTAAAGGCTAGCTTACTGCTCTGCTCTTCATTCTCCACAGCAGGACCTGAGAAAGGCTTCTTGCCTCCTGACCAATCCTGCAGGTTGACCCAAGAAAAACCTCCATCCTCACTTAGTCAGCTCCACTTTGTCCCCTTGGTGTCACCTACCCTCTCTCTAGATATGTGTGGCTAAAGTTTTACTGAACCTTTCTGGTAAATGTCAGAAAAAATCTGCTTCTCACCCAAGAATGCAAAACATTTATAAAAATATTAAAAAACCATTTTGTACTAGAAGATGCAGAAAAGAAATTCTGGAGATGGGAGAGAAGTATAAGGCTGGTAGTTAGGGATTTATTCTAGACAGCACACATTTTCCACCCTCCAAAACATGATTAACCAAAGTGATAACATTTGGGAGAAATAATGTGTTCTGAATTTTCTTTTTCTTTCTTTTTCCTCTTCTAAAAAAAAAATCTCTTTATTATACCCAAATCTTCAGTTTAGCTTTCTTCCCCCCAAATAGCTATGTTTCCCCATTTTTCTTTTATGAAAAATAGATTTTTCATACAATATGTTTATTATGATTTCTTTTCCCAGATCCTTATCAGCTCCCCTCCCAACTACATCCACACCCTTTCCTCTCTCTTGTTAGAAAACAAATAGGCATCTGAAAAATAATAAAATTAGTAGATAAAACACAAACTAACCAACCAGAGTAGGACAAAACAACCAAACAAGAAAAAGAGCCAAAGAAAAAGCACAAGAAACACATACAGATGCAGAGATACACACCTCTCTCTCTCTCTCTCTCTCTCTCTCTCTCTCTCTCTCTCTCTCTCTCTCTGTGTGTGTGTGTGTGTGTGTGTGTGTGTGTGTGTGTGTGAGAGAGAGAGAGAGAGAGAGAGAGAGAGAGAGAGAGAGAGAGAGAGAGAGAGAGATCCTATAAAAACAGAATTCTGGAAATCATAAGGTATATGCAAAGGGCCTACAAGGTAATAAATAAATGAATGAATGAATGAATGAATGAATGAACAAACAAACAAACAAATAAATAAATAAATAAGCAAGCCCTGACAACACATGAGACAAAGAACTTCCAAAAATGACATTGATCATTTTGTGTTGGCTGTTTACTGCTGTGCATGGGGCCTGCCTTTAAGAGTCGTTTGTAGCTGGGCTTTGGTGGCGCATGCCTTTAATCCTAGCACTCGGGAGACAGAGCCAGTGGAATCTCTGTAAGTTTGAGGCCAGCCTGGTCTACAGAGTGAGATCCAGGAAAGGCGCAAAGCTACACAGAGAAACCCTGTCTCAGAAAACCAAAAAAAAAAAAAGAGTCGTTTGTATACCCAGTGAGACTCACTTGAAGAAAACTAATTTTTCATTTGCAAGCAGTTATCAAATGGGGATGGCTTCTGAGTTAGGGATGGGGCTTGTGTCCACTTCACCTCTCAGTGCTAGGGACTGCATCTGCCCCAGATCAATGTAGGCCTTGTAGATGCTACAGTCTCTGAGTTCATATGGTTTTGGTCCTGCTGTGCTTAGAAGGTCTTGTTTCCTTGGTGTCCTCCATCTCCTTTGGCTCTTTCTGTCTTTTCACCTTCTCTTCCATAGGGTTTCCTGAGTAGAACTTTGGTGGAGACATCCCATTTTGGATGGAGTGTTTCAAGGATTCTCACTGTCTGCACATAGTCCTGTTGTGGGTTTCTGTATTTGTTCCCATCTTCTGCAGGAGGAAGCTTCTCTATTGATGGCTGAGCAAGGCACTGATCTATGAGTGTAGCAGAATGTTGTTGGGAGTCATTTTGTTGCTAATTCCTTAGCAGAAATGTAGTATTTTGTTTTTCCTAGGGCCCTGGTCTCCCTAGTCTCAGTTTCTGGACCACCCAAGCAGTGTCAGGGATGGGTTCCATATCATGTGAGTAGGCCTTAAATCCAGTCAGATATGGGTTGGTTATTCCCTCAAGCATTGTGTCACTATTACACTAGCACATACTGCAGGTAGGTCATCATTATAGATCTAAGAGTTTGCACCTGGGTTGGTGTTTACCTTCTCCTTTGGTAAAATACCGTGTACCTTTCAGTACTATGATCACTAGTCAGTATGGGCGAAGGCTTTAGTAGGCATCAGCTCCACTTCTCTATGGTCAAGTTGTGTAGGTGTCTTCAGCAATAGGGCCTTACCATTAGTTTGTGGAGAACAACCAGTAGCTTTGACAATAACCTGGGTTGTTTGGGGTTTCCCATGTAGCCCCTTTGGCCAATGACTCGATTAGATGCAACCTGTTCTCAGAACTGGAGGCTTCATTTGGTGAGTAGAGATGTCCATTTGGGGGCTCTGTCCCCACCATTACTTAGCGATTCCATTTAGATCTCCTTCATACATGTTTATATTTTAGAAAGCCTCTACTGTATTATGTTTCCATATCAAAAAGTACTTAGTTTTGGGTACCCTTCCTCTTATCCCCTCTTCCCTCTCCTCCCAATTGATTCTCCTGTTTCAGTCCTACCCCACCCCATCTGTGGTGGTTTGAAAGAAATGGTCCTCAAAGGGAGTGGCAGTATTAGGAGGTATGGCTTTGTTGCAGTGAATGTGGCTTTGTTGGAGCAGGTGTGTCACTGTGGAGGTAGGCTTTGCAGTCTCATATATGCTCAAGCCACACCCAGTGTCTCAGTCCACTTCCTGTTGCCTTCTGACCAAGATGTAGCCAACATCATGCCTGTCTGATGAATTTTGCCATGATAATAATAGACAAAATATCTGAAATGTAAGCCACTCCAATTAAATGTTTTTCTTCATGAGAGTTGCTATGGTCATGGTATTTCTTCACAGAAATAAAGACCCTAACTAAGACACCATCCATCCATAACTGTTCATTCTGTTTCCCCTCCCTAGGGAGATCCATCCTTTTGCTCTAATCTCTTTCTCTATACCTACCCTGTGTGGTCATATGGATTGTAGCCTGTTTACTGAACAAAAACTTAACAGCTAACATCTCATATAACTGAACATGTACCATATTTGTCACATCTGGGCTCATGGTCCCTTTGCTAAGCAAAGTAAGTCCCCAGTTGATTTACACACACACACACATACACACACACACACACACACACACACACACACACACACCACTACAGTAACCTTGCACTCCTGCTACAAGGCCCAGGTCATGGAGTGTTATCTTGTATTTCATTTTTAATCTGAGTAGTACTGATTTGCCAACGAATTGTTGTTTGGGATTTTCCCCATACTTTTCTTGGATGTTTGGTCTGGAAATGTCTTTTCTTGACATGTTCTTGTCTAGTTTCATAGCAAAATTACAGTGGCTTCTCAAAGGCTAGTAGACATTTCTTCTCTGCTAAAAGAACTTGCCTAGTCCTGGCAGTTCTCCCTTAAGAACCTAGTACAGATGGTCAGTGGGAAACCTTTCAGATGAACTTGATTTTTTAGAATTCCAGGAAAATGGCTTGTTTTAGAAGATCAGGTGCACAGTGTTTATATTTCTGTCAGTATTTTAACCACATTGTGTTATTTGTGAGTTTGTCAGTAAGCTTCCTCGATTTGGTTTTTCACACATCTAGAGGTATCCACCCTTTTCTCTTAGGGACTCAGATGTTTTCCTGCTGCCTCTGCCTCCCAGGAACTCTGCTCCATGTGAATATTGAGCACTGAGCACCCACTGGTGCAGATGTCCTGTAGTGTGAGGCAGACTGTCAGTCCAGTCGTGTGACGCTGCTTATACCTGCCTGTCCTTCTTGAGAAGTCCACTTGTTCCATCAGCATTTCCAGAGTAGAGTATTCAAGCCTCCAACTGTGGTTGCAGAATTATTTGTGTTCTACATTTGCCTGTTAGCTTTGCTTTGTGTACTTAGTTTATTAAATATATGTACATTTAGGGTTGTTATTTCCTGGGAATACTGATCTGCTTTATTGGGAACTGCTTTCCTTGCATCTGGTAACATTTTCAATCCCAGGCTTTCTTGTCTGATGTTAATACAGCCACACTGGCTCTCCTCCACTAGAGAGGTGTTCAGTGTACTTTCCTTTATCTTTTTAAGAACCTTTTTATTTATATCCAGAGCATGTCATTAGGACTTTGCTTTTTCATTAGGGAGTAAAATAATGTGGCCCCTTAAGATCTTTAGAACCTATGACTATATCCCTTATGCAAAAGGGACTCTTCAGGTGTGATCAAATTAAGGACATCATGAGATACAGAGGTTGTCCTTTATTGTCCAGATGGCCTCAGGGTAACCGAAGGATCCTTTGAAGAAAAGAAGGAAGAAAATAAAAATTGTAAGGAAGGATGAGGTCACGCTCAAGGTACAGTCAGGAACCAAGAGAAGAATACAGTCCCTAGACCCTAAAGTCCATTAGGAGCCAGAGACAGTAAGGAAAAAATTCTTCCAGAACACCACATCCCAGAGAACATCATGGATTTAGCCAGGTAGTCCCCACTGAAACATCACTAAACCTGTAGGATACACATCCTTCATGTGCTTTAGGCCACAATGGCCTGTTTATTTTATGGTTGTTGTCTTAGATTTCTTATAACAGCTCTCGAAAATGAGTATAAGAGTCCCATCCCTCTCTGAAAGAATCAATTTATTTGTAAATCTGTGACGTTTGTTGGTTTTTATTTGGTTACCATTTTAGGACTGCTATACAGATTGCATTCTGTCTGTTCTGTCTGTCTCTCTGTCTCTCTCAACTCTATGACTGTGTGCTTTCAAGAATATTCTGTTTCTTCAGGACTTATTAAATTTACAAAAACATTTGCTTGGAGTTTTTCTGAACATCTCAGATTTGTATTTGGAGATCACCTACCCTACTCTCAGCCTTGGTGTCTATGCTTACTTGCCTCTGAGCTCTGGAATGCTCTGTTCCACTGTGTTGATCACTTGTATATCTTTCTGGTTGATACTTTTTAAGTATTTTATTTCATTTTTATATATTTTTTAGTTTTTAGAAATTAGTCCTTTCATAATTTCATACAATGTATTTTGATATTATCCCTCCCCCAACTCCTCTCAGATTCACCTCTTACTCCGAACCTCCCAAACTTTGTCTCATTTTATTTTTAAAATCCATCAAGTTCAATTTGTGTTGCCCATATAGTCTAAGGTTTTAGCTATCCACTGGAGTGTGGTGAATCTACTAGGGTCCACATCCTTAAAGAAAACATACTGTTCCCCTCCTAGTTGCTAGCAGTTGCCAAAAGCTCCTTAGTTAGTAGGACTTTGTGTTACCCTCCATCCTCCATTCTGGGATTTGGCCTGCCTTGAGCTTGCACAGGTCTTGTACAACTGTGAGTTCATATATGCAGTTGTCCTGCTGTGTCTGGAAGACACTGTTTCTCACAGTTGTCTACTACCTCTGGCTTTTATAGTCTTTGTGCTCCCTCCTATGTGGTGATCCCTGAGAACTGGAAAGAAGGAATGTGATATAGATGTCCCATTTGATGATGAGCCTCCAACAATCTCTCATTCTCTGAACCTTGCCAAGTATGGATCCATGTTAATTGCCATCTACTGCAGAAAGGAGCTTCTCTGATGTGGGCTGAGAGGTGCACTAGTCTATGGGTATTACAATAAATCATAGGAGTTGGTTTACTACTCTGTCCATTTAGCAGAATAATAGTAGTAGGCTCTCCTATAGGGCCTGTGACCTGTCTAACCACAGGTTCTTGGCCTGATAATGGTGCCCACATAAGGGTTTCATCTTGCAGAGTGGGACTCAAAAACAATTAGAAAGTGGTTGATTATTCCCATGATGTTTGTGCCACTACTGCACCAGTGGGTGTGTCTTGCCAGGCCAGTCATTATTGTTGCTCATAGGGTTCATAGGTGGGTAGGGTTGTGATTACTTTTTTTCTCTGGTAGCATGTTGTATGAATAGCACCTTCCAGTACTGTGAAAGGTAGTCAGTAGGTATGAAGCTTCCAGGTCAGTACCCACTTTATATCTCCATGTTCTGTGACTCAAGTGTGTGGTCGCAAGTGTGGACTCAGCAGAAGGATCTTGCTGCCAAGAAACCAATGCTATTGGTATAGTTTGGGGTTCTATGGGCCCTCGCTGGTCAACAACTCCTGATGGGATAACCCATTCCTGGCACTGAGACTTTTATTTTGTTAGGCTTTGGTGTCTAGTGGGGGCATTCTCATCATATGAAAGCTGCATTTAAAGTACTTTTTCTAGTGTTTGGGTGTTTCGTCTGCATATGTGTATGTGCACCATGTAAATGCAATGCCCACAGAGACCAGAAGAGGGCATTGACTCCCTTGGAACTGGAGTTACCGATGGTTGTGACCAACCACTATATGGGTGGTGAGAATTGAACTAGGTCTTCTTGAAGAGCATCCTCTCAACTGCTGAGCTGTCTCTTCAGTCCCCATTTAAAGTCTTTTTATATCTGTATGTGTCTATATTTTACAAAGCTTTTACAGCAAGTTTCATATGGCTTTTTCAAAAGGTCTTTAGTGTTAGTTATCCCTGCCCTCATTCCTTCCTTTATCCTGCCTTCCCTCCCCACCCTACTTAATCTTTCCTGTTCTATTATTTACCTTTAACCTTTTCTATCACTGTCTTCTGTATCCTTTACTCTTAAGCCCCATTCCCCAATGGCCCATTACTAATTTCCTGACCTCCAAGGGTGTTCTTAATAGAAGATAATACCTAAAAATTAAAAGCTAACAAGCACAAATAAGAGAGAACATGTGCCATTTGTCTTTCTGGGACTGAGTTACATCACTCAGAATAATTTTTTTCTAGTTCTATTCACTTTGACATTCCATAATTTCATTTTTCTTCATAATAATCCATTGTGTAAATGTAACACATTTTCATTATCCATTCATTAGTTGTTGGACATCTAGGCTGTTTCTACTTCCTAGCTATTGTGTCTAGAGCAATTAGGACTAAGAATAAAATAGAAGAGACTGGAATAAAAGAGCTAGGGATACCCTGGGTCTGCACCCAATGCCAGAATATAGAATTTTAAAATATGTCCTTATGATCCTTTGAAGTTCCTCAATGACTGTTGTAATATCTCCATTTTACTATTCTGGATTCTCTCTCTTTTGGTTAATTTAGGTTTGTCAATATTGTTAATCTTTCAAACTCTTCATTAATTCTTTGTATTATTTATTTAATTTCTATTTTATTAATTTTGCCCTGAGTTTGATATTCTCTCTCTCTCTTGATTTCTCAAAATTTTTTATGTAGGCACTATCATGGGCTGTCTCTGTTCTGTGTGCCAGTAATCCCTGATTTTGTATCATGCCATCCGCTTGTCAGTGCAAGTAGTCACTAAGGCACTCTCTACCAACCTGTTTTCAGAGAAGCAGTGAAAACAGTGACAGAAAAGAGAGTTTACTTTTTCACATTTTTAAAACAATCTCCCTATGTAGTCCTAGCTAGCCTAGAACATACTATGTAGACCAAGCTCTGTGAGCTTGAAGCCAGCCTCTGCCTCCTGAGTGCAAATGATGGAATTAAAGGTGTGTGCCACCACACCTGGCCCTTTGTCACAATTTTGACCATTAACCCAATATAGGAACATTTGTATAAGAAAATAGAAGACTTTCAGTCAGAACAGTAAAGCTTTGGCCATTTTAACTGACCCTACTCCATCCCTCTCTCTTCAAAGCTCCATTAGAGTCTCAAAACCAACAGCTCCCAGGTAGCATGCCAGCTTGGAGGAGCAGAAAAAGACTATAGCTCTTGTCAGTGTTGTTCCTGCCTACTGTTTTGCTGGAAGATTCCACTTTAAAAGTTCATCTTCATCTGACCTGACTCAGTCTCTCATTGCAAACCTTCTTTTCACAGAGTGTTTGCCTAAAAGCAACCATAGATATTTGTTAGAAACATGGCTGCCTGCAAAGGCAAACAACCTGGTGCCAAGAAGTCTAGAAAGAAAAGCCAGGGCTTTGAAATTCTGCTGCAGGTTCCTAGAAAATTAGACCCAGTGTCAATGTGTGAGATCCCAGAGACCCACACTAGACACTTGGTAATCATGCTGGCAGAAGCTGAGGTCCAATCTCAAAGGACACAAGAAGGAAGCCACATGTGAGGAGTCCTCAGTGAGATTATCAGAGAATTTGTACTAATTGGAGGCCATTCTCATCACTGTAAACATTTTTGTCTCTTCATATACCTCTGCCTTTCCCTGCTAGATCCCTTACATGTCAGCATAGTGTACTGAGCTGTTGGCGATCTATTATTTTATCTCTTGGTGGTGGTAGTGCACTTGCTCTCGCCTGCTTTCGCTCTCTGTCACATATTTTTAGGGTTTTGATTGAATATTAAACCTTCTGTGTACAGAGTGATATACACTACAGTGTTTATTTCCGTCCAGTGAAGGGTTTGGTGTGTTTTGTATGACTGCTCATATAGGTGTCTGGATCTCTCAGAAGTATCATCTACTTGGCTTTTTTTTTTTTTTTAATCCAAAGTGATCCTCTTTTTCCCAAAAGGATGAAATTAATCAACTTAAATTTCATATTTATGTATTGCTAAATACAGTTTACAAAACTTAAGGGGCTTCCGTCAGTGAGGGGTGTTTGTACTGCTGGATGAGGGATCTGGCTCAGTGGGTGTGCCTCAGCCTCCAGGCTTCCCAGTGCTGCTTTCCAGGTATTTTCCAGTGAGCTGAAGACCTCACTGGAGAAGGAGCCTTGCATGTTCCCTTCTGGCTGCTGGAAGCAGGTGAGGGTCTGCAGGCCTCAGCCTCTAGCTGGCTGCTGATAGTGCCCCCTTCCTCGCTGTCCTCAGTTCATTATCGTGTAAGTGTCTCTCTAGGGAAGCTCTTAACACAGAAGCACATGGGCATGAGTAAGCAAGAGGGACAGGGAGCAGGGAAGCCAAACAGACTACTGGCTTGTAGACACAGATATCCGAAGTGACATCACACCGTGTTTGCCATACTCTGTTGACTAGCACTATCTCCAGGTCCAACCCATTCTTAGGGAAGGGGACCGACCACACAAGACCCAAGTGTGGAGGAGAGTTTGGGCCTCTTGGAGGCTTTCTATCACATATTTCCTGTGACAGCTTTATTTTTTCTTTAATTTTTTCAATGTTTTCTCTTTACTATATCTGCCCACCTTCTTCCAACCCTTGTCTCTCTCCTACCTCTATATCTTGCTCCCTATCTTCACGTTGCCCATGCCCACTGCTGCCCTCTTGCCTGCCTTCTATTCTTAGGGGTCCCTTCCCTTTGCCTCTGCCATTCTGTCCATGCTGTTCCTCTGTGGTAGCCATTATACCTGTGCTGGCCAGTTCCCAGCTTCCCCTTCGGACCTGTTTGCCATCCCTGCCTGCTGCCTCTGGTGGGTAACTGTACCATGTCCACTTTGCTTATTTCCTTTTACTGCCCTGTGCTTAGGGTTTATCTTATCACATTGCAGTTCTTATTTTGAAGACTTGAGTATTTATATGCTTTGAGGTTTGCTTATTTCATACTCATAATTTCTTTTTTATAAATGAGAAGTCACTCATTAGTCTTTGAGGCAACATAAACATGTATATTAAAATACTTTATCAGTAGGAGATTATAATACTCTGCATGTTTGATGAGGAACCATATTTTTTTTAAGTGATACTTTTGTTCTGTTTAGGAGAATAAAAGTTCTTGTCTTTAGGAATAGCACATTGACATCTACACAGATGAAGTTACTTGCTGGGACACTTGGGACAGGTGTTTGTGCATGCCTGTGTGTGATTGAGCATGTGTAGGTGCACACTCTTGTCTAAGTTCTTGGTTGTTGAAGCTTACTGATATCATCTGACCTTTTATTACATCATTTTGTCCTGTTTGAAGTTTTCACTATAAAAAACTTGTCATCCTTGTGATATTGTTTCATGACATTAATTTGATCTGGGGTGAATCTGTCTGGCTACTGGTTTTGCCAGTATGTTTCCTTACCTAAATGAGTCTAGATTCGCAGTGTGAGATTTGTCTGGCTGCTTTCTTTCCCTGCTCACCTTCAGTATGGCCTTTGCACACTGATGACATTTTTCTAATTGCCTGTACCTACCAGGTCAGGCCCAGATCTTCCTTCTGTCTTCATAGCTGTTATGATACACTGTAGAGATCCCAGAAAGCAGGTGCTGCTGGGCTTGTCCTGGTTTGGGTCTGGGGCCTCTCACTGTTTATATTGAGCAAACAGAAAACCATGTGCTAGAAGGGTCTATGGAAAATTGTAATGCCTCCTTTTTGCTTCAGGGTTCACTCTCAGCCCCAGATGTCCAGCTTGGTTCCTGCCCCTCCTCTGTAGGATAGGGTTTATTTTTATCCTTCAGGATTGGAAGGTCCTTAGCTGCCCTGGCCTGCTCCTGTCCCAGCCCAGCATGCCTGTGGCTCCCACTCCGCCTACTGCTTTGTGGGTCCCTTCTGTGTTGGCTCTTTAATCTTAGTTTTGAACCTGACTGTCTTTTCAGGCATGCGTTTTTTTTTTTTTTTTTTTTTCCTGCTTCTGTGTGTGTGGAGCAGCAGCGATGCATCAAAGTGTGAACTAACAGTATAGTCTTGATGGAAGGAGAACCTCTACTAATCCACTGAAGAGCCCCTCCAGTCCTGCTCAAAGCCTCCCTTCCACTGTGCACAACATCATAATGGTGATATTTGTCCTGTATATTTGAAGCAACATACTTGGTTTGATTTAGTATTTGTTTTCCCAGAAGACTTGGTTGGGAAATTTTTTTAGACAAAATAGCAGCCTGCTAGCTCACAGGTTTTTTGGTTAATAGTCTCCCCAGCACATCAGACTCTGAAACTGACTATCTATACATATATTTGCTTTTCCCACCAGGACTGAGTTCCATGAACACATGTGATACAGCCAAGGCCCCTTTTCAGAAATACTCATTCGTAACAGATACTTGGGAGCAGCCAAGGAATTACTGAGCCAGTTACTGGGACCATGGTGGCCACTCCAGTGTCACCTGGAGAGATGCCTGTTTCTAGGAAGCCTGCTGACTGTGAGCCTTGTAGTGGAGCTCCCATTATCTGATGCACTCTTCATTCACCAAGATCAAGTTTTGGGTGCCTGCAGTGGGCTCTCTTCCCTGCATTGCCTCCTGTCCATTATTGCTCATGGAGATTTTATTACCAGCCTCGTGATTGACTAGAGTAGGCACTATGGTAGGGACATCATGAGAAAGTGTACAAGCCACAGAGCTTCCTGTCAAGTGGGCTGTCCTTACGTTTCCCTCTCTGAATTCCCATTACATCCTTCCCTGATCCTGCTTTTGTCTTTCCCTGCTGATTTTGGTCAGCCCCAGTCTCTAGCTTAGGCAGTAAGTCTTATGGTGAGGCATCTCTGCCTGGAGCTTTACTTCTGCAGCTTTTTGCTGATGTGTGTCCTAGTGGCTGCTGGCTGAGTATTCTAGGAGCCTCTGCCCAGAGACAGAATCACAGTATGCCATTTGGAGGGTGGGTACATGCCTGGATGAGCCTCCTTGTCCTTCCTGCCCCAGTAGCCCCTAGGGAATGGCAGCTGAAGAGTCTCATGATAGCTTTGCCTTCAGATGTCATATTTCTGCTTGGCTGGAGCTACAGGTCAGAAAATGGCAGGTCCGAGCCCTGCAAGATATTCCCATACTGACTGCTTAATTGTATCAGATGCACTTCTCCTCTGATTGCACCAGAGATCATTCACAGTTGATTCTGGGCTGCTGAGAGGCCCCACACAGATTAGCTCTGCCTGTGTGCCTGGGACACAGCCTCATCATCTCATCATGGTGCTTTGAAAGATCCTGTGAGAAATCCCTGGCATTCAGTCCACTGCCTATGTTTAGCTTTGCTGGAGTATTGGCATTCCAGAGGCATTCCAGGAGCCTTCTTGAAGAGTCCTGTGAGAAATCCCTGCATGTAGTCCCTTGTCTGTGTTTAGCTTTGCTGGAGCATTGGCATTCCAGAACCTTCTTGGGATTTTTAGATTCTTCAGCCTCTGGGGAGACAAGTTGTTTCTTTGCTCCACTTGACAGTTAAGGAGAAATACACAAGGAAGGTAGTTTACCCAAGACTAGAGAGGCCACTGGCCAGAGCCAGTATCAGAATTCCACTCTCAGACATGCTGCTACCCAGCCCCTGGTCTCACATTGCCTGAGCTGTAGCCCTTTCCTTACGTCCTTTAGCACATGCATGCTCACACTGGTATGCAGGTAGCTCCCACTGCTGCTTAGTTTGCTGCTGCTCTGAAAGGCTCTAGACCAGCAGGAATACTATTGCCAAGGAGAGGTGCTTTCAGAATCTTTGCCTCTTTTCTTCCCTTGTATTTCTGAGGTATGCAGATTATCATAGGGTAGCTTAAAATAAAAAACTCAAGACTTGGAAATCTTGTGGATTCAGGTTCATGGTGGACCTCAGTCATCGATAAGCTTGTGCTCTTGGAGATGGTGAGAATAAGTACCACCAGGAGCTTGGGCACACAGCCCTCATATGGGTAGATAGCAATTAGGAGAGAGATTCCTCTTCTAGGTACTCCAGACTGTCCCAAGCTCTTGGGCCCCTGATGGCTGCATCTGTGTAGGGAAGACAGAGGCAGTGGAACTTGATACCTTGTACTGGAAAGCCCCTAAAAAGATGAAGATGGGTATTCCAGTAAGGGGCATGCCCTCCCAGCTGCTCCACTGCTGGGAACCTTTGTAGAGGCCTTCAAACAGTCTTGTAGGTGTAGGGAGCAGAGGACACTTCTGTTTCAGTTTTAGCCATTGCACCAGAGAGATGTTCTGTACAAGCAAGGAAGTTGTTCAAAGTCATATAGCTACCTAAAGAGAGTACTGGACTGACCCCAAGGCTGGTAGCTCCTGGCTGTTCACCCTGGCTAGCTGAGCCAACAGCCTTACCATGACTGAAGGAGGAAGGCTCTGTTAATCTGGCTTCCAAGGACTCACTCACACACACCACCTAACGGACTATATCCCCTCCTCTTTAGAACTCTGCTTCTCTTGCTGTACACAGGGACCCCTGCCATGACAGCTTAGCATATGAGGCAGTGTTGTGTTGTACCACCCAGTATCAGGACTCCAAAACCAGTGCCAGGCTCTGCTCTTTCCAGACTGAAGTTGGAGGCAGCGTGGTGCTTTAGCCAGACCCAAGTTCATCTCTGCTCTGCATGGCTTTTGAATAACTTGGCCCCTCTGTTTTGTCTCCTATCGTGGGGATCCTCTGTGACTCTCGACCCTAATTAACTTATTACACTCTACCTTCCTCTTAGGCAGTGGAAGGAACCTAGAAATGCCCAAGAAATATGTGGAACAGGACTTGGCAGATAGTAAGCATTCAGTAAATGTTCGTGATTATCATCTGCAAAATGGTTGTGCTAATTACCCACCTTGAAGGGCTGTTGTGAAAATTGAGCGTAACACATATGTACGACCTGCCACAGCATAGGCTTTCCATGCATTACCATTGCTCTTCTCTCTGAGCACTGTTGTGAACAGAAATGTCAGTCGCCTTCTCCCTGCTGCCAGCTAACACAGGCTTTGTTCTCTTCCAACTAGGCCAGGGAACTGGAGAACAGAGAGGCTGAGCTCAGCCGCCGGGACACTTTCTACAAGGAGCAACAGGGGCGCATCCAGGAGAAGGTAAGATTCCCTCAGGCCTGGTTCCCTCCAGGTAGGTCCCAAAGGTACCTGACCAGAACCCCACCACCACCATGGTAGGGGAAGAACAGCAGACTGAATGCCAGCTTACCCCAACACCAGTCACCCTGTGGACATGCCCATCCTCCTGCCTCTGCAAGAGCACCACGATCCCAGCCTTTCAACAAGTTGCAATCACAGACATAATTGCTTTTTAATTGGCCATTTTCTGTGAATGTGGCTGGCACTGCTACAATCCAGTTTTAGAAAAATAATTCACTTTCACCACAGGGCGGTGCTGAGACCCAGTACACCTTTTTCACTTGAGTTAAGCTGCATTGGGTAAAAATAATAACATGAAGCCTTGCTGTACAAATGCATTAAAGTTGTATCATCGATTTTCTCCTGGGACTTGGGAAGATCAAAGTACTCTGCTGCTGCATGCTTGCTGCTGTTCTGAGGATGAGCCCAGGAATGCAGGAGAGTCACAGGCATTCTACCTGTTCAAATGTTGGCAGTGGATGATTGAAATTTATTTGGTAATATGCTTACTTTGGGGGCTTTAATTTGTTGATTATGACAGATTTTTCCAAAGAAATGGCTTATAATGTGGGAGAAGATGGTTGGGAAGTTAAAAAAAAAAAAGAAAAAGTATTCTCTCTCATGCCTGAGAAAAGTATTCTCTCTCATAGCAAGCAATCTGAGCCACCAGCTATTGTAGGCAAGTCTTCTCCTGTCATTTGTCAGGGTTTGGAGCTTTAGAAGTGACAGTTTGCTTGAGGGGGCCTGCTTTCCATGGAGGTTTTCTCCTGCAGGATGCCACAGCAAAGCCTGGCGGAAGTATGGCTTCTGGATTTCCAGGTAATGGGGACAAGAGGGTGGTGGCTCCCTGCTTCACAGCCACCTGCTTGCCCACTTCTGCCAGGCATATAGAGGAAAGCCTGCAGCACTGAGGATCGAGCTCTGACAGTGACACCCTGCGGTCGTAGGCACGTGTCTGAGCAGTGCCAAGAGGCCTTTCAGAAGCCAGCATTCTCAAAGCAGCCCGTGTACAGGTCTGACTGTAGCTTGCCATGTTATGAATTGTGATTTGAGATTACAAAAAGGAATTTAAAAAAAATCCACCAGCCATGGCTCTAATTAGCACAGTCGCCCATATGTTCTCAGGCATGGAGCTATTCTTTCTGGTTATATGTACAGTACTCTGTCTCTTGCTGTGCTCTCTTCTCCTCTCTCTTGGGCTTGGCACTCAGAGCATGTGCTTCTGTAGGGTGGAAGGAAATGGTCTTGTAGCAGTTCTCCTCCTAAATCTGTTTTCCTCTCATCCCTCTCCCCTTCCACCTGCACTCCAGGGTTCTCCATAAGACCAGCCTTGTGCTTTGCCAAGGGAGAGGTAATTCTCCCACCTAGCTCTTCCACATCCTCTCCTCCTCCCTGCTACTAGTAAAGGGGAGTACGGCTCCTTACACACAGAGATGGGCGCTTTTGAAAGAGGAGAGGTTTACGTGCTTGTGTGTAGTTCCTCACTTTCAGGAGGTGTTAAAATATGCTCTCCTTTCTGATAGTGCTTTGCTGGCAATAATAGAGAGGCAAACACCCCACATCCCAGCAGATGGAGTTCAGGCTGAAGGAAGCAAGGTTGTGGGGAACCCACAAAAGACAGAAGAGGCCAAAGAGTGAGGCTTAGCTATACTAGTTCTGAAAAGGGTTTGCGATCTTTCCTGTGGATAATGTTCTTCTGGTAATGGCTGGGAAGAGGAAAACACAGCCCCTGACAATCTCGTTATCAGCTGCTGCTTTTCCTCAGTTCCACTTCTGTTGGTTGAGCACTCAGACCCTAACATTTGCAGCTCCCAGACTTTCCAGTCAGCGTGCTTCTCCCTCCCCATCTCCTCTCCCCCTCTCTCAACATCCCTTCCTTGTTTCTTTCTCTCCTCCCTTCTTTCTTTCCCCTTTCTCTTTCCTTTCAGTGTAGATACTGGCAACAGAGCCTGATCTAGGAGGGAATGAAGCAGACATGGACAGTGGAACCTCATCTGGGGTAGGTGGGCTAGTGTGGAGAATGGACTCCTGTCCAGGAAGAGATGGGCTCATTCTGGACCTCTGAGCAATGCAGGGTGGGCAAGGCTGGAGTAGGGTGGAGTGGTGGAGGCCTCAGGCTAGAATCCTGCCACCTGCCACTTGTGGGGTCAGTCCCAGGGCTCCATGTGGGCCTCCCCTGGCCACAGTGACAGACAGGGAAGGAAAGCCTGTACCATTCAGGCTCACAGTCCAGGAGGTATGTGGTGCTTTTGTACCACCATGTTTATTCTGCCATGATAGTCTCCTAGTGTGGAAATGGAGGCTGCTGTACCTACAAAACTTTCTGAATAATGATTCCCTGTGCCCACATGGAAAGGTATAAGTGTAGAGTGTTGAATTTTGCCAGAGAACAGTGAATTGCTAAGGACATGGGCCAATGGAAGGTTCCCGAGCACCTGAGGGAGAACTGTAGGCATACTAGTCCCAGGGACAGTAGTACAGCCGAGCTGGCAGAGTCTGACGGGCTAGGGTGTCTCTGCTGCGCTGCAGTTCCCATTCTTCCCTGTGTCTCCAGTTCCTCATCTTTAAGACGGAGTCATCTGTGGAGACTGATGTAGGCAGTACTTGTGGAAGTGTTGCCCTGTAGCCAGTGACTTGGGATCCTGTGTGATATCATAGTGAGTTCTCTGTTTAGGATTAGTGCATGAGCAGAGGTCCATTGCATGCTGTGAGCTTGAACCTATGCAGGCTGGGGTGAATTTCATTACTGATGGTAATCTGGCCTCATCTTCTGTTCTCTGGGATGGAGAAGCCTCCTCTCTGGGCTTCATAAGGCTTTTTCCAGATGCCTGCCAGGAGCCCCACAGGTCAGGCATTGGGCAGGAGGCTGGAGCCAATTGCTGTTCACACTAGCACTTTTCCCACACCAAGAATACTTTTATTGTGTGAGGATACATGATATATGCACTAGGAAGGTGGTACCCTCAGCCATCTTCAGCGTCTTGCTTATGGGACCCCTTGGCATCTTACCTGCCCTCCCACTGAACATGCACTCAGCTGTCCTTTTGTGACTTCTAGGAGATGAACAAACTGGGGCAGGATCCCCACACGTACTGTGCCTGGAATTGGCTCTCTCAGGGCTGGAGTGTCTCTTCAACTGGTGCATTTTATTTTCTTCTGGCAGGAACTCCTGTGAAATGCCCTCCAAGCCCATAGACTGCTTTTGCTGGCAAAAGCCCTCTTGGCTGTGGCTACCCATGGCTACCCATGGAACTGAGTAAGAAAGGGGACAAGTATGCTTTAAGGTCCCACAGGCATCATCTAGTTCTGCCTTGGTAATGGAACAACCTTGAGCTGAGATGATGTTTACATCCTCCAGTCTCAGTTTTCTAATGCTTGAAGTGGGGTGGAGTGGTAATCTGCCCATTATTTTATTATGAGTGATTATTTGTGTGAAGCAAACAACAGAATGCACACTGACATAAGTAATTTGTTCTCTTTAATGCTACTCCCACCTTTTCCCTCTTTTTAATTTTAAATACATAACCATTTATTAATTACACATCAATTCATGTTGGCCAACTGCCAGGAATAGAGATAGTCCAAACAGGTGTGTTTCTATTTCATGGACGCCTCAGGTATAGAGGGGGTGTAGTGAGGATTGGGGCAAGGTGTGGCTCCACCTTGTGGAGTCCTCTAGGGTAGAGAGAAATGATGCCTATGTTCTGGCATCTGGGCCACAGAGACCTCCCAGTTCTGTAAGACCTCATCTTACCTTTCCCAAACTCAGCAGCTGCACAGAGGAGAAAGCTTGCAGGCTAGCTAGCTTCCAAGACTGAATTTGGGAGAAAACCTCAGAAGTATTTGTGTTCTTCCTGGACTTTGGCTCTTCCCATCTTCCCTGTGTACACATCCTGCTTGCCTGTTCCTATGAATGGTCAGCACTTTGTCTCTGCTCTCCTTGAAGCATGCCTGACCCACACACAGGTATCTTTGTCTCTTGGGGTGTTGATGAGTGTATTCACTTGCTAGTGAGCATGTACAAACCAGGGAGTCATAACCTTCACCCACAGGGTGAAACTGTTGTGCCCTCAGCAGAAGGGCCAACATGGGAGAGGTGAGGACAGTTCAAGTCTCAGACACTGCTGTTAGAGTACATTGGCACAGCCACTTCAGAAAAACAGGTCCAGTTCTATTAGAACCAGATACAGATATGCCCAGTGAGTGACCCAGCAGATTCTCCAGAAGAAATCATATGGCATTCCTAGCATCAGCGCTCAGGAGAGCCTCAGACCAAAATCATGGAGTCCGTTCATCTATCCAATCAGGAGCGAGTATAAGCAGCCTACATCTGCAGGAAGCAGTGGCAAAGATTGTAAACCCTACAAAGGAAGCAAAAGAGGCCAGGTGTGGAAGAGAAGTGTGTGATCTATATGCATACAATTCAGAAGCAGCAAAGCAAAGCTGTGGGTTACAAAGTTGAACTGTGGTCACCTGAGGAGAAGTCCTGACTGGAGAGGATATGTGGCATGGGGGTGGGACACTGGTCACCTGAGGAAAAGCCCTGACTGGAAGAAGATGCATGGGTTGGGTAAGAGTCACTCTCTGACCTGGGAAGGATTCACCTGTCAGTATGTTAGACATTAGAAACAAGGGGATGCCACTGAGGAGGGCAGGCCACCAGGGAGTGCCTGGTGCCTTCTGCTGCCCCGCCCCCTCTTCTGGGGCCTGGGACCCTCTCATGGATTCTAGCACATAGCACAGCATATACCATGTTGACCAGTACTTGCTAGTGTCTATGGGAACCCCCTTCTTCCTGTAAAAGTTATTGAGTACAGTCATGACGAGTGTCATTCAGAGAGGATGATTCATTAGTGGGGGGTCAGGAATGCAGTATCTGGCATATAGTAGGTGCTCATATAGTATTTTCCAGAATAAAGAAAGGAAAGCATGTGCACATAAACAGGAAACAAATGCATTTGGGTTTCTGGAGAGGAAGAAGGGGAGCTTTGCCAAGAAGGCTGCTTAGTGGAAATAGTATTTGGAGAATAACCAAGATGCCCATGGCAGCCTGAAGGGTGGGACAAGGAGCAGCTGGGGCTTCTGGGTGGAGGCCCCAGCCTCAACAGAGGTGCCTCCCACAGAGGCCATGGAGATGAGGCTGAACAGAGGCTGGCATGTGATTTTGATGGACCTGGCTGAAAAGTGTGGCCTTAAATAGTTTTAAGTTCTGCAAGTACTGAAAACTGGAGAGAGATTTGAGCTTGAAAGCCCAGGAGAATAATGGTGCCATTTAGAGAAAGAAAGTCATGTGAGCCATTCCTCTTAGGGAAAGTGGTGAGTTTAATTCTAGACACGTGTATGAGACAAGATGACCAGCAGATGATTGAGAAGTGTCAAGCAGGAAGTATAGATCCTACAAGACAAGCCTGTGCCATGTGCCAGACCCCTTTCATAAGTTATCACTAGTCCTGGCACAAGCCCTGCAAGCTAGATTATATTACATGTGTTCTACAAATGGAAGAACTCAGAAGCAGGCTGAGCAAGCTGCCAGAAGCCATGTGGCTGATAGATGGAGTCTGATCCTTCTACCACACCATGCTGCCTCTCTACATCAGCTTGGAAGAGAAGGTGGGAAGCAGGCCTGATGCTGTGGGGCAGAGAGCTCAAGCCCAAGAAAGCCTGTGTTGGCAGGTTGGAGAGGACATGTGAGCCACATCCAGGGAGCCCTTTGGCATCTCAAGGGAGGTTAACACTGGACTTTATGAGGTTGAGGTTGGCATGGATACAGGAAGCAGGTTGGCTGGCCATTTTTTCAAGAAGTTTCATCAAGGAGAATATGTTGGTAGTTGAGAAAGGAGTGGAAAGCCTGTCGATATGGAAGGAGAGAGCTTCCAATCACCTTTTAGAAAGGGATCCAGTAGAAGCCAGTCCAGAGTTAGAGGAGGATGTGCAAACAAATGGCTGCCTTCTTCAGAGTCTGCCACAGGTTCTAGGAGTGAAGGTTTGGGCCACATCGTGAGTAAGCTTGTTCTGGTTGCAACAGCTGTATAGGCATGTCCATTAGACACCTCTGTTGAGCACAAGAGGCCTACTTTGTGTCAGGCCCAGAGATGCTATTGAGAGGCAGAACAGGGCACTTTTGTGGAGATGAAACCAGATGACAAGGACCCCAAAAGAGAAGCCTTGAGAGAGATGCAACCAGAATGGGGATACAGAAGAGAAGACAGAACAGTGACCTGAAACCAGAACAGTGGCAAATAGGGACATCAGCCACAGAGAAAGGAGCCTGCCTCCAGAGCAAGTGGGCACATGTGTCACCCACTGAACCTGCTGCTAATAGTCTAAAGGAGACATCTGAAAATTTTTGAGTCCAGAAGTCTTTTACCTCGGTACCAGGCTAGGTGAAAGCATGTATCTGCCAGCTGCTCCACCATGGCCTTATTTTGCTCACGGCGCCTCACTTGGATGTTCTTATGAGCCTTGAATGGGAATGGATTAGCACATTGTAAGAGACAGAAGATACAGTGGAGCTGGAAACCCACACCCTGGGCCCTTTCTTAACCAGCTGTGAGAACATAGCCCTGCACTTGAGTGGCTTGAGAACCATGCAGCGCAGTATTGAGTGCTGGGTTTTCAGCCCCACTGACATCTTTGTGGAGTTACCAAATCACAGAAGACCTTGAATGTTCAGAGTCTGCATATTAACAGGGACAGCACTATTAGCTTTGGTTACAGGTTACATAATGAAGGCATTGCATAGAGCCCGTTGCCTTGTATCCCTCCATTAGCTGAAGCCTCTGTTAGTGATCCCAGCCAGGGATAATAGAACAGTGTAACTACTACTGTCCTCAGGTCTCTGTTTACTGACCCTCTAGTTTTTCCATTGTAGTATGAGGAGAGTGCTAAGCTCCCAGTCTCTGGAGTTAGGTGCTTTCTTACCATATGTACTAATCATGTTGTTATTTTTCTCC
Organism: Onychomys torridus; assembly: GCF_903995425.1. NCBI lineage: Eukaryota > Metazoa > Chordata > Mammalia > Rodentia > Cricetidae > Onychomys > Onychomys torridus. The sequence continues at coordinate 109,122,903 of NC_050445.1, forward strand.
TTGCTGTGAACAAACACCTTTTAGATTCAACTTAAGTGGGGATTATTTTAGCTCATGGCTCAGAGTACAGCCAGCCCATTTCTGGTGGTGAAGGAAGGCATAGTGGTAGGAGGGTGTGGCACAACTTACTTACATCTTGACTAGTCATGAGGCAGAGATGACGTGGAAGCAGGGCTGGACTATATAGCCCTTGAGGTCCATTCTTGGTGGCCTGTGTCTGTCAGCCTAGCCCTTTGTCTCAAAGGTTTTGCAACCTCCCAAAGTGGCTTCCATGTGGGGACCAAGTATGCAAGCAAGTCTGCGGACAACAGTTCACATTCAAGCCACAACCTGCCTTATCAAGGGTCGAGTTAGTAGGCCTTCCCAAACTTCATTTTCTTATCTGTGTAAGGTATCTTCCTTGCTTCATTATGAGAAGAGGTGACATAACCTATACTAAGTGCTCCTCTAGCATTAGCTCTCAGTAGGCACTCAAGATTGACATCCCTATATCTACCTCCATCACCTTCATCGTCCCCATCACCCCTGCCTCCACTTTCTCCATCCTCTCCATCATATCTACCATTACCACCATCACCATCTCTAACAACTCTACCTCCTCCACCTCCGTCTCTACCACCTTTACTACCTCCACCTCCATCACCTCCATCATTTCTACTACCTTCATCTACACCTCTACCTCTACACTATCGCCTCCATCACTTACACCACTTCCTGTCCCATCTCAGCACCTCTACTACTTCTACAATCTCTTTTACCACCTCTGTCATCTCTACCGCCTGATCTATTTTCTCCTCCACTATCTCGACCTCTACCACCATTACCTCCATCTTTACCATCTCACCCTCCACCCCTTCTACCCTACTTCAACATCACCCATCACATATGCCTCTTCAACCTCCACCACCTCTACCATCTCCTCCACCTCCATCACCTCCATTTTCATTCATTCATTTGTTCATTCATTCATTCATATATTACATCCTGACCACAGTTTCCCCTCCCTCCTCTTCTCCTTGCCCCTCCCACCTCCCCTCTCCCCCAGATCCACTCATTCTCTGTTTCCTTCAGAAAAGGGCAGGCCTCCCAGGAATATCAACCAAACATGGCATATCAAGTGGTAATAAGACTAGGCACCTCCCCTCATATTAAGACTGAATGAAGCAACCCAGTATTTTCACCATCTCCACCCTTCTACCTCCTTTACCTTTAATCTCATCTACCTCTTCATCGCCATATCCATCTCTCTTCACCTCTGCCATCAGGTCCTGTACCCAACTCCAGCACTGTCATCTTTACCTCCTCTACCCTCTCTCCTTCACCTCTGCTTCTGTCAGCTCCGCTTGCACCTCCTTACCACCCACTCACTCTACCTGTCACCTCTTGGATATCCACCAGCACTGCCACCTTGGTCACCACTTATATTACTGCTGCCAGCGTCCCTGTGCCCCTTCCCTTCTCTGCGCTGCTTCTGCTCCGTCACCTAAAGTGGGTTCTTCACCATGCAGTCTTATCTCCTACTTTGCCAGACCCTGCTCCACCTGACACCTCCCCGAGATGAAGAACACAGAAACTACAACCTCGGAGGCCTGCTGCTCCCCAACCTTGCAGCCACCTCTTTGGGACAGATGTCTAAGTCTAGGACTACTGACACACCTATACAGCTGTTCTGTGCTAGGTACAATACCTTAGTTGTATTGCTTAGGTTTTGTTGTATGGCTTTGGAATTGTAGGATTATTTGTCACATATGAAAATGAAGACACAGAGAGGCTAAGTGACAATCGGAGGTTTCTTAGCTATCAAAGTACAAGCAAAGAGGGAACCAGGTCCTTGAGAATCTGCCTCAGGAAACTAGCAGCTCTGACCTAGTTAACTTTGGCAATTGCATGAGTTAATACACAACAAATTAAACCCATCTCTAAAGCTGCTTTTCCTGGTACCTGTCAGCTAATATTTATTGAGTGCACTCTGCATGCAAAAACATTGACCGTCCCCTTTACCCTTCAAAGTGACCCTGAAAGCTGGGTGACAGCAGTGACTGCTGCCCTGGCTTGAGTGATTGCTGGGAAAGCAGCAGGTCATTCTCATTCTATTTGTTCCAACCTCAGACAACTCCAGGAAGCGGAACTCTCACCAGCCTACTGGACAGCAGATACAGAACTGGCATGGACATCCACAGCAGTGGTACCATGAGTTGAGTGGGGTCACAGTAGCAGCCAGAGTTTTCGGCCCTAAGACCCTACCACCTGAATTGAGGGCTCAGTACTTAGCAGCTGATGGCACCATGCCAGCTGCTGCAGGACTGAGTCAACACTGCTCGTGGGGGAGGGCTCCTGAATGGAGGGAGTCACAGGAGTAGAGCAAGCATCCCTCCCTGTGGCATGTTTGCTTATGGCTGTGCCATATCTGTTTATTTAAGCACCTTAAGGCCAATTCCCAGCCGCCGTGGCCTTTCTCCCCATGTACTTCACACAAGTCTCAAAAATGTAATTCTTACGTAACTACAGTGTCCTCATCTTACCTCAGAAAAGTGACATTAATCCTTACGCTTTTTTTCAAAAATATCTTCTTTCAAGATATTTGGCTTTCTATTAGTTTGGGGTATGAGTCTGTATCCAACAGTCACATTGAAGTTGATTCTTGGTTCTAAAGTTCATGGGCATCATCATGTAGTTCAGGCTTTTTCATGACAATGACTTGTTCCATTTTTCTTCCTTCAGTGCATAGAACCTGAGCCAGAAACGTTAAAATAAATGCTTTGAGAGCCTGCTAGCAGAGGCGAGTTCCCTCCTAGGTCGAGGGCTAGCCCTGTGGTTAAGCTGCTGCTTGCTGCTACTGATTTATGTCATTTGCCCTTTAATGTTGCTAGGGTCCTTTTCAGCCCAGACTCACTCAGAATCTGCTCCTGAGGTGGTTCCTGTGCATTCCTGCAGTAGCCATAATATGCAGTGCTTCTTGCTCACGTGCGTTGGATGGTGGTCCCCCAGCACTTTAAGTCTCTTAAATGGACACTTACAGGTTGGAGAGCCAGGGGTGACTTTCCATCACACGTGCAAGTTGCCACCCATTCCTCCATTGGGAGGACTCAGTTAAACAGATAGTTTTAGGTGGCTAGCTACTACAGGACCCTTCCTACCCTTTCCTTTTTTAGTGCTCCCCTCCAGGCCTAGATCATCTGGGTGTGACCAGGTAAACCTCTTAGTATTCCCTGCTGGTGTGGTAGTAGGAGCCAAGAAAGGGCACACTGACAATCAGGATTCAGTATACTGTGCCCCTAGTGCTGGGAACCAAGTGTCCTGCTCATATCACTGAGCTAGTGTTTCCTGGCCCACTTTAATCCTCCCTCTATCATGGCAGCCTTTAGAGTCTCTCATGAACTGCCATGTCATCCCTCCCTCTATTGTACTTTTTTCTGGTTATCCAACATCCAGTTGTACAGCCACGTTTTTTGGTGTTCTTCATTGACTTTTCACTGCAGTCAGGACAAGGCCAAGATCGCTCAGCCTGGGCTGCAGCACTCTAGTCTGAGTTCTGCCTGTGTCTGTAGGCCCTTCCCCAGCCTGGCAAGCATTGCCTGATCTGGAAGCCCCTTCTGACCCCCTGTGCTATCAGCATGTGCCTGCTATCCCAACAGAGCTGTTCCCTATCATGGCCTCACCTAATTCACGTTTGGCCTCCCCAGATTCTTTTTTTTCCCCACAGAGTACAGCTCAGTGCCTGAAAGACCCTGTGGTCAGTAGACAGCAGCATACACAACCAGGCCAAGGTGGACCCATAGGATAGAGAATATTCTCCAAATGTCACTGAGTATTCTTTGCCACCTTCTCAGTCCCCAAACTCTGCCTGGGTACTTGTGTCATGGGGATTATTGGGCCATCTGCTTGGAGCTTATCCAGCCATGGGATAACATTGCCTTTTTCTTAAGTTGCCTGTTATTTATTTCTGAAATGTGTTCATAGTAAGAAGAAAAAAAAATACAGGTATGCACAAAGAATAAAAGGAAATTGACTGAATCAGCCTGCCCTTAAGAGAAACGACAATTGTTCCACCTTAGTTCTTACTTACTCAGACCACAGTCTGTTACAGTAGTATTGTAATGTCTCAGAAATTTCGAAAGTGGGACCATAAGCACGCATGTGTCTCAGTGTCCTTCAGTTCTCAGCCTGCCATCAACCTTCTTTCACATCCAGTCTATCTTGATCTAACTAGCAAGATCCTGCCCCTTGTCACCTGTCCTTGCATTGTGTTGCTTCACATTTTTCCATCATTAGAACTATCTGAACTGGTTTTCTAGGAAAATGCATATTTAGACCTAAAATTACTGGGTCATGAGTTCTTACATCTCCAGGGGAGTTCAGATTCTACACTGCCACATGTAGGAGGAGCTCACTCTCCCATGCTGGTATTTCCTGACTTTATACCTGGGGTATTTTCCTCATTACGTTTGCAGAAAGCCAAAACACCAGAGAGCATGGGCAGCATGGCCTTCCATCTGCAGATCAACCCTGGGACAGGTCTTGCAGATGCTTTGTCTGTTGGGTGCCTTCCTGCAGCAGTACAGACATTGATTTTCATAAATGGGGTTACAGTTTATTTTGCAACTTATTTTGTAGCTTGAACATAACAGAATGTCTTGAAGAACTTTACATACCACATTAATCTCACATGTTCCTTTTGACAAGTGCATGATGGGAATCCCTTTATTTGGCATTTTCCTGTTGATGACAATTGGTTTTAATGCTTACTTCCAGATTTCTCTTCAGAAATAATACCAGTGAAAAGGCTGTTCAGGTTGCAGCCCCATACCTGTGCCATTGCAGCATCTTATCCTCTGTAAGAATGACTATACTTTACAATGGTTAACATAAATAAACTTTTCTAAAATAGTGTTTTGATCCCTGTATTTCTTCTCTTGAGAGTAGCTTCTTTATATCAACCAGCTATTTTCCTATAGGTCATTTGTCTTTTTTAAATGATTTATAGGTCTTTTTTTATATGATATGTTTATTAGTGAGTAATTAAACTATTTATTGTTAGAAAATTTATTTTTCTTGGTCTGTTTACCTTATAGATATTTATTTATTGGGATTTATTTATTTATGATTTACAGAATTGCTGTTGCCCGGAGTGGGCTCAAATGATCCTTTCACCTCAGCCTCCTGGTGGCTGAGACAACAGGCTGTTTGGGCAGCTAGATATTAGTAATCTATCTATTTTATGATAAACTTAAATGCTCCTCCTTCCTCGGTTTTACTCTTTTTGTCATTTATGATTATTTTGAAATCATATTCATTAGTAGTTACCTGGTTCCATTCGTTTTTGATTTGGAACTCTATTCCTTATCATAAACGCTCGTGTGTGTGTGTGTGTGTGTGTGTGTGTGTGTGTGTGTGTGTGTGTGTGTGTGTATAGGAGCTCTTACAGATGCTGCAACCCTCCTGCTGTCTCCTCACAGGTGATTAACCACTGATGGAATCCATGGCCACACCCAGATCTGACTTTTTCCCTGGCACTTGCTAACTGACCTTAGGTCAGTGAGTCACCTCTGCTGAGCTTAGAGTCCTTGTTCTTGGGGAATCAAGCAGATGAGGTCATGGGTGGCCAGGCCTGCCAGGATGGAGCTAGATGGCCAGCAGTCTTCTTTTCTTTCCTTCTGTGCTCAGAATCACTGTTGTTACATGAAACTCAACTCTGCTTTCTAGTGCAGGATGGTGGCCACTGGTTTTGCTTCCACCCTGAAGAATGGCAAAGTTGTTACAGAGCCACAGGGTCCTCCTCTGCCATGTGTGCTGTGTCAAGAATTGGGAAGAGCTGCTTTTCAGTCTCCATTTTGTCCTGAACTCGTGGTCCTCCTGCCTCTCATTAGAATACATGAAAACAAAAGGCAGGAAAATGGTTCTGGGCTGGGAAGAATCTGACATCCTATATCTGCTCCCCTATCTGTCATTTGTGATGTTCTGTCCTTTTTTTTCTTTCTTTTTTTTTTTCCTTTGTTAAATTGGATGTTGCTTGTCTTGGGCATCTTCTTATTTACTGTGAGTCCCCAGGAGTGCTGCAGCCCCAAGGTTTGTCCTGTGAGTGAATCCACTCTGAGACTGGATGCATCTGGATGGAGAGATTTGAATTCATTTAGTGTGACTAGATGTTCTCTTGCACTCTCTCCTGCCTTGAGTTTCAATTCTCTCATATCAGTCTTGATTCGGTCTCAGCCAGGAGATTGTTCTCTTTGATAGTGGAGGGAGTTTAGGAGTTCTTTCTTTCCATCTTGCTAACTGGCCACCTTTTACCCCAATATGAGCCCAGCCCTTCCTGTTCTTACTACTCCTAATCCAATTTTAAAAGCTTTTTCCTCCCCCTTTACATTTTTTTAAGGCTCAACTTTCCAAGCCTTAGCCCTGCTGATCTGTCCTCACAGGCCTGGGCCATTCCTTAATGTCTCTAGTCAGTGCTCTGCTCTCTGTTGGAAATAGGTGTTTCTGGGAAAGTGACTGCTAGGTCATATCCTTAGGGGTCTCTCCTAGAAGCATATGATGGAAACCCACGAACTGCCTTGCTACAAACTGATGTGTTCCTCTGAGCCCTGCATCCGTCTCTCACCTTGTGAGCTGCATCGGTGGGTATCATGATCTTCATGATCTCACAAGCACCTCCTTCCTTTTAGGAGTGCTCATTTTATTTCTCAGGAGGTTTTCTTTTTGTTTTTTGCACTCTTATCCTCACAGAGTGTGGTCCTCCTTGGTAACATCTGGAGACAGTTGAGGAGATGGTACTTTGGGCAGCTAGTGAGGGCCCAAGGGTGTTGCTTTCCACCTTACAGTTCAGGACAGGGACCATGGCAAGGAGTCACTTAGCATGAGACAGCAATGGTACAAGAATTGCCCAGTGACCCCAGTGCAGAGCAGCTTCCAACACCTCATCAGCCTGAGGTGTTTACCAAGCATGATGACACATGCCCATAACTGGGAGCATTGAGGCAGGAGAATCGCTCAGTCATCAGCCTTATCAAGAACCTTCTGTGGGTAAGAGAATGCAAGAGCCAAGAGAGACCACAGGACTATTTGCCCGTTCTGTGTTGGAATGTGCTGTGGTGATGGCCCCATGCCTGAAATACGTGTTAGTCCCTTACTGTCCCCTGAAACGTCTCTGCCTTTCTTTGTTTGCTACCTCACTGTAGTCCATTATTCAGGGTGTGCTTCATAGATATCAGCAGGGTGTGCCCAGTAAGAGCTGAGTAAGGGAGGCTTCAACATCTGATGACAGAAGGACTCTAGGGTGTCTGATGGTTATGATAAATGGCAATGGTGGCAACGCTGGTGGTGGCTCTAGTTACCGCATGGAAACGTCACAGTCATAACAGAACCAACCCAGTGGTACTTTTTAGAGCTTTATTAGGAGGGGAACGGGGGAGGGAAAGAGGGGAGCCAGGCCTGGGGGAGGGAGCAGAGCAGAGAGGGAACAGAGAGAGAACACAGAGAGAGGGGGGTGTCCATGTCCAGCTTTTTAAGGCACACACGTAGCTACCAGTGTCCCTTGATGATGTAATGCACAATACCCCAAACTGTGCATGTGCCGGAGTGAGGGCAGAATCCTAATAGTGTCCTCCTCTGCCCTATGGCCACTTGCTCATGACACCATGAGGTGCCAATTCAGCCAGGACTTGGTTTGGGTTGGCTAGCCAGGGGAACCTAATCCACAGAGCCAGGGCTGCTGCAGTGCAGTGATAAGACCTGCTGGTCCATGCTGCTTCTGGGGCCTCCACAGGCCTGCCTGAACATCACCTCAAATGGATGGGGAGGAGGGCGCCTTTTCTGTGGCCTCCTTTTAGGCCAGCATTCTGGGAACCTTCTCTAGCTGCCATTTGTGGAGTGCCTCAGTCCTTGGCACTTTGCCAGGGGCTTTATCTCTAGTCACCACAGGTCTTCTGAGTGTATACAGACATTCTCTTTATATGGTGGAAACTTGGGGCCCTGGTGCACAGAGTTGCTTGGTAGGTGGTGGACATAAGAGTTTAAGTGTAGCACTCACTGATCTCAAGTCTTTGTTTTTGTCTCCATGTTGATCTATGATTTCTGTTTTTCATTGGCAGGAATTTGAGCCATAAGGAATGGGAATGACTCTGAGGCCAGCTGAGTCATATACCTTGTTCTAATTATTCTGCTTCTCTGGCCCAATCATGTCCCCTCTAGATTGCTTCAATGTCACCTGGGAAAAATTAGTCCCAGGTACACATGGCTCCTTAGGATGACCCTCTCAAGGTGCCTATGGGATAAGGAATCAGTGTCATCAGAGACACAAGGTGGCCAGGTTCACTTAAGATTCAGTGTTACTGTGTGAAACCACACACCCTGGAGGCACTCTGTCACCTCCAGGTACATGTGCTCTATACATACTGTTACCTTCCAAAGAGTACCCCCTGACCAGATATCAGGAAACTCAGAGTCTAGTGGGGCCTTTCTTCCTCCTACCCATGTCAGTCTATTTCTGAACTTCGTAAAAAAAAATGGAGGGGTTGGGGATTTAATGCTCAATGGTAGAGTACTTGCCTAGCAAGTGCAAGGCCCTGGGTTCGGTCCTCAGCTCTGAGGGAAAAAAAAAAGGAAGACCTCCTCTTCATCCCTGCTGCCAGCATCTGTTCACTGGACCTTAATGGCCTCTTGGCCTTTAGCTCCAGCCCCAATGAGTACACAAGGTAGCCTTGTCTATGCCATGCTCATAGGATGCTTTTATCACATGATTATTGATTCTTAGTCCCCAGCCTTGCCTACTCCCACCAGTAGAACTGACCTGCTTCTGGGTTCACTTGATGCTCCTACAGGCCTCTCTGTTCCTTGAGCCTCACTGAAAGTGTCTTTTTGTTCACCTGTGCCCATCAGACTTTGACACCTCCCCTGAACCTTCCTGGAAAAGTCCTGTGCTGGCCTCCACATGCTAGTCTTTTCCCTGTCCCAAACTCTGCAGGTCAGAAAAAGTGATCCTTAGACATCACAGCTGCAGATACCAGAATCTCAGGCAGAGAAAGAGGGAGAGAAGATGGATGCCCTGTGGGACCCAGTACAGGTCCTGGGAAAATTCATGCCTTGTGTGCCTGCACACCCAGCAAGGCACTGGCTGCGGAAGACTGCCAGGGTCCATTGGAAGCCTAGGAAAGCTGGAGGTGGAGCCTTGAGCTGGCCAGGTGTATCCTGCCCAGCTGCAGTGGCAGTGTGGCACCTGAACACCAAGGAGAGGCTTTTCTTAGACATTTAGAAAGCCAGTGAAGGTGGAGGGAGGCCCATGTGAGGTGTGTTCATGTTTTATAGTGTTTTCATTAAGGAGTAATGGGCATCAGGTAAGGACTGTTGACATCATACTTCATGCTGGTCTAAGCAAAGCAAATTAGTGCAAAGGCAGACAATGTTTTCCAAATCTGAAAGCCCAGATTGTAACCTCAAGCTCAGGGAGGTTCAAGTTACTTACCCAAGTCACAGGGTATGTGAAAGCCCTTCTTAGGAGTGTGCACTGTGTTTTGTTTCTGTCTGAGATGATTGAGAATATTCTAAAGTTCCTGTACTATCACAGACTCTCCCTAAGGAATACCGCCTGAAAACCTGTAGGCGACTGAGCTTTCTGTATCTCCTGGAGGAATGTAGGTCACATCATTGTCGCTTGTTAAAATGGTCAGCCTTGGCAAGTATCTTTGCTGTTCTAATGGCATCTAATGAGAACATCAACTTCTGGCAAAGTAAGAGACTAAAATGTAGAATCTGCTAATTTGCTGGTGCTTCTTGGATATTAGCCAGTGACTTTGCCTGTCTAGAATAAAGACTGATATTTACTGCGTTCCTGTGTATGGTAGACACTGTGCAAGTATTTCATAAGTATTGGCTCCTACAGCCTGCAGATCAGTAAATACTCAAGAAATGCCTGTTGTGTGAACTCAGTAAGTTAGAAAGGTCTCCCCATCCCTGTGGCGAGGCTATACTGTGAGAGGAGGAATGGGAAAGAGGCCTGGCTTTTTCAGAGGATCCGAGAAAGAGCTGGTGTAAAGGGTGTTGCCTCCAGTGAGAAGAAGCTGAGTCAATTCCAAACCTCCAGGGATGTTTGCCTGTTTCTGTGAACTGGGTATGAGGTAACAGAGCAGCCTGCCAGCACTGTGACAGTGTTGGGTGTCGTTTCTATTTTGTGACATTTTAAAAAATGGTGAAGTATAATTGTTAACATTTCATGTTTTATCAACCATGTTTTGTGAAAACTGTCTTGCTTTCCTCCTGAGCATATGATCTTAAACCATAAGCAGCACATGAGCACCTGGTGTAGGTATCCTCCGGCCACTCTTATTAGTGGATTAGAATGTGAGTCGCTGGAAACCTTTCACAGCCAACTCTAACAGAGACTGCGTTAGGATGCACAGATCCCTCATTTCTGTGCAAGGGACTCATAGATGTAAGTGATTGATGAAGAGTAAGAATTATGAGGAAGGTCTGGGAAACACCCTGCACCAGTAACATAAGAAGGGGGTGGCAGCAGCCAGGGCATGAGACGGATTGAGGAGTGTGAGCAGAATGGAGGGAAGGGGTTTACGCAGAAGCACAGGCCTCTAAGGGTGCTGACAGGAGATGCTTCCAGGTTGTGAGGACTGGGAGTCTCTGGGGTGTGAATCATCAACTGCTAACAGACTCTCAGGCCTCTGCTAAAACAAGACAGCAAGAATGCAAGGATATGAACCTGCTTGTTTTTCAAAAAGAAGTGCAGGAAGAATAGTCATGAACTGATGTTTCACTGACAAGGCTGAGGAAGAGGAAGACGTCGGGGATGCACTTGTCTGAGCGGAAATTTTATGTGTAGTTTGAATTTTGAACCATATTGTTGTTTTCTTTACTCAGAAATTATAGTACTAAATAACCTCCCCCATGTTCCAGCAGGCAACCCTGATTAAACTCTAGGACACACACATTCACACACCCCTACACACACACATGATATCCAAGTTGGGATACTTGTTAGAAAGAAAGGTTTCAGCAGAAAAGACAGTGAGATAAATTAATAGGAGGTGAAAATGAAATTTGTTATATGTGTGTGTATGTGTGAAACTGTCCAAGAATAAAAAATGAATTAAAATTACATCCATAGCTGGTGTGGTGGCGCATAACCAGAAGCCCTAGGACTTGGAGGATGAGCCAGGAGGATGTTGAAGTTCTAGGCCAGCCTAGGCTACATAGTGAGACAAGCAAACAAAACAAGAACATAGATCAACAAAGACAGAAATAAACCTCTCTGTTTCAAGGGCACACCATAACCCTGTGAAAGGGACAGTATCGGTAGGCTTTTGATCAAGATGACTGGACTAATTTCTCCCCATTCTTACCTTCCAAGAACAGCTGCAAACCTGGAAGTGTTCCAGGACAGCCAAAGCAGAGCTCGGAAAGGTAGGTGGAAGTACAGGCTGACTAGAGACCCAAGACACAGCACAGGTGACTGAGGTCCACTGTCTCCCAGCCCTGGTATAGTGCCACATGGAATCAGGCACCTGTGCTCCTTTGGATTGAAAGTGGCATACCAACAAAACTAGGTGGGCCCTGCAGCACCAGCAAGGGGTAGGGGGTGACATTAAGTGGCAGAAGTAACTCTCCATCCTACAGGTCAGACACCTCCTGCCCCAGCTTGTAGTTTGGAGCTAAGAACACTCTAGCCAGAATGCCGTCTTTGTTCTATGGACCAGACTCCATTCTCCACCTAGAGCTGTTAACTGGACCACATCAGCAGGGGGATGCTACCACAACAGTGTCCAAGAAGTCCTCTCTTCCCCCACCTGGAAACACCTGGAGCCGTGACACTGACAGGGGTCCCCTTCAAAGCCCATAAACAGAAGCATTCTTCCCTGCACAGGGACATGGCTTTCCCCTTTCGGGTCTGCAGGAAACCCATTGGCCTCTGATGGCCCAGATAGACCCGGAGAGTGCAGTGCTGCCTCTGATTCCAGAAACTGAACACCAATCACATAAACCCAAAGAAGTCCTCACCTCTATAAGGATATAGAATAAATTAGTTATTTTCCACAGCATTGTGACGAAATACCTGAGGGGTTTTTTTTTTTGGCTCACAATTTGAGATAGTATACTCCACCCTAGCGGTAAATAGCAGTAAAGCCATAGTGGCTGTGTAGGTCCATTCCTAGGGGTGAGAGCTTGCAGCCATCACCTCCTTAACAATAAAAAAATAAAAATAAATAAAAAAGGAACCAAGGTGGGAGTTTCTTCAAAGACCTACTTCCAATGACTTACCTGTACTTTTATCACTTCCCTTGAAACCCACAGCAAAAAGTTGCCATCTGTAACACTAGAACAGAAAGACAGGAGTGGGTGGAGGAATGTGTAGTATGAGGCTGGGGGCAGTACTGATAAGAGGCAAGCCACTGCCAGGCTCTGCCCAGGACACCTACCATGCTGCAGGCCATGCAGGATCTAAGACTGCCACTAAACAGCAAGCCTCCTAGAAGGCAGGCATGGAAGGGACCTGGGAACAGTAATAGCTGAGTCTGCACAAGAATAAGGGGACCTGTCTCTGTACTGTAGTCAGAGTTGAAGGCCTAGGTGGGAGGTGCGTCCTGCCTTCTTCCTGACATCTCTTCAGGCAGGTGATGACCCTTCTAAGGGACTGAGATATGAAAATCATAAGCAAAAGGCTGAATGCAGAGGGGAGGGAGGGAGCCAGAAGAGCCATCAAGCACTCAGCTACGGCTTCAATCTACAGTCTTCTGTGCAGCCAGATTGGTAATTGAATGTGAGAACAGACAGTTCAAATTTGCTTTATCCTTACACCTTTCTTAGGAGGGTGCAGAGGCTGTACTGAGGACAGACAGGAACTAGGGAATTGTTCTTTAGCAGGAGCTGTGCTAAAGAGATGCTCAGAATTTGGCCAGGCTATAGGCCAGGAGCTGCCCTGGGCTCTGGAGTGGGAACACTGCTGGCCAAGACCAGAGATCCAGGCAGATGCAGAATGGCACAGAGCTGCTGAGAGAACTGAAGAAGTGGAGCTAGGGCTGAAGAAAATAGATCCTTAAATGGGGGGATTATTCATTGTGGGGAAACGGATGCAATTATGTTACAGAGTGGCTCAGCAGTGGACAAAATGTTGTCACAATAGCGAATATCAGCTAAGTGTACAGCCATATTTCTGTGGGAAGAGGCATGGAAAGTGAACCCTCACCGCCGTCATAGGAAATTCATCTCTGATATTGCAAGTTGACAAATCATGAAATCGCTGTAAAAACAGCAATTTAGAGACCTGGAGTGAGTGCTGAGGAGAGGAAAATGGGCTCTCTGAGAGGTGGTGGTGATGTTAGGGTGGGGGCAGAGTACTGCTGAGTTTTGCTCTTACTATGCATGCTTTCTTTGATTAGCATGGAAACTCATCACATTTTTTAACAGATGAATACTCAAAAAAGTGACATGTGGTACATGTGTTGGGAGATGTATCTGTGGTCTGAAGGTGGTGGTGAGGTACCCCAAGTACTAACCACAGATCTCTAGGCCCCCTTCTTTCCCCTCTGGTCTCCTCTCCATCTTGAATTGTTCTCAGGTTTTCATGGTTCCAGTGAGGAAAGCAACCCTCTTGGATGGCAAGCCTTAAAGTGAATGGTCAGCCCCACTGTGTGGCACTGCTTCAGGGTAATCCATGGAGGACTGATGTCCTCAGAAGACATGGGGCAGGTTAACCTAGGCCAAACCAGAACAGGTAATACGTCAGCCTTTGAACTGCTCACCTGGTCATTATGGATTGTCCTAGTAGGGGTACTATTGTGATGAAGCACTATGACCAAAAGCAAGTTGAGGAGGAAAGGGTTTATTTAGCTTATGTTTCCATGTTCATCATTGAAGGAGTCAGGACAGGAACTCAAGTAGGGCAGGAAGCTGCAGGCCCAGGAGCTGATGCAAAGGACATGGAGGGGTGCTGCTTACTGGCTTGCTCATAATGGCTCATTCAACCTGCTTTCTTATAGAACCCAAGACTACTATCCCAGGAGTGGCACCACCCACAGTGGGCTGGGGCTGGGCCCTCCCCCATTAACCCCTAAGAAAATGCGTTACAGCCAGGACTTATGGAAGCATTTTCCTAACTGAGGTCCCTCCTTCAGATGACTCTAGCTTTTGTATCATGTTAACGGAATAAGCTGGCACATGGATGTGGAGATGGGTCACCCCGAAGTCTAAAAAGAGCTATTGTATCCATATCTGGAGAGCAGAGGCTTCATCTGCCTGCAGGTAGTTTATCCCCTGAAACTGACCCTGGAGCATGAGGACAGCTGAGTGGCAGAAAGTGGTCTGGTCAAGCCTCATCCAAGGTGCAGCCACATGTCAGTCAGTCATTGTCCTCTTTCCAGCCTGTCTGCCCTCCTGGCTTACTATTCCCAGACTGTGTGCTGATAGATGCCTTGCTGATTATCAGCTACTCATAGTCCTTGGGGTAATGCCCCGAGGGGTGGGATATTGAAGGCCTATAGGAGGTTCTTAGCCCCATAGACCAATATGTTTGCTAAGAGACTCCTGATCTTTTTTTATTTAAGAGTATATTTCTTACTTCTATATAAATAGGAGCAGATGTTTTGCAACCAGCTATTTTGACTTGGTATCATATCCTGGACATCTTTCCTTGGCAGTGTATACAAGAATCTGCACAGCATTTCCTTCTTGGGGCACACCATAATTTATTTACATATTCCCTTCATGGCAGTTACTAGTGTTTTGCTGTTATAAACAATACAGCTGCAGAATCCCTTTAATTTACATCTCTGTACCCTATATGCTTCTCAAGACAGAGCGTGCTCATTAGCCATGCCAGTGCACATCACAGCTTCTCCTCCAGAAAGGCTGCATGGATGTGTCATGACAGCCTCAAGGACTATGCCTAGTACAGCAGGCCTTTCATCTTGGCCAATTTGATCAGCAAAACATATCTTAGGTCTTCTTAGGATTTTTGTCAATTAATAGTAGAGCTGAGAGTATATTTCTGAGTTTATTGGTAATTTGTCAATGAAGTAGGTTCTGAAGGCTATGCTATCAGCTTTGGGGACACTATGGCAAATATCTCAAGAAAAGCCTCCCCCCACCCAATTCTGAGTGACAAAGTGTGAATGATGGCCTCTCCTGTGAGGATGACCTGGAGTGTGACTGGCTGAGAGATACTTTGTGGGGACATATGGCTGGACCAGACAGATCCCCAAGGGACCTCAAATGTGACCCCTGGTGAAGCTTCAGTCCTGAACAGTGGAATGCCACCTATGGAGCCTGTTTCTCCTGCCTCTCATGTCCCCAAGTGCCCCTTATCTGTTGTCAACTGCCAGCCCACATCACAGGAAGGCAGGAGCCTGAGTAGGTAGAGTTTTACAGGCTGAGTATGTTATAGCTTCTGCCCAAGCTTCTAGATTTATGGGAATCTGAAAGTATGACACAGCCACTCTCCCACAGGAGGCAGTATGGAGCATGGGAAAGTGCAAACTCCTAGGCACCAGCCTGGATTTCCCTCCTGGCCCTGCATCTTTTTAGCTAGTGGGCAAGTAGGGAGTTATATGGACACCTATCTCCCCTCTCCAAACCCAGAGTCAAACATGTACATGTGACTTCTCAGAGCTATTATCAGGACAGAGGAAGAATGTGCCAACTAACAGAAGCAAGGTGCTATGTGATGCTAGCTGTGGTACTGATTGACAGGCCTTCCCTCCCCACCTCCCTTTTTAATTCATTTTCTCATGAATGGATTTCTTTTCACCAATCAGTGTTGATAATAATAATCATGACAGTTATAATTCATTTGACACCTACAGAGGCCAGGCACTGTACTAGACACATAAACAATCTTTTGTACTCTCTCAGCCATCTGTAAGGAAGATAAGTTACTTCCCTTTTATACAAGTGCAGCTTGACATTTCTAGCACTGCCCAGAGTTGTGGGAGCCAGGATTCCTGAGTCCATTGCCTTCACTCAAAGCCCATGTTTCAGAGGCTGCTCATGGGGACAGTCTCTCTCCTCACCTGAAGACAGGTGTGTCAGCCGTACTGTCCCCTCCACCCTTAGGCTCACAGTTCCTGCCACCTGAGCTGTATCAACAGAGGGTCAAACATCCAAGGGGGCTGTGGGCTGTGCCTTCTCACCCTGTCCTGTTTTATTTATGAGTTAGTAATGCTTCTTAGCTGTCTTTGCAAATGCTGGACTGTATTTGTGGATATGAAAATGGAACCTTTTAGAAAATACCTTTTCAAAGCCCCCAAACATTAGGATTATGTTAAAGACTCTCAGTTTTCTCAGTTCAGTGACATTTCCTGTTTGCCTTTGCACAGCAGGGAGAGCAAATATGCACTTGGGGCTACAGATTTAGTTCCTGTTCTCAATTGCATAGTTCAGGGCTTGAATCATCTGCTCTTTGGTTTGTTTAGGAGCAAAATACTTGAGTCTGTTACTTTGCTTTGTAACAAATTTTTGTTTTGTTTTTTATCTATGATGGATACTAATGCTGGGTAGGGAGAACACAAGGCTTGAGTCTGCTGTGCCCAGCCAGATTGCAGCTGCAGGAAGCCCTTGGGAATAGTGCAGGTTATCTTCCCCAGGCCTGTAGTAGTGAGCATCCAACAATCTCCTTTGCTGGAAGAGTCTTACAGCCTTGAATACACACTAAACTAGAACCTTTTGTGTGCTTAATATTAGTAATTTTGACAATAAAAGGTAATTATTTTTAACTCAGGTAATAAATTGCACAGCATACACAGTGAACTATATTATCCCACAAAATCCCACTGTCTACCAACATTTTGAAACTGTTCTAAAATTGAAAATTGGAATTTGTAGTTGACAAACCATGAAGAAAAGCCGTCCTGTGAAAGAGAAACAAGTGAGTTTGCTGTTCTCCTGAGACTTGACAGCAGCAAGAGGAGGGTCCGTGAGAGGGGGTGTGGGGTTTGAATGATAGGAAAGTGTGCTAGTGGGCCTTTAGTCTTCTTGTTTTTTTAACTTTCTTTCGTAGATTAAAAAAAAAAAAAAGTCCATTCCTATCTAGCAGTTGCAAAACTGAATACAAAGGACCACATTGCAGTGCCCTGTCTTCCATTCCACATTTTGAAAAGTTAGATTCTTAGACTAACAGTGGTCTTTGAGGGCATGTTTCACACATGGTACAGTGGGTTTCTTGTGGGGTCCCTTGGAACTCTGACTCTTGGAGCTCTTAGAAGAGCCTGTCCTTCACACTTCCTGACTTCTTGTTCCTTCAGTCTGTGGAGTAGACACACATGTGTTAAGTGGTAAGCAGCCCTCTTGGGACCATAAAGTTGGACAGGACTTGCCTGGTGTCTGGGTCCATTAGGCAGAGAGCCATTCCTGAGGCCCATTCCCAGACCCAGCATGGCACCCTCACCCCAGGTAACTCTCCACTTGGAAAGAGAGAGCGCAGGGCAGAGAGGCATTGACACAGACAGGTGCTCAGGACTGTGGTCACTTGGGCTTATTGTAGCTCCGAGTGCTACATACCTTACTCCTTAGAGAAGCTGTTGGTCATTGAGGATTCAGATAAGAAGAATGCTGAGAGTTCCTGGCCTCCTTCTGACTCCTCAGTAGCTGCCATATTCCTTTTTCTTCCCCTCCTCAGCTGTGAGAACTTCACCCCAGTTTAATGAGGTTCCTGGATGCCACATGCTGAGCTATACACACTTGAAGACAGAGTACCTCAGTAGAAAGCAGTTCAGAGACATGTATCTCAAAGCCAGTGAAATTATGGTTTGAAAAATGTTTTGAGTAAAACATCTTGTTCAGAATGCATTTGTAGCAGAAAATCTCTTTCCTGTAGACAGAAGCAAAAGCTACTGAACTGTGTATGGACTGTGAAACTGGGGAGGGCTGGCATGTGCTTTGTCACCTTGCCATGGTCTCTCTTCTACTCCTAAGTGAGAAGCAGAAGAAGGAGCCAGACCCTAGGAGTCATATAAAGAGGAAAGGAGAGCAGAAGAAGGGCTCTGGCTGCCAGGGTAGTGCCCCAAGATTGAATCCCTGGGAGCTCAGTTCTACATCAGAGTGAAGGCATGGTGGGGGTAGGGTGGGTGGGGAGCATAGGCAGTTTTGGAATAGGCCTTACCATGCATGAGGACAACAGAGCTAGAGAGGCTGCCTGATGGTATTGATGGCTAAGTGCGGATGAGTTGTGCTTGTCAGAGCACCCAAACTTAAATAACACCAACAAATCAAGGCCTGTTCTGTTTCAAGATCATTCCCTCTTGCTTGTTTTGTTCTGAGGAATGGTCTTACCATGTTGCAGGTGGCCTGGTACTTGCAACATTCCTACCTCAGCCTCTCAATTGCTGAGACTTCAGGCCTACATCCCAACACCTGGCCATGAAGCTCTTCCATGAACAGATGTCCTTACAGGTATAGCTGTGTGCCAGCATGGAAACATGGAAACCTTCTCTAGGACAAGAAGCTCACTCAGCCTTCAGTTTCAGACAGGTGGACTCACAGGTTGTCTGAAGGATGTCTAGTGAGTTCTTTCTGTCCATGTGTTCAAATGCCAGGAAGGAAGGGGTGAGGTAGCTCAGTGGCAGAACATACGTTGAGTTTGTACTCAAATTTGGTCCCCAGCACTAAAGTAAGAAAAGAAAGAGACAGTGTGGTTTGATAGACACTTCATTTCAGCCCTAAGTGTAGTATATGAAGATGGTCTGCTCTTCTGGTGTGGGGGTTTCTGAAAGGGAATGAGTATCCTGGGCTCATCCTCCAGCACAGCCTGGTAGTTGAGTGCTCACTGCTCAGTCTGCAAATGACCATCAAGCCAGAGCACACCTGGGGTCTGGGCTGGAGGGTCAGCCCCAGAACTCAGCACCCAACCTAAAGATATGAGAAAGAGGGTATGGCCTATTTCTCTACCTTCCTTGCTCCTTTTCAGGACAGAGAGTTTCTTACCTCAGGTGGGGGCCCTGCTGACCTTAACAGTCTCTTGGCAACATCCACCCTGCTTCAGCACTGACTGGAAGGGACGGGATCATCTTCAGGTCTCTGGGTTCATCAGCCTTGGAGATCTATCCAGGGCCTGCTCTGCCTCTCCTAGCCTGCAGGGAAGATGAGCAGGTATAGGCAAAGCACTGGATCAGGGCAGGAGTGGCCCAGAAGAAACCCTCTTCCAAGTCCTTACTCCTCAGCTCAGACTGGAAGAGCAGTGTGAGTTGGACAAATAACCACCTAGAAATGACACTCAGGAAAGCTAAGGTTTGAGTCTTAAAGGTGGTATGAGGTGAGGTGGAGGGCTTGGTTGGAACCTGTAAGAGTACATGGAGTTGGGAGGCCTTCTTTAGGGTGCATTTGAGGCTTGGAGTGTCACTTGGGACCTACACACGTCGGCATGGAATGGCTTAGCACACTGCAGTATGAGACACCAAGGAGAAAGACAAGCAGAGGATGTAAATGGGCAGGAAGAGAAATGCTGGGTAAGCTGACAGCAGCTTCAGCCATAGTGCTGTGCTGACCTTCTACAGTGAGTAGCATCCCAGCTCGGAACTAAATACCTGGCACAGCAGCTGGTAAGGAGACAGGCTTACTGTGGTTCATGGTCTCCGAGATCTCTTGCCACACAACTCAGTCCTGTTGCTTTGAGCTTGTAGTGGCATAGCATGGTGAGAATATGGGATGGAGGAGCCCATTCATTTTACAGCATGCTAGGAAGCAAGAAGAAGAGGAGGGGTGGGAAGGGGTGGTGGTGATGAGGCTTAACACTCCTAGAATGACAAGTGACATAGGCAGAAAATAACTGTGAGTGAGGGAGGCACATTGTGTGTGTGTGTGTGTGTGTGTGTGTGTGTGTGTGTGTGTGTGACTTATAGTTCATAGACTATAGAAGGGTCTCAGTGACCTTACAGATTGTATGGGCCCAGTCCATATCCACTAGGTATAAGTAATTTCAGCATAGGACTCAAGAGTCACTTCAGACCAGGATATTGGGGTCAATGACAGCCAATGCTTACATATCTCCTACAGTCATATTCATTAAGAATCCATGTCAAGAGGTCTTTATATGGCCCAGCAGGCAATGGCACTTTGCCACCAACATGATGATGACCTGAGTTTGATCTTCAGAATCTATAGAGAATTGACTTTTATAAGTTATCATCTGACCTACACACACATGGTAAATAAATACACATTTTTAAAGAATCCATGTGAAGTGCCTGCCTTGACATCTTGTACTTTTGCCTTTTTCTCTGTGCTTCTATGAACATTGCCAGTACTCCCATCCTTAGTGTATTAGGAATAAAGAGCCAGTAGTCTGCCTCACAAGCTGGTTCCAAGAATGCCCAAAGAGTAGTTCCCAAGCCATTTGGTTTGGAACCATTTACACTCAGGAATTACTAAGGACATAAACATGTGCTTCTATGGGTAATAGCTCCTCATTCTGGCTACACCACATCGAGTTAATCAAACCAGATACCAGAGGATGAAAACCACATGTTCTCATCTGTGGAAGCGAAGATTGCTGCTCTCCCAGAAAAGTGTGGAGGGGGAGACAGATTGTCAGTAATGCTGCAGAACAGGCAGGAGGAACTGTGCTTGGGTTCTGTAGCACAGTAGGATGAGCATAGTGTACAGCAACCTATGGTGTGTTTCAGAATAGCCCAGTCTGAAGGTTCTTCACACATAGAAATGATGAGTGTTTAGGTAGACAAAAATGGTAATTCCATGGTTCAGTCATTACATACCACACACTGGGGTACTGTACTATGCCATAATTATGTACAAATATTGTGTGAAATTTTTAAATATCTTAGGACAAAATATTTTAAAATGCTATATTTAAACATTTAAAAATAACTGCACAAAACTTTATTATGCTAATATATGTAACACTTTAAATGAAAATAACTTTTTCTAAAGAAATGTTTGAGTAATATGAAGGGCCGTGTTTTGGTGCCTGTGAGTCCCATGGAGTATGGCTTAATGAAAGCGGCCTCTGTCTCCTGTCTGCCTCTGTTCTGTCTGCTGTGACACACTGACTGAAGCCATAGGAAGATAGTCTTGGCTCACTCAGTCAAAAGTAGCAAAAGGAAGTCCTAGTTGTCCCCATCCTCCTTTGGAACTGCTGGTCATGAGTGCTGGTGGGAGAGCCCTTGGCCCCTGAGGGGCTGTGTACTCCAGGCAGAATCCTGTTTCTTTTTAGCTCCCAGTGGAATCTGAGTTGTCACTAGCAACAGCACCCCTCCCACACCCCCACTTTGTATGAGCCTGGTAGTTGATGAGGCCTTTATACACTGACTCTGTCTCTCCATCTCAGCTTTCTCAGTGTTTGTTTGTTTCCTGGATCCTAGCCCACCTTTTTCTGGGATTTGCAGGAAAAGCCTGCAGGCAGAGTCAGGAGGCCTCAGGACCCTGGAAAGAGGCAGGTGCCACTTGGACCCAAATTTCTGTTCTTCAGACCACTCCCAGCATTACCCAGCTTCTCCCAGTGAAGCCTGCCAAGTAAGGCCTCCCACTGTGGCTTCCAAAGCACTGGGTAGTCTCCCATGCCAGAAGCCATAGTCCCTCCCAGCACCACCACCCCCAAGCTCACTGTGTTTTTCCCATCTCTTGGTTATCTTGGCATTACAGCTCAGAAGCTAGAACTGACCTGGGAGCTGTCCCTACTTCTAGGGCAGACTTTAGTGAGCCTGCTGCCCCAGGTCCCTTGGTTTCGTGTCTGCTCTGAGTTTAAGCTTTGTGTTTCTTCCTGAGCTCCATGCTGTGACTTGGTATAGTAAGATGGACAGCCATCGGCCTCAGAACTGGCTGTCCTGGATGAGAACCCTAGCAGTGCCACTTGGTCAATGCCCAGTTTAGCAAGCGCTTCCTTCAGGGTGGTTTTAACCAGCTGTGAGGGGGGCTGCTCTTCTGTGTGGCCATGGCAAGTGTCTACCACACACTGACGGTCTTTACTGTAGTCATTATTGTCTCTTCTTTCATGAAGGGATTCTGGACTTCTTGAATCTGAATGCTGCTATTCCTGTCAGCCTCTGGGTGTTCTGGAGCTGTCCTAGTGTTGGTAGGGCTTCTGAGAAGACCTGAATTGGTCCTTATACCAGGAATGTCCAGGGAGTGTCCAGGGGCAGGGCTGGATCAGGCCTTAGAGTCTAGTCTCTGACCATGGCCACTGAGTTCCACAGCTCCAACAGAGGGGCTACCAGGAAAGAGTCACACAGAACAAGCTGTAAGGTGCTAACTCTATCCACTCTGACTTTCTCCACTGATCGAACCCCAACTGCAATTGGGGTGGCCTAAATATTGCTCAGCCTCTCTGCCACCCAGAGCTCACACAACTTCATTTAAGACAGAGGCACAGGAGCAGGGTACGGCTGATTGCAGGCCACTGCCTTTCCTGCCTACAGAGTTGGGATAGTGTTCAGAAATAGTGACCTTGCTGAATCACATGGACATGCAGCTGGAGGCCATGCTGCCTGTAAGATCAGCATGTCACTACAGGACCTACATGTTGGCTTCTTGTGGAAAGAGTGAAGAGTTTCTGTGGTTAGAACCACTGTTACTACAAGCTCTGTTATCTGTGGCTGAATCTAACCCTAACAGGTAGAAGATAGCTAACCACTCATCTAGCCACAGAGCTTGCACAGGACAGGAGCTGTGCCTGTGTTTACCACTGAGACCTTCCTTCTTGAGTCTGTAGGGCTGTGCCATGGCTCTGTTCCAATTAATACTGCTGAAAAGGAGATTCTCTCACCACTGTGCCCACTCCACAACCTACTGGATCTTATGGGATGGCATTTTCTGATTGCATACCCCCTCAGCCCCTGCCAAAGAGGGCTAGACAGAGCTAACAGGCAGGACAAGCCCTGAGTCTGGGGCTGAGGAGGAGATGCAGCCCTTGGGCAATACTGGGACTCTTGCCCAGAGGCTGCAGATTGAGGATGGGGCTTGTGGGGGAGTTATGCATGGCCTGATAGTTTGCCTCCAGGAGCAGGTACCCCACAGGAAAAAAAATAAAAAGCCTACATACCACTTTACCCCCTCTCCAGGGCAGCATACTTCTGTGCCCTTATCTTCTCCCAATATCCATTTTAGAGGCCACCCCCTCTAAACTGAGGCTGCAAGAGCTAGAGATTTTTGAGAAAGAGGATCATATACATTGAGTAGCCACAGATGTGCTTTGAATGTTAGTGGAAAAGTTCCTGAGCAATCACACCCAGAGACAGGAGATGCCCCTCCTCTGTGAGTAAACATAAAGAGAAAACACCCTCTCTGGCCTGCATCTCAGGCCATGCGCTTATTCTTGATGGCAGGGCAAGCTGTGTCTATCCTTTGTGGCTATGCCTTCACTTGTAACTCTGGCCCCAGCAGACCCTGGGATTCTCTTGGACTTTCTTTCCAAAAAGAGAACAGACAAGCCAACCCTTATCTCTATGAGCGATCCTTCATGGTGATCATCTCTCAGACAGATTCCACCTCCCCACTGTTCAGGAGGTAGAGGCAACCAGACTCTACCCTGGAGAGACTCTCACAGCTTAGTGAAAGCATCAGGTCAGGTCTGTTGCCAGTAGCACTAGGCTGTAACAGGCTAGAGTTGCTGGTTAGTTCTGTCAGGTCAGAGGAAGCTTCTTGAAGGAGACAGTGTGGTGGCAACTCATTAGGAAGCTCTGGGGATTGGCCTTGCCGGGGACGTGGAGAAGAGGCCAGGCTGTCCAGTGAAACAGAGCTGGTGACTTGCAGATGTGCTATGGAGAGGAGGGGGTCCAGGCAAAGCAGCCAAGGGCACTGAGGAGCCTGGACTTGGCTGGAAGCAGCGGAACATTGTTTTCCTTAGTGTCTTGCAGAGGACAAGTCCCTCTCTTGCTGTGTCCCTGCCCCAGGGGTAACCTGATATATTGCCCAGGGAACCAGGTCTTGTTGGTGCCAATAGACCCTGCCCACAGCTCTGTTAGACTCTGTGGTTCAGCCTTTTCCTGATGAGCCCCTGTCCTGGCAGGTGCCCACTAGAGCCAGCCTATCATCCCAGCTCCTCCATGTGGTAGAAACACTGCATTCCAGCATCATCCCTGTAACTCAGTGGCCCTTTCTGCTGGGTACTTCCATGTATCACCACTATGCACCTTCTGTCTTTTCCACCTCCTTTGTGTGATACTCTGAGGCTGAGGACTCTGAGTGTCAAGAACATCATTTATGTGAAGAAGCCTGTTGCCACAGCAACCCAGCGGTTTTCCTGCTACCTGGTCTGCAGTCTCCAACTAGGTCCACAGAAAGTGTTCATGGAAGGAGGAGTACAGCCAGCTGGGCCTTGCTTCTCTGTTCATAGTTTGCCACTCATATAGATGCAGAAGCTGGGAAAGGAGCCACACCTGCCCTGAGTGGGCAGTTCACAAGGCCACTTGATTGGCAAGCTTTTTGTACAGGTGCTCATACTTGCTACAACTGCCACTGTTTCCCCCCACGACCTGCCTAGCCTGTACAGAGAGGCTAGTAAGGGACAATGCACTGACCTCAGTGACGTGCTGGCTTCGGGGAGGTGGGGGGCTTCCCAGTTCATACACCAGCTGCTTGGCAAGTGGGGTGGGTTTTCTTGGGAACTGTGGAAACAAGGAGAGCCAGGATTCAATAGCTCTGGAAGGAAATAGTTTCTAAGAAGACTGAAAATGCTTTACTCTTCTGGGTAAGATGTAGGTTAGCAGCACAAGGCTTGCTGTGGTGTGCTAGGTAAAGCAGGAGCTTGTTCTCAGCCACACTCCAGGCAAGTACATGCCTGACTAGCAGGCGATTTGGCTGTGCTCCTTCGCTAACTGCTGTGCTCCTGTGATGCTGAATTACATAGGCATACCATGTCCCTCAAGGCGTTCCAAGCAGCTGAAACATCCCACCTGAAATGAAGACAAATGAGACCTGCTGAGGACCCTGTGGATGTCCCCAAAGCTCCCTGAGGCCCTAGGGCAGCAGAGTAGGGGAATAAAAATAGGAGCTAAGGTTGAGTCCTGTTCCATGCTCACACAGAGCAGCGACCCTGGAGTGTCAGATATATATCTGGCTTCCCTGTGAGAGTGTCTGTTTGCATGGTAGTTTTGCCACCTAACCTGTAAGGCCTCTGGGTCATGCTGCCCAGCACCTGCTGAGTCAGGATTGTGAGATGAGGCACTACCATCATGCCAGCAGCTAGAGGCCCATCTCATTTTGCTGCTGTGGTTCTCCCACTATGTAGTGGGTAGCCATTCCAGCCTTGGCCTGGAAGTTCCAACCCCCATTGAGGATTCGGTAATGGTCACGCCTACAAGGTGGGGCTGAGAGAGGATGCTGAAGACCCAGGATCAAGAGGAGAAGCTTCTCTTAGTTCCAGGACCCTGGACGCTGGAGGTAGACTGAGCAGAGTTCTCCAGAGAACACCGCCGGACTGCGCCATACCTTTCCCAGACCCTGCAACCTATCCCTTCATTTGTAAGTTACCCCACAAAATAAACCTCCCTTTTAAACTACGTGGAGTGGCCTTAATAATTCCACCAATACCACTATGCTGCTGATCTGTGACCCTCATTTTTGTTCCTGTCCCCAACCCACCTTAAGGATCTGGCAGCAGTCCCCAGGGAGCAAGGATAGTGACAAAGGGTCTGACCAGAGCTCCCATTCTGTGTGAGATTTGTTGGTGGAACTGTACTGAGACTGGGATTTAGCTGCAGAGGGATGGAGGTTGAGTTTCTCAGCAGCTGTATGCCCTGGGTGGTGGAGGTTAGCAACAAGCAGGACAGTGCCCTGCCTGAGGACACACAGACCTTGGAGGGTTGTAGCCAGATATTACAGAAGGTACTTCTGAGGTTAATGGGGGTCCTAAGGCCATCAGGGATATAGTGTCGGAAAGGGCAGGGAGGGAACCTCAGCTAGGCTTATGGAATAGCTTCACAGGGTGATGGGTAGTATTTCACTGTTCTTCTGAAGGTCTGGACACATTAGATGAGATGCTTTTATAGGTATCATGTGGCTTTTGAAAAGATGGCTGCATCTTCTGGAAGGAACCAGAAGAGTGAGCCTAGAAGCTGGAGACCAGTTAGGAGGCAGCTGCTGAGTCATTCTGGTGTGAAAACAGCATGACAGGAGCCAGGGCTGAGGGTGTTGGACCAAGAAGTAGTTAAACTTGAACTGTGTTTGGGGTTAACATAGCATACCAAAGGCTTCCAGGGTTCATTTACAGTGAAGAGATAGCTCAGAGATGTCTTGATACTCTTGTCTTGGACTGCTGGGTGAGTGGGGAACAGGGAGACTAGGCTTATACTGGAACATCCAGCCCAGAGCCCCTTGGACATCTGGGTTCTTTTGTGGTGATGCTTTCAGGCATTTGGGAAGCTTTATACATGAGGCTGTACTAGAGCATCTGGGAGAAGCATGCTGCAGAGTCCACAGTAGACATTACAGGGGACAGGAGCCCAGCCATTGTCACCTTCCTCTAGAGTTGTCCGCTTCCTCGCGTGGACCCTAGCCCTCTGTTCAGAACCAAGTATGAGGGGTGTTCCCTATGCTTGTGGCCACTCCTCCCTCAGAGGACTGCCATGGTGACCTCAGAGCCAGCTCAGCCCTTGGGCTGTATAGCCTGGAAGTCTCTCATGGAGTAGATGTAGTGTTTAAAGAGACTGAACTACAACCTGAGACCAGAAGCCACAGCAACAACACAGTCAAGCTGGCCTTCATCAGTGGACACCATTCATCCCTGCCTCCAGTGCTGTCCAGAATATTCCCTACAGCATCCCCAGAAACAGCCCCTGACCCCAACCTTTCTCTCCCAGGACTCCAGCTCCATAGAATAGCTCATTGCTTCAGGCTACAGTGAACTCTTAGCACACTATGTCCCTAGTCCACATCGGAATTGGAGATGACAATATCACCTTTCCTACTGCTGTCACAAAGTATCTCATCAGAGAAAGTTGAGGCAGGAAGGATTGGTTTGGGCCCATAGTTTGAAGGTGTCTCCTGGCAGAGATGGCATAGTGACACAGGAATAAGACCACTGGTCCCATGCCACTTACTGTCAAGCCAAGATGAATGCTAGTGCTCAGCTCACTTTGTCCTTTTTATGCAGTCCTGGATCCCAGTCCATGGGATGGTATCACTCACATTTAGAATGGATCTCTACACTACAATTAACCTAATCTAGAAAATTATACACAGACCTGTCCAGAGATTTGTCACTTAGGTGATTATGGGTTCTGCCAAGTTGACAATATAACCCATCATAGTGGCATTCATGCCCCTGCATCTGTGCATTAGCCCTGATGCTCCAGTCTCTGACCTCCTGGGTTTATTTCCACAGAACACTAGTTTAGAAACCTCCTGGTCCTGTTATCACCTGGCTCAGGACCCATCATACTGGCTCCCCTGAGGTACATGCTAAACTCAAGCCTTCTGTTGTAAGGCCACGTGTTTATTCCTTGACCCACACTTCAGTCTTCCTGTGTCTCCAGTGAAAGCAGTGCTGATTAGGACTGACTTTCCCTTTCTCAAATAGCTCTTATTGCTTGAAAGTCACTTCAAGCTGATTTGTGTTTAATTGAGTGATCTCTGAGATCTGACAGAGCAGTGTGTAATGATCTGATTCCTGAGATGGGAGTATCATCTTCAGCTCTGTTAGTGAGGGGTCTGTTGGCCCTGAGTAACTCATTCATATTCTCCACCTCATCTCACTCATCCTGTGGGCTGGTGATGCAGCTTTCCATGCTCTGGCCTACCTTGAATGAGGTCGACACAGATGTTAAAGCATGCCTAACAGCTCTCAAGTCTTGCTCAGGAATTGCCACGAAAGCCATTAATATAGTGAGTCCAGTTCTTTATTATTATTACCAAAAAAAAAAAAAAAAATGAAGTAAGGCCATACAATGACTGCAATACAAGGGCTGCAGAGGGAAGAGTGAGTCTGTGACAGGAAGCCCCGGAGTTGGCAGAGATCGCTGGGGACAGGAACTGAAGTCCCTGAGGGAGGTAGATGAAAACATGACTTGAGGGCCAGACCCCTGCAATAGAGTGGAGATGCTGTAGCCATACCAGTTTCCAGCATGGCTCTGTTCCTGGGCCTGGTAGAGAACCCACCCAAATAGGTATCTTTGAGCTGTGGGAGAAGCAGGCTATTCCTGGGATAGGGGTCCCAGTACCCCCAAATACAGAGGATTTAGGGAACAAGCAGAGGATAACCGCTGATGCTGCCTGAGACTCTGTTGTGCTGTTAGATACCGTGTTCCATTAGTGAGTGTTACAGCTGAATCTGAAATGTTTCCATGGAGCTCATGTGCTCAGTGCTTGTCCCAGCTAGAGGCACTGTTTTCAGGAGGCTGTGTCCTGCCTAGAGTAAGTAGTTCCCCAGGAGGTAGACCTTTCAAAGGTTCATATCAGGCTCCTGTTCCCTGATTCCTGGGCATCTGCTACCTACTCTGCCTCCCTCCTTGGTGATGGAAACCATGAGCTGAACTAAGTCTTCCCTTCAGTGGTTTCTGTCAGGTGTTGTGTTTACAATGACAAAAGTAGCTTACGCAGGAGCGAGCAGAAACAAGCCTCCCAGGACCAGCTCGGAAGAGCCGAGGGAATTTGGAAGGCTGTGCTTGACTGGCACTCCACTGTATTTCCTATGTCACCTTTGCAATTCCTTCCTCTGACTATATCACAGTGATTCTTGCCCCTTAGATGTCCAAGGAACACCTCAGGGTCCCACTCTGCTGAGTACCTTGGTTTGAGGATACATGTTCCCCTTCTCTGAAACACAAACTAGTAGAGATGCTTCAGGCCCTAACCCTAACTCCCTGGTTTTATCCATACACACACTACTGTCCCCTCTGTTTCTCCTGAGCATTAAACAGGGAGCCCATGGGGGATTCTGAGGGCTTGCAGTCCAGGAGCAATACCTCTGAAGCTGGGCAGCTTAGCTTGTCCGCTCTCTTGGACATCCCATGCCTTTGTAAACAAAGGGCTACAAGATGTGTGTAGCTGGGCCATACAAGCAAGGGCACTGGGTTGTGCTTCCAGCATGAGAGATGCAAGCAGAGATGAGGAGCCCTGCCAGAACACGTAATGACAGGTATGCTCTGTGCATGTATTTATTTCATTTAGAAGTCATGTCTTCACGTGGTCCAGCACTCAAGCCACTATAGGATTGAGCACTGCCTTCATGCCAGCCCCCATCCCACCCAGCAGAGAGTCACCTTTCTTAGTGCTTTCTTGCATATCTTTCAGATTTTTAATGCATATTCAAGCATATATTTTATCCACATGGAATCACACTATATTGTTCGGTAACTTGCTTTTTTTCTACTTTAATAATATGTCTTACAGTTCCTTCTGTTGGGATGGAGAAGCTGTTCTCATTCTTGTTAACTATAACCTAGCTAAAATAATAAATTCTTCCAACTGGAAAGAACCTCCAAATCAATGTGATCTAATTGCCTCATTTTGCTGCAACCTAGAGGACTGAGGTGACTTGCCGGAGGGCACAGAGTAATAGGAAGAGGAATAGATTCCTCTGAGAGTCTTCTCGAAGGAAGAACTTCACTAGGGCCAGCACTGGAGATGACAAGTAGGAATGACCGTACCCAGCTGCCCATTTGCAGTGGAGAGGCAGAGCTGCCCTCTGCACATGCTGAAAGGGGTGCTCATAGGATTCTGAGTGTCCTGTGGGCTGCATAAGTGTAGGTCTTCCATTCCTGTCCTGCTCAACAGCTAACTCACCAGTATCTAAGCATTTTCCTGAAACTCCCTGGGTCTTTGCTGTGCTCTTCCATAGTTTTTACAGGGCTCCATGGCAGGCAGATGTGGCTCCTCTCTCCAAACGTGACCCTTTGCTGTTTCCTGGCTTTATCCCCACACACTACTGTCCGCTCTGGCATTCGCATACATGGCATAGGTGAGAGGGAGTGGGGCTGAGCCACAGCCTTTCTGAGGACTGTAGGTGCTCAGGGCTGCATGGTTGCCAGGCCTGAGTTGGGTCTTTTTGCCCTAAATGGCCCTGGTCATATCCAGGCCAATTTGTATGCAGCAGAGCGCTCTGGTACACAATCTGTAGGTGCAAGTCCTTAGCCCAGCTTGTCCCTCCAGGTACTTATCTACCAGTATGTGCTCCCACCCCTGGGATATGGGATGTGAAACCACAGACCCAAAAGGGCATGTCTTCCTGGTACATCCAATTGACACAAAGCTTTGAGAGGAGAAATGCTATTTTTATATTAAAGCAAACACTGATATTATGGAATAGCACAGAAAATTCAAGTTACAATTCAAGATAAAAGAGGCAATTTCAAAGCAATTTTGTCCTTCTTTGCCTCAGGCATGTCAGGCTTTCCCCCCCTGGACCCTGGAGGGCGTGTGCTAGCTCCACTCTGCTCATGGGGACTTGACTAGAAGTGCATTAGTTAGATTGAAGTCCTTTGTCCCAGAAGTGGAAGTTTCTCTTAGGAGTGAAGAGGCAGGCCATGGTTCTCCCCTGTACTGGGCTTGTCAGCTGGCCACTGCCTGGTGTCTGTGCACACATAGGTTTTCGCGGCCTCTTTAGCATTTCTCTCGAATGGCTCTGGTTTACCTTGGCCCTGACCACCATGGCAATCTCTTGTGTCACCCCCATTGTCTACTGGCCTGCTGCTTCTCTGTTTATCCCTCTGGAAATCTGGTTGACTCATCTCATTTCCTTAGATATGCTCATAGAATACTGGCCA
Source organism: Onychomys torridus (assembly GCF_903995425.1). Classification (NCBI taxonomy): domain Eukaryota; kingdom Metazoa; phylum Chordata; class Mammalia; order Rodentia; family Cricetidae; genus Onychomys; species Onychomys torridus. The sequence goes on from NC_050445.1 coordinate 109,153,547, forward strand.
GGCTGAGAATTGGCTGCTCCTGTGTGTCCGGGGTCACCTTAAAAGACACTCTTGCCTGAGCTGCGTCTGCATTGGTAAGCAGACTGGGATGACTTCTAGAAGGGTGTGTGCACTGGTGATGCTTTCAGTCCAGTGTGTTCCCAGAGAAGTGAGCTTCTCTGCCCCTAGCACATCCTACCCACTCCATGGACATCCTTTCCCAGGCCTCCTTGCCTTACCGTACTCACCACAGTACACTGAGGTTGCAAGGAGCGCCTGTCCAATGCTGCACAAGTGGCCAAAATGGCTTTCCTCCTAGAAGCTTGCCCAAATAGTCTTCCCCTCAGGCCAAGCTAGAGCATGGTATCACTGGCAACCAGAGGAAGGGGTGAGGGAGCAGAGCCTCAGTGTGACGAGGCCCTGATTGGTAGAGGAGATCTGCTGACAGGCCTCATGGATGGATCATTAGCCCTCCTGTGTGTCTGTGTGCCATGATATGTATAAGGTTCTCATCAAAAGACAGCCATGCTATCTGTAGCTAGCAACTCTCAAGTATTTTTCTTCTTCTCTTGGATTAAAACAGTGGCAACACTGTGGTTAATGTGCTGGAGATCGGGTGTTCCTCTAACAGATATTAGGAACAGAACATACTTGTCTCTCATCTGACTCATCCTGTCCCTGTTGCTCTCTGCTTATTCACTGAAGGACTCACTCAGTATTGTGTGATGGAGAGTGACATGTGGGGAGTCACACAGACCTGAATATCCACCTTGCCTCTGCTGCTCACAGGATCTGTGACCTTGTGCAGGTTTCTCCATCTGTCTGAATCTCTTCGCATCTATATAGAGATGATGCCCTGGCCTCTGGCTGAGGGATCTTAATGAGCTCTTATGTCTTAAGTGTTGAGAACCTCGGGACATTCTTACCTTTTCCCAGGGTATCCCCATGGGGCCTCAGCCTGAGGTGTTCTCCATACCTTCTTTTCCTCTAGCTGCCTGACATTGTAGACTCAATTGGAACATGAGCATGGAACTTGCTTTGTATGGACCAAGTGCCACTGAGACTCTCAAGGAAGGTGGTAACCTCAGTCTTTGTCTGTAGGGGGAGACATAGAGTCTACTGTATGTTTCAGTGAGAACCACAGGGTGGGGCACATGGAGAGCTCCCTCCTGAACAATTGTCAGGATGAAGCTTTGTGAATGTGGCTGATATAGGCCTGGCAGCGTCAGACCAGACTCCTCAGGTCTACAGCTTCAGCACTGAACTTAACCACGTCTCCAGCCCAGTTCACTTCCTGATGGGCTGGCTTCCTCTTGAGACAGGCAGACCTGGTACTGGGCCTCCCAGTTTCTCCTTAGCAAAGATGAAAGGTAAAGACTTGGTAAGTTTGTCTGCTACTTGCTCATCCCTTCTGAGATTTCCTTTTCTCCTCAACTGGAAAGTTACTAGTTAACAGACATGGTTATAAATATACAGTGCACTTGAATATGCCAGGCACTGTGCTGGGCAGCATGCCCTTACCTCATGATAAGCAACCATACTTCTTGCACACAGATACCCAGGTAGCAAGTGAACAGGGAACAAGGCCACTAAGCCTGTCCTTCCCAACTCCTCATAATCATGTGGGTAGCAAGAGATGGAACAGGCCTGCCAAGCTCCACATGGCAATAGAGATAACAAGTGAAGGAGCAGGCTCTCTAAGCCTGGATTGTTTGACTTTTTTTCCCTCCTTTTCTTCCTTTATCACTTAAGTCTCAGCACTTTGGAAATGGTCCCTTCTCATCTGCAGTGCAGCAGTAAGCTCCTCCCTTCCTTGCCAGCTTACCGTGTCTGCCCTTCTCCAGCCCACAGGCCCCTAAAGAGACCCTCTTTCTGTCCTAGATCACTGTGGTCCTTGAACCAGTTCTGGTTCTAAGGAGGTACTGCTGCATCATCAGCTAAGTGGTAAATGACATCTGCCATGGCAGCACAAAGTGTCTATATTTTCTAGGATCCCAGAACAAAGGACCCCAAGCTAAAACAAAGCTCCTGAGGCTGGAAGCTGCAAGTCATGATATGGCAGGTCATAAAGCCTCTGAAAGTGCTAGGAAAGGGTCTGCTCTAGGTCTGTCTCTCCACTCTGGTAGTCTCTTGGCTTGTAGAGGAGATGCAGCTCTAGTTTTTACATGACAAACTCCCTGTGCATGTGTCTCATGTCCAAATCTCTACTTCTCATAATAATGCTAGACATGCTAGATTGGATCACCCTTCTCCAGTATGACCTCATTTAGCTAATTACATCTGTAGTGACCTTTATTTTCTAGTAAGGTTATATGCTATATATAATCAGAGTGGGGTGGGGGACACACAGTTCACTTCATAAGTTGTGCTTTGTGTTGGAATTCCAGCAGGCATCTTAAGTTTAGTTTATCTGGGCTGGACCATCACCAGCTACTCACCATACTGGGACCAGGGATCTACTGGATGCCTGACCATGGACACTTCACACCAGCCTTCACCTCTGTAGACCCATGTGGATTCCCCAAAGGATATCAAGAGTAGTCAGAGAGGAAGAAAAGGTATGGGGAATGGATTGACTCAGGTGCACTCACCCTGAAAGCTCATAGTCTCTAAGAGGCATTATATTGGATGTTGTGTGGGTATGACCAAAATGCCTGGCATAAAAAAAAAAAAAAATGTCAGGGTGTAATTGTTTCCTTTAGCTGACTGGAGGATTCAGTCCATGGTCACTTGGCCCCATGCACTTCAGCAGAACATTATAGTGGCAGCAGCTTGTGGTGGAGGCTGTTTTTCTCTTCTTGGCAAACAAGAAGCAAGGAGAAAAGAGAGACAGGAAGGGAGAAGGACACACTCTCAGTAGCCTACTTCCTCTAGCTAGGTCCTATGTCCTGAGGGTTCTAGAACCTCTTAACATAGTTGGAGACCACATACTCACCCCATGAGCCTGCAAGGACATGTTACATCCTAACATGTCCTGCAAGCAAGAGGAAGCAGCAGGTTCCAGACTCTAGCTCAGGCTCATTTTCTTCTCTGGAACTTAGGCTTTTTCTAAACAGTGCAAGCAGAATTTGGAGGTGGCTGGAAAGCGGCTTTCATGAGGAGGAAGGGTTGCATGCTTATTGAAGACTCAGTGGCATCAGTTACTGTATGTTCCAGGTCTTCTCTGTGACCTCATATGAAGGTGGGTCAGTGACCACTGTCACACTGGCTTAGTGACAACTACATTGCCAGTTGTACCATGTTCTCCACCTTTATGGTCTCCTGATTCTTGCATTACTTTGAGGAAGGGAAGAAACTTGCTAAGTGTTTTCTTCCCACTGTCATTGGGTAGTTGGGGAGACTAAGATGGAGAACAATTAAGCATCTTGCCTGAAGGCACAACAATAGTAAGTGGAAGACCTAGAAGGATATCAGCTCGGGTTGTGACCCTCCACCTTGACTTCACATTAACATCCCTAAGGAGAATGGTTTTTCCATCCCTGTACCCACAGGACCCAGCCTGCACCAGCAACCAGCCTCTGGGGCTGAACTCAGGTGTAGCTTATGAACATGACTCAAGCGATTCCAGAGTATAGCCAGGATTGGGAACCATAGACCTACACTGGACAGGCTGAGCTGAGGGCCATAGCACAGCTGCCTTTAGAGCCCTGTGGGGCTGTCAGGCACATGAAATTGTAGTTATGAAAACATAGTGTTATATAAGAACCAAGGTAAGCCGAAGAACAAGACCCAACCAAGTAGACTCAGTTGTTTTTGTTGTTTTTGTTTTGTTTTGTTTTGTTTTGTTTTGTTTTGTTTTTAAAGCAATGCAGTGCTCTAAAGACTGAGCCCTGGGAGGACTGCTTTTTCTTCCCTCTTATCTCAGGCATCAGATACGCATGAATCTGCAATCTTGTCAAGAGTGGGTGTGTGTGAGACCCAAGGGATCCTGCATTGTTGGAACTCTTGGGCCATGTAGATCCTAGTGGCTCAGCAGCAACCTTCTACGCTACAAGGCCACCACTGCCTAAGCCCATCCAGCTAGAAACTAAGTGGAAAGGCTGCTTCAGTGAGGAAAGGGGCGGGACATGCTCAGAGCTGCCTGCCTGGGGCACATCCTTCTCACAGAAGTCTTCTAAGAGAGATAAGACCTTTTCTCAGGAGTCTCCCAGAAGGGACCTGTCACAAAAGGCTGGGAATTGCTGAATGTGCAGTCTCAGCCAGCCTTGCTTCTGTAATTCCTCTGCAAATGGAACCTTTAGGATCAGCACAAAAAGCTGAAATGTCTTCAGCTTCTGTGGCCTGAATGCACAGCCCTTCTGTGCACCTCAGCTTGAACTAGCAGGCTAGATCCCCAAGGCCTACAGCTGTTCCTTAACCATGGCATTTCAGCCTCCAACTTTACAGCTATGGATTTGTCCTTGAGAATTTGTGCTCTTTCTTTCTACAGAGAGTCAGTGTAGGCCACAGCATTGAGACCCTATGTAATTTTATTGAGGGTCACATCACCCATCAGTAGCAAAGCTAGAATTAAGACTCACACTCTTTGTGTCAGGTTATGCATTTTGTTTTCATACTCTGGATATTCATTATTCAATTATGTTTGCAAATGTCAAAAAATACAAAAACAAAACCCCACCTAACTAGCAGTCCCAAAGCATGGCTGGCTGCCTGGTGTTTGTTGGAGTACCACCGCTCCCTGCTGCATGGCCGCCTCCTCCCCGCCCCCACCAGTGGAGTGATTACAGTGGTAGATTACTTTGTCACTCCTGCTTACTCCAAGTACACTCTTAAATTCATTCCTATCTGCTTTGGATTTTGTATGTCCAGGTTAAGGGCTGCTCCATTCTCACAGGGTACAAGCTCTGTGCTAGCCATTCTTCCTAATACCTGTCCCCTGGCTTCAGAAAGTTCAGGGACTCCAATCCCCAGCCATAAACTCAGGTCTAGACAAGTGAATCTGACCTCTCAGTACTGCAGCAATCTCAGAGATTAGTTCTTACATTCCTTCAAACAGGACTTTGACCTTTTCATTCTTGACTGTTTAGCAGGAACTTCTGGGAAGTTTTTCTGTAGCAAACTCACAACCCCGAATTCACCTTTTCAGACCCATTCTCACATACTCAAATACAAAACCTTCTAAGAATTCTTGGGCTATCTCTTGCTGGGTCAGGGTCAGGGAACACCCTCTTACCTATCTGTTACAGGCTGCTCTGCTCTGGTGGAAGGAGCCAGACACACAACTGGTCATCTTTCCTTCAGTTCTGATCAGTTCTATGGTATCTGCCCTACCGAAGGAGCTACAGGGTACACCTTCTGTCATTTCCAGACCAAAATTCCAAAAGGTTACTCACATCCAGATCCACATCTTGCCCTCACATAAAAAGGGGTTTCTGGATGAAGCCTCTCACACCTGAATGTCTGGTGGCTCACGTTTAGTATTCAGTGCAAGTCACTAAAGAAAATGTTCAGTTATCGTCAATTAATACAGCCTTGCAAGTTTTTGGTTACTATGTATGATGTATATGTATGCAAGGATAAAACAGTAAATCCCTCTTCCACCCCAGTACACCCCAGCTATACCCCATCTACACCCCAGCAAAGCATACACAACCCTAGAAATGGCTGAAAGGCTGGGAGACACAGTTGAGATTACAGAGATATGTGTGTGTGTGTGTGTGTGTGTGTGTGTGTGTGTGTGTGTGTGTGGTTTCCCTCTCCCTCTGCCTCTTCACAAATGCAAATACTTCTGGAAGGGTCTCACTTAAACCACATCATCGGGGCTCTAATTAGCAGTTCATACCTGAAAGGGTATAGGGGGTTTAGACAGCAAGTATGTTAAGAAATAAGAGCATAGATTAATGTCCTAAGAATGAGGGATACCTGAAAAGGTGAGGGTGGGATGCCCTGGAAGAGGAAGGAGAGGGTATGATAGAATTGTTTCAGAATGGTCCTGCTGGTTGAGGGACTTAGATCTAATCATATAGGCCAAAGGTGATGAGCACAGAACATTCCAGAATGAACTGAAAATGCCTTTCAGACATTCTTCAAGTATACATTGGTTGGGCCTGGTGTGATAGCACACACCTTTAATCCCAGCACCTCAGAGGGCAAGGCAGACAGATCTCTGTGAGTTTGAGGCCAGCCTGACCTACATAATGAATTCCAGGACATCCAGGGCTACAAAGAGAGACCTTGTCTCAATAGATAAACAAATAAATAAAAAAAAATTCATTGGTTAGGCCCAGGGCTTGCCCAAACATTGGCAGTAAAGATACAGAGCTGCCCTGGAGCTCAAGCAGTTCCCAGGGGAGACAGATAATTAGCAGATGGTTGCAATGCACAGTGAGAAATGCTACTGAAAAGCATATCTTAATACAGAGCATGGAGAAGGCTATGAGAAGTCTGACTAGAGAAAGAATAGTGTGTGTTCAGCGGAAGGGAGGCTGCTGGGCCTCAAGAGAGTAATAGCTTCCCAGGTGGACAGGGAAGAATTAGCAGAGGAAGGAATGTCCAGAACATCCTGGAGGCTTTGAGAATAAGGCATTGCAAGTGAAGCACAGAGACTGAGGGTAGTACCAAGGTCATTAGCAGAAGGCCATGTCTGCAGAGGGGATCTTAGGGGTCTTTGGAAGTTCCCAGTCCAGAGTGTCTGTAAAGATCACTCTTACCACTGTCTGGATGGTGAGCTGGAAGCAGAGGCTGCAGCCACAGGGGACATCAAAGGCATGCATACAGTCCACTGAGAAGACCACAGTGGGGAGCAAAGAAAGGAGTTAAGATGACCAGGAGGCAAAGTCATCATCTGAATTCACTTGCAGTTTGACATGGGGACCCCAGGAACAGGAAGCAGTGATAATTGACAGTTAATCTCCAGGAGTTGGGGGAAGGGTGGCATTCTCTAGTGCAGGACTGTAATGAAAACACCAGGGATGGAGTGTGAGAGATGGGGAGGCTCTCTAGAAAGAAACTGTTGAAGGGACAGAGAAAGAGGAAACAGGGTGTAGTCAGTAGGATATTTATTGTAGACAATCTTAAGGACATAGGCTTTCTGTGTTCAGCCAAGATTTAGCAAATAGACCCTGACGAAAATGCCAGCCTTGTCCTGAGCTGATCACCTCCACAGACCAAAGCTAAGGTTTGTGCCTCATTCTCCATCACTGCTGTTAGAGATGGTTTGTCCTCCACTAAGTGACCTGGCCATCTCACCAAGGTCACTGCAGTAGCCTCCAGATAGACAGGCTCCTCCACTGCCCTCCATTTAGGCTGCTACATGCTGCATGGTCCTTCCAGAAGGGATCTCTGGTGCCATTTCCCCTTTAGCACACCCTCCAGTGGCTTTCTGTTGTCCCTAGACTAGGCTCTGCATGTGTGGTCAGCGCTGGATGAACTTCAGTATCCATTCTTCTCATCCTGGAAGTCTGCCTGTGCTCATTTTGCTATCAAGAATTCACCAAGTGCAGTCACCCCTCAGCATCTGCCCAAACCCTGACTTCACGTCTGTTAGCTGTCTGCCTGAAGTGACCAGGCAGAGGGAGAGGCCTTCCCTGACAGCTATTGAAAACCACAGCTCCTTAAGCATTGTGTGATCTTTTAAGTGGCATTGCCACTGAGAGAAATTATCTGTTTACTTCTTCCCTATCCAGACTGTTAGCTCTGTGGAACAAGGACTTCATCACCTCACTGCCTGCCATGTTCACTGCTTGTAGAGCAGGCCTTGGCAAATAGCAAGCACTCACTAAATGCTTACTAAACGTACAAAAGAAGCAAGTGGTGGAACTATGGTGTGTTGAGCTAGGCATGCTAGGCATGTTTGGATCCATTCATGGCTGTGTCTTCAGTACATTTCTAAGGATCACTGGGAATCACTGCCCACTAGACTCATGAGTAAACAGACTTAAGGATGGTACCTGCCATTCTATATTGAAACTGGGATTAGCACACCAGATGTGTGGCAGGTATCCCTCTAAGGCTAAGAGATATAGGTGTGGTGCGGCCATCACTGGAAAAAAGTGTTATGGCAGGAATGGGGTACCCAATGGCATCCTGAGTCAGACAAAATCATCTTCTGGCAGTGGGAATGTAGATCTTGGGGACATATGAGGCTGAGTGGCTCACAGGGAGAACAGACAAGGAAACCAGCCCAGAGCCTCAAGAATTATAAACTATGTTGAAGGTAGGATGGAGTCTAGCCTCGGGAGGGCTAGGTTGCCACAGACAGGTTCTGAAGGTAAGAAATAGAGAGTGTGAGGGTGAAAGATAGAACCTTGTGGGCTTTGACGTGGGACACCGTCTTGGGATGGATGCCCTATACCTGGGGCTGGAGGCAGGCTTTAGGGTAGAGTGAAGCAAGCCAGGAAGGGGTTCCTCTCTACAGAGTGATACAGGGTGGGTATTTCTGGCTAGGATCAGCTGTGCAGCCACTTAACAGAATTGAATTTCAGTACTCCTGGGTAGTGCAGTGGTTCCATGTCTAGCATTCACACTCTTGATATATTATGCTAAAGATTTAGACCATTTAAAAATGTCTGGTGTACTCGGTGTACTCTTTTCATGTTAGAGACTCCAAATTCTAAATACATTAATCATCTTAGCATTCCTTCCATCTCTAAAAGCTTCTGACAATTAGGCTGGTAGGTTCCAGACAGCCAGTGTTGGCTACTCTGGCAGCACCTTGTCCTGGAACTGTCCTATGATCAATCTCTCAAAGTTCTGGTATTCCCTCTGGCCTGCAGCTCTGGGCCCCTTCGAGCCTATACTGATGTAGCTAGGAACACTCCTTACCCCACCCCACCTCTAGCGTCAAATAAATTTCCTTGGTTGTAATTGCTTCAGATCTATGTTGTATCAGTACTCCCATTATTTACTACTTTTCTCCCTGAGTCACAGCAGGCACAGCAGGGAAGTAAGTATAGGACTGTTGGAGAAACCTGTGGCTGTTCTACCCTGCTCTTTGGCTTGATGTCTTTTTACCCTGGTTGTCCCTTTGCCTTTCTGGGCCTCCTCAGTTTCTTCATCTGCCAGGTTCTTACCTCAGGATTAACTATTATGAGCTTTCCAGGAATTGGCCTTCTGGGCTATTCATACTATAGTGCCTGGCCAGGCAGGGCCTCTGAACTTTCTGAAAGGGCATGCCCCTCACCTCCATTGGATACCAGTTCTGTGTGCATTGCTGCTAGGGCCAGCACACGTGTGCCTGTTGCTTCTTGTATCCTCCCACAGCATGTGCTAAAATACTCCCACTACTTTGGAAGGATTCCAAGTCCCTGAGCTTCAATCCCCCCCCACTTTCCCCCATAAGCCATGCCATTAGTATCCTGTGCCCTGGTCATACCATGTGCTACCCCAACTTGGTCTGCCAGGTCCCTGAGTGCAGGCCCAGTACAGAGCTGGAGCTTAGGAGACTGTCTTGCTAGAGCTTCAGCCAGTGGCTGCCTCCTAACTAGCGTGTGCATCACTCATGTGGTTCTGGCCTTGGTTTGCATTTATTCAGCAATTCCTATGCCAGGCCTTCCCGTTGGCTCTGGGGATAGATTATGAGCAAAAGAGACTAAAAGCCCTTGGTGGTGAAGGTCATGCCCCCTGAAGAGCCTTCTTTAATTCCTCAGCACTCAGAACTCTTCCAGACACTCTGCTGGCCTTGTTGGTTCATATGCATAAAGTCGAGGGACGTTTGTTAAGTTCTTAAAACATTCTATGAGTGTCTACTGTATGGCAGGCCTTGTATAAGTACTTTATAATGTATTGCCCCCCTCATTCCCACCAAGCCTGTGCCGGCTACTCCACCATCATTCTCACTGTGCAGAGTAGAAGCAGAGGGGGTGGCATGGAAGTCCTGCCCATGACACACATTAGGAGGGCTCCTGTCCTGAGCACCTGTAGCCTCACTCTGTTACTCATTCATGGCCCTGCTCTGTATCTCCATAGTGCTTGATCAGCTTGGGGGAACCTTAGTCCTCTCTAACACTGTGGGCTCTCTCAAGCTGGGTCTCTATGATACCCAGCTTTACTTCCTTTAGTAGGTCATTCATGAATGCCTTTGGCCTAGTTGTCTGTGCTGGGCTCTGGCCCAGGAGTTGCTCTTTTCTAGACATGAAGAATAAGCTCTTGTCTTTATACCCATCATTATATACATGGACACATGGGCCTCACCCTGACCTGCACTTGCTAGACCTGCCACAGATCTCTGTGCCCCTGCATCCTCCCATTCTGCTTCTTCTCCTGGCTCTGCCTGGGGACAGCAAGTAGATGTCTCCTGCCCATGATGTGTTTTACTGCTGTCCTCCCCTTCCCGCCTTCCCGCCTTCCCACCTTGCTTCTCTCACCCTCACACTCTCTTTTGATCTTGCAAATCCAGGCCCTTGGAGAAATCAGACGGTATGAAATATGAAAACTGCTTGGGAAGTAATTGAAGAAACACTGCGACTTTTGAAACCCACAGAGATAATACTCACACCTTCTTACTCGCGTTATTTAATTTTTAATGGCAGATTTAATTAATGGAGATCAGGTCTTCTGCCTTCAGATGTGCTCAAGAAGCAGCTGCAGGCGCAGGAGGAGGGGCAGCTGTCTAGAGCAGGGAAAAATGCAATCCAGAAGTGGGAACCTGAGGAATCTATGGGGAAGAAAAGTCTCCAAAACTAACAACAGTTCATGATGGTAAGGACTGATGATGTGGGCTCAGTGCAGTCCCATCAGAGAGTATCCAGAAGCCCATGAGCTTCTGTGGTGTCTGTGACTCCCAGTCCCTGGGCCTCAGTGGTAAGGACCCTCTAGTGCTGATGGCTCTCTGGGAGGACAGGACTCCATCACCTACTGCTACATCTGTCCTTTTAAAAATAGGGCTCTCTGCTATTCCCTCACCTAAAAAGCCAGGGCTTGACCAGGTGTAGTGGCTCGGGCCTGTAATTCCAGCACTCAGTAAGCTGAGATAGGAAGATCCAGCTTCAAATCTAGTCTTGCCTACATATTCAGTTCCAGGCTAGCCTGGGCTATAGAGCAAAACCTTATTTCAAAAACACAAAAGAAAGAAACAAACAAACCCAGGCTCTGAGCCTGAAGTTGAGGCTACTTCACCGAGGGCACCTCTTGGCTCCTCCCTGCCATCACTCTGAACATTTGACAGACTCATCTTCCCTCATATACCCACACTGTCCTTAGAAACCCCATGCATATTGCTGTCTCTCCTCATGAGACCCCCTCCTTGCTTGGCTCATATCTGCTCACCCTTTAGTTTGTTGGAAATGAATATATTCTTTAACTCAAGAACCTGACTTATAGAATGTTCCCTGTAGATATGCTCATTCACATAGAACTGCAGGTAGGCACTTGTTCTCCTAGGACTGTTTACAACAATAGAATTTATTGCCCTAGAGGACATGATGGGAGGTGCAGAGCGCTTACTCACAGAACCCTCACCTACACTGTGCTCCCTCACAGAGTGTGCTCACTCAGTGTGTTTGCTCACAAAGTGCTCCCTCTCAGTGTGCTCACCCACAGTGTGCCTCACAGAATGCTCTTTAATAAAGTACTTGCCCATAAACTGTTTGCCAACAAGGTGCTCACAAGTGTACCATGAACTCACCCAAGGGGGTATAAAGAGGAAGGTGGGCTGGGGTGGCTAGGATACAAACCTCAGCAAGCTCACCACTCACTATGGCCCCTGCCCTGCTTTCACTTTTGGAAAATATTGGTGAGACAAAAATAGTGCCTTAAAGTTAGGGTGTCGGTCTCCCATGAACTAGGTCATGGGCTCCGTTGTCAGAACCCCCAGAGGCAATGAGAGGGAGCAAGAAAGATACTTTGGATTGCTTCAGTTCAGTTATCAGCTTCCAAGAAGACAGTCTGATCAAATTTGCAGGCTGCTTTGGTAGGTGCCCACAGAGCATCAAACTACTGGCCTCATGCTCATTTGTAATTGTGACATTGTGTTGTCTGAGTACCCCCACATGGCCAGGGCACAGGCTCCACTTGCCTTGGACCCCACTCCCAATACCAAGTGGTTCTCAGGATGAGCAAGTTGGCCAGTACTCAAGAAGCACACAATGAAGACCAGTAGTCTACAGGGTTCTTGTCCTCAAGGAAGAAGGCTGGAGAACCAGGGGCTCATGAACAAATGTAGTGACATGATGTGCCCCCATTGTGGCTGGGAGACCTTCCTGTGCTTCTGACCAGCGGTTATTACAAAGACCATTGCCAGGGGTCTACAAAGACAGGATGGGACCAGCTGGGGATTTTCACTGAGTCATCCTGAGGAAAATAGAGGAAGCTACAGTGGAGTGGCCATAATCACTTCTTGGCCTGTGGACACTTCCTATGACAAATCCTACTGACCAAATAATTGGCTCCATGTCCCCTGGGACAGATGTGTCCTGCTTACCATACAGAGCAGTAGCTCCTCTTGGGTCTGCCCACAGTAGATGGGCCCCATCTCAGCCCTTGGGTCCTCCCTCTGAGAGGGACTCAGCAGGTGGCTGGGCTTGGAAGCCTGTGACCTGACCCTGTGAACACATATAGGAGAAAAGAAACTCAGAGCTAGTTGAACCAAACAGATTTCTTATGGGGAAGAAAGACCAGGTTCCATGGAAGGAACATTGTATGAGGTTCTTTGTGGCTTCAGAAACTACACAGTGCTGTATGGGTTGAGGAAGATCTATGTTCCTGGTTTTCTGTCGCTCTACAGTTAAGAAAACAAAGCTTGGAGGAAGTAAGTAGTTTACCCAGAGACTGTGGCCAGCACATGCCCAAGTGCTGTCATACTGTGGGTCCATGAATCAGGCCATATCCTCAGAAGGCTCTAGCAGAGTCCCAGTGATCCCAAGGATGTCACAAAAGAATATCTCCTGGAGGAACAGGCACATACTGATCAGATTGCCTCTGCCCTTAGCCTTAGCCAGGATAGCCATATCAGGGAATGTTACACTATCCTAAAGCAGAGCTGACTCTCTTGATGTGAGTGCAAGGACTCCAGAGGAGAAGCAGCAAACCTTCCTGGGCATAACGTAAGTATAGATCTTCCACTGCTGGCTGTAGGAAGACCTGTATTTACTTCATGCCTGTTGTGTGCTGGAGTTAGTGGCATGCCTTGGAGAAGGACCTCCCTGCCGGTGACTATGTGTTACTAAGCTCCCTTGCAAGAGTCTCCTTTCCATGCTGACCCCCCAGTCAACCTTCCCTGAAAGTGTAGATGGTAGGAATGTCAGAGAGCAGGTCAAAGTAGAGCCAGGTTGCAGCCCAGACCTGCATGCTGTGGTCCCCTAGAGGAAGTCCTCTGTCTTAGTTCCCTTCCCTCTAGATGTTGTTGGGCTCCATACCACAAGGTGTGCTCTCCTGGCAACCCTGATCCAGACCTCTATCCCTGTTCATCCAGGGACTGGCTTGGCTTTTCTTCAGCAGGTAGGTAGGTGGAGCCAGGCTGAGCCTGACAGATGTGCAAGGAAGCACAGCCCTGAGACTTCACAGTCCCTTCACTGTCACATCAACTTGTTGCAAGAACTGACTGATGAACCTGAAACTGTTTACTCCTCTGTGAAACAGGAAGAGTCCCTTCTCAGGCGTGAATGTAGTCAGCTATGCAAACGGCCTGACCTTGGCACACCACACAAAGGCATCTGTTATTGGCTTCATACCCTACTCAAGACACCTGACCACTTACCCTACACCTCTGCACAGGGGCCACTTGACTCACTCTGTCTCGGCTCCCAAGTTTGCCCTTCCCCCATCCCCTATATGTCTATCCAACCATTCATGGGACTGAGCACTCCCACCTGAAGTGCAATGTCCTAAGGCTAGAAGGGGTGTCAGTATCAGTCTCTGAGAACAGGTGAAGATGCTGGAGCTTTAGAGAAAAAAGGAAGTGCTAGTCTAGACCTGTGTGGCCAGAGTGACTAACAAGTTAAGCAACTTACCCATCACCACAATGTGGCACCAGGATCAAACCCAACTGGCTTGTTCTTGCTCCTAGGCTTTCCCTGCCAACCTGGCCCTGTAAGTGTATGTGCAATGGATAACTTCAGAAAGGACAAGGTACATGCCTTCAGAACTTCCCACAGTGCATCATGGGAAGCAGCAGAGCCTAGGAATTAAGACACTGGATAGCCCTGGCACTGCCCCCTTGCTATTTTAGCTTGTCACTTGACTTCTTTAGGCACCATGGTCCACTTGTCCAATAGGGATTGGAGTAGATCAAGGTCAGCACATTTTTCTTTACCAGTAATAAATGTTTCAGGCTTTGCAGACCATGCAGGCTCCACCACAGCCATTCCACTGATCCTATAGCATACAAGCAGTCAGAGACATGGGTGTATATGGTCATGGGCCAGTGAAACTTTATTTACAAAGAAAGTGGCCAGTAGATTTGACCTGTAGCCTGCAGCTTGCCATGCCTTGAACTAAAAATCAGCAAGTCACTTTTCTGGGTTTCCACCACAGTGGTCAGCATGCTGTGGGAGCTAGAACCTAAGCTGTACTGACACCAGTTAAGATTTTAGCATCTGTCCAGTTCTAGTGTAATTTTGTCCCACAAGCTTCCAGAAGGAGACTGCAATCTTTGGTAACCATTTCTGTGTTTTCTTTTTGTAGAATGCCGAGATATATAAACTGTCTTCCCAGCAATTCCATGAGGCGGCTTCAAAAGCGGAGAGCACAATAAAGTAAGAATCTACTTATTGTTCTTTGTAAACTTGCCTACATTTGTGAAAATCCCCTTGTGTGGCTTGAAACCTGCCACCACCTGCCTGATGGCAAATTTCTCTAATAACAAAACAGCCATCTGTTCCTCAGCCCCTCAGCTGGGCTACAGGTAGCCATTGGCCATCAGTAATTGCCCAGCTTAGCACACAGCTCTTCCCAGCTCCTTGGCATGTTACAGTGTACTGCAGTCACTGCCTTTCTCTGGGGCAGCAGCTTCTTTATTATCTAGCTAGGTAAGGGGCAGTGAACAGGCTCCAAGGGACCTGGGGGTTCGTCCTGGTCCTCTACTTTGTGAAGAGTAGGGATGGGGTTATCTCAGCATATCTCCTGTGGGAGCTTCCTGCTCCTGATGAACACACAATGTTCTTCTAACCTAGGCCACTCATGCTTAGGACATTCCATGCTGTGCTTCCAAATGAAAAGGACTCAGAGAGGTCAAAAGCTCATAGGCCAGTGCTCTGCACTATCTGCCATGCTCCTGTGCTGTCCACAAACACTCTGAACCAGGAAATCAGAAGCAGGGAGCTATGAGCTTGTTTTTGAATCATTTGGGTGCAGATCCTCGGGGAAGGAAAGCCTTATTTAAGTGTGAAAATGGTCTCTGTGCCAGGAGACTAGAATTCTCCATTGAACTCCTATAACCCCTTCTGCTTCCTTGGCAGTCTCTCTCCCAGAAAATTGGGTGAGTCACCAGGAAAGCCCATCATGGTACAAAATGGTTGATCTGGCAACATAAGAAGGTTTGATTAGCTGTGAGGTGGCAGAGTACTTGTGAAAATGCTATGAATAACTGTAGGCAGAGTTTTTCATCAGGATCACCGGTCAGCTCTGTCCCACCAGCCAGTTTCCCAAATAACCACACTCAGTCTTATTATTAATTATAAATGCTTGGCCAATAGCTCAGGCTTGTTACTAACTACCTCTTACAACTATATTTGTTTTTTATATTCTGCCACATGGCTCAGTACCTTATCTCAGTGCAACAAGTTCATCTGCTTCCTCTGTACGTCCTCAAGACTCCTAAGACTCTTATGACTCCACCCTTTCTCCTCCCAGTGTCCTCTTTCCCCCGAAATCCTGCCTAGCTATAGGCCTTCATGTCTTTATTAGCCAATGAGAGTGATACATATTCATAATGTACAAAAAAAATTGTTCCACAGCATTTTTCCCTTTTTGTCTAATTTTAAAAAAGAGGGTTTTAACTTTAACATAGTATAACAAAAATAGTTATCAAGTAAGAATTACAGTTACAATATCCAGTTGATTTATATTTGGCAAATTTAGAGAAAATATTTTCTTATTTATCTTATCTTTATGAGTCTTATGTTTTATACCTAATTTACCTTTTATCATAACTAAGGAAAACTTTAAGTCTAATTATTTAGTCTTTAACTCCATCAAAGACCCCAGAAGCATATAATGTTACCTAACCACAGGGACATCTGGCTGCCTGGACAGTCACCCAAAGTTCTTCTGCAGCGATGGGGCATCTGACTTTGGCCTACAGGCTTAATATATCTGAAAGACATTTTTGAGAAGCAGGGAATTTTGAAGGACTGCTCTACCTTGTCTTTGCAAAATTTGGCAGTCTTTTTTTTTTTACATCCTGCTGGTTCAGTTTGGACAGTATACTATCAGCAATTGAGGCAACAGACTAGCTTTGCAAGGGCAAAAGCACAAATAGCTAGCTTTTGCCATAAAAAAGTAAACTACAGTATGGAGGTTCTTTGATGAACATCATCTTTTTTGAAGTGATTTGGTGCTGTCAGAAGCAGGCGATGTGTCTCACTGTTATAAAAAGCCTTAGGTGATTAAACACCTTAAGTGCCATATTATGTAGATCTTTGAAGTATTTAAAGACCATCTATCTATCTAAATGTATCTGTTTAACCTTGAAAACATATCTAATGTGACTACAAATTTGATTATAGATGACTATTAACCTGCATTTTGTAATTATACATTACGTTTAAATGAGCTACGTAAGCATAATACCCTAAACAAAAATAGAAACATACATGCAGTATAACAAAATTAACTTTAAATTTGTATCAATAAACCAAAGTCCATACCAATGTAAAATATTTTGACATTAATATTTGTTTTTTGGATTAAAGCAAAATCAATAGTCTACCCTTTTATCTCATCATTTTTATATCATATACCTCTTTTTTTCCTTTAGAAAGAAATCTTTGAATTGAATTCCTTTGTTTAGCTTTTTTCTTGACTATGACCAATAACCACTTGTAACCAACCCCTTTAAATGATGACAAACATTCAAAATTCCTTTGGGAATTTGGGCATTGTTTTCTCTATAAAGTTTCCTGTTGTCTGGGGCACTGGCATCTTTGGGGGACCCTGAGAAAATGTAGGATAATTGTTAAGTCTTGGCTAGAGTAGTTTGTGAGGGTGGACCATCTCAGCCAGCAGCCTTGAAGCTATTCTAGATGCAGAACTCTGAGGAGACTGTAACAGAGACATGCTAGATCACCTGGGCCATTCATCTTTATTGGTATCTGGCTTCCTTGATCTGAAAATACATAAACTTTTGAAGGTAACATATATATTTGTATTAATACAAGTATAGATTGTGTATTGTACACAAGTTAGTCAAAGATGATTTTTTGTTTTATTTTTAGACAGATAAAATATATGTTATGTGTTTTGTAGTTTTTCTAGGTTTATTTTTTTGTATCTGTAGCCAGGGTTTTCAGGGAGCTTTCCTCGATCAAATCTGATTCATATCAACCTGGAATGAATCCACAGCCTCTCATTTCCTGTGGAAATAAAAGCATAACCTCTTCCCCTAAGCAATATACCTTTTGACTTCCATTTTGAAGTCAAGATATTTTTTTAAATATATAGGTTGGCTTAATCTAGCAGCTTTCATAATCTAATATCTCTTAGCAGCTATTGCTCATTCATCAGCACTCAAAAAATTCAAAGACAACACAATAATATATAGGATCCAGGCTCTCTGTATATTTCTTATCTTTATGTGGCTTATTATTTTTTTTATTTTACTTTATTCCTTTTTTAAGGACTTTATCATTTTTAAACTTTTTTATTCTATGTCTCTCTCTCTCTCTATATATATATATATATATATATAGAGAGAGAGAGAGAGAGACTTAGAGAGACAGAGAGAGATCCTTTATCCTTTCTCTCTCTAGCCTATATATACTTTTAAATGCACTATAACCGGTTTAGAGGTTTCTTTTGTCTGGATCTGTCTTTACTCTGTATCTGTAATCTTTTTTGTCTATATGAGCAAAACTTAAACTGCTATGCAACTTAGCTCATGGCATGCTGGCAGCTGGCTCCTCCCCACTCAGTTCCCTGGGAGTCTAGCTCATGGCAGAGGTACCGGGGAGCCGTGTTGCCTGCCCTGACTCTGGGAAGGTTTTGGATTCATGTTGCCACCAAGTAGCACACTGTTGGCGGCAGCTGCTCATGAATCCCATTTAAGTTTTCAGTAGCAGGGCCTCTTAAAAGAGCTGCTCCATTTGCCACTAGCCCTGAGCCTACCCAAGATAAGGTATTTACCAAGAAGCCACATTTGAATCTGTTTTGTGTGTTTGGAATCTTTTCTAAGCTTTCTTGGGTTTATGTGGCTATATGTTGCCCCACATTGGGTGCCATTTGAGGGAGAGTTTTTCTTCAAGACCACTGCTCTGTCCTGTCAGCTGGATCCTCAAATAACCACACAGAGACTTATTAATTATGAATGCTTGGCCAATAACTTAGGCTTGTTATTAGCTAGCTCTTACAACTTACATTAAACCATATTTTTATTTATATTCTGCCACGTGGCTTGGTACCTTATCTCAGTGCACCATGTTCATCTGTTTCCTCTGCATCTTCTCAAGACTTCCGAGACTCTCCTGACTCTGCCCACCCTCCTCCCAACATCCTCTGTCCCCCAAAATCCTGCCTAGCTGTAGGTTATCAGCTCTCAATAAAGCCAGTGAAAATAATCCATATTCATAGTGTACAAAAATAACCTTGTGAAGATCCAGGAGAATGGAATGGGATTAATGTGCAGTCAGAATGGGCCGAGGGTTTGGAGGAATGGCATAAGGTACTGTGTTGGGCTTCTGTTCCCATGTTTGAAGCACTTGCAGCTGGGACAGTGCTGGCAAGCAGCACCAAGGAAGAAACAGTTTGGGGACAGGAAATAACAGTCTTGAAACTTTAAGTCCTAGAGTGACAGTGGGAATATGGAAATGTGGGAGGACAGGACTTTTCAAATCAGGTAGAAGGAGATAAGGAAAGGTATGTACACAGCCTTTGGTGTGTTGTTCCCTTCCCCACCACTCCCATGGGCCTGAGCATTGCATGTCCCCTGAATAATAGAGGATATTTAGATGCCCTGTAGGTGTGTGCCATCTGCCTACAGGCATCCCTGCCTTGATGGAGGGACAGCGAAACCTATTTCAGAAAGGCTCTATTTGCACACTAGCTTCACCCAAGATTGTGAAACCCTCATGTCAGACTGGTAGGGAGAGCCAGGTGACAGCCACTGCAGCAGTGCAACCCCTGGCCATATGAGAGGCCTCTCCACCTGCAGGAGGCTGATTCACTCTTAAGGACCTGGTGCCCTGTCATATGCCCCTGTGAGCCTGACTTCATTGTTCCAGGCCACTCTTACATCCTCCTGTCCTCTGAAGACAAGGTAGAAGTGGACCAGTGTGGTTTTTACCAGGTGAAAGTCAGTGGCCTTGTATATGTTTGTAGCATGCCTATATTGAATAGTTTGTAGCATGAGCTATATTGAATAGTATGTAGCTTTGCCCACTTTCAGTTTGGTTCTCTAGTGTGCTATTGCTGCTGTCAGTGTACACATGGTGAAGGAGCTGGAAAAGGTTGCAAGGACCCTTACTTTGCCTGAGATCTCAGTTGGTGATATAGTTTGTATCTTACCTGCCTCACCCACCCAAAGTCACAGATATTTAAGATATTATCCCAGCCATAGGGTAGATGGTAGAACCTTTAAAAGATACAACCTAGATAAAGGGAGTTAGAACATGAGGGACATGATCTTGAAAGGGATATTGGCCCTCCTTTGTCCCTTGCTTCCCAGCTGCTGTGAGGTGAATAGGGCCCCTCTACCACAAGTTCCCTACATGGTCTGTTGTGTTGTCACAGGCCCAAAACATCAGTATCAAAGTGACCGCATACTAAAGCTTCTGAATCTATAAGCCAAGTAGACTTTTCTTTTTCCCTCCGTTAAGTTGATTTGACCAACACAGTGAATGTATGGTGGGGCTGGGCTAAAGTTTAACTCAGACTGCTTCAGAGCTCTGTCCTTCCCTTATGTCTGTGTCTCTGTCTTTCTTTTTTTAAAAATCTACTTTATTATTTGTGTGTGTGTGTGTGTGTGTGTGTGTGTGTGTGTGTGTGTGTGTGTGTGTGTGTGTGTGTGTGTGTGTGTGTGTGTGTGTCACAGACAACTGTTAGTCACCCACATAGGTGCCAGGAACCAAGCTCAGGTCCTTTTCAAGAACATTGTATGCTCTTAACCGTGGAGCATCTCTCTAGCCCCTCTGCTGTCTTTCTAAGACCTCTCTGAACCTAGGGTAGGTAGTTGGGACATTAAGCCACCAGGCTGGCAGACTGGCTCAGCCCTTAGCCCTGCACTTACTGGCAAGTCACTCCACTCTGGGAGGCCTCCGTTTCCTCAACTCCAAATAAGACACACTTTGTAATACTTTACATGATGGGGCAGCAAGTCTGCACACGAAGGGGACTCGTGGGGTGTCGCCAGCTGCTGGTAGTGATAACAGCATGACTTTTGGCTAGAGGCTGTGTCAGCATTCTTCTCAAACTTGGCTGGATCTCTGAGAGATGACTGGTTCATACATGTTGAGTCCTTGTCAGGAGGATCAGTGTTCATATGAAAGGGACACCAAGGCACTGCCTTGTCCCTCCTACCCTGAGAGGACAAAGGCACTGTCCATGAAGCAGGCTTGTGGACCTCACTACTTAGGAGCTGCCTACCATTGGGCCACATGGGCTATCCAGCCTTCAGGACTGTGTTCAAGAAGTAGATATTATTTGTGAGCCATCTGTGAGTCTCCACTCCAGCCAGTACTAAGAGATGTTAATAATGGCAGCCATTGAGTCGCTTCACAGTACTGGCTTGGTGGAGAAAGATTTGATAGAGTTTCCAGAACACTGTCTTTTCCCTCATGTAGTAAACAGTGCAAAGTTAGAAAGTATTTTCCTTAAATATCAAAGGAAAAAATGTTTGTGAGATTTTTCGGATTAGCAAATGATTGCAAATTGCATTGTAAATGTCACAGGAATGAATGCCAGCTGCTGGTGGCAGAAACGGTGGGAGTTTCCTTCCAAGACAGCGGAGCATTGCTAACAGAGCCGAGGAGACCGAATGATTACTCAGATGGTGAACTCTGTCCTTGTTTTCATTTGTTTACCACATGTGGTGTGGCTCCTGGTCCTGATGGATCGCTAGAATTGAGGTTCTAGCTAGAACAAGGCAGCTTCTGCCTCTGCCAAGAAGAGCCTGCTGACATTTGAAATACAGAAAACAGTATCTTAAACTGAATTGCAGAGACAGCAACTTCCCAGACAAATGTTCACTGTGGTCTAATAGTACTATGAAGGTGGAGTGCGAGTTTGAAATGCCCAGCCAAGGAACCTGACCTAGGCTGGACTTTGCAGAGGAAATGACATTTGAACTGACTCCTGTGAGATGAGCAGCTGCCAGAGAAAGGAAGGGGAAGCTAGTTTCAGCATGTGCAAAAGCCCTGGGACAAGAAGTCATGTAGTTCACTTAAGGAACTGAAAGACGATCAGTGTGGCCAAAGTAATGAGCAGAAAGACAGACACAGATGAAGTTCCTAGATGTAAGCAGGGGCCAGGTTGACATTACATGGCATATTTTAGTTTTGTTGTAAGAATGCAAAGTGTGCCAGGTGGTGGTGGTGCACGCCTTTGATCCCAGCACTCGGGAGGCAGAGCCAGGCAGATCTCTGTGAGTTCGAGGCCAGCTTGGTCTACAGAGCAAGAGCCAGGACAGGCACCAAAAATACACAGAGAAATCCTGTCTCGAAAAACCAAAACAAACAAACAAACAAAAAACAAAAAAAGGTGCAAAGTGCATCCATGTTCTATTTAGCAACACCGCAACCAACAGTGGACTGCATGGGCGGTGACCCCAGAGGATCACAGTGGGGCTGAGCACTTCCACAGCATTGCACATCACTGTGTGTGATCTGTGCACACAGACTTCCAGCAGCCAATCCTGTGAAACAGCACAGGCAGTTGGGCATAGCACACCATGCTTGGTGATCGTGTGTGGCCATGCTGCTGGTTTAGCACTCATGCCAGACGACTGTTGTCATTATTTTAGTGTGTGCTCATTCCACTCTAAAAGGAAAAATCAACTGTAAGGAAGTCTGCTGTGTGTCATGGACAGTGGTTTCCAGCATCTTATGGGTACTACGTCTCAGTTGCATCAGGAGGCCACACCAAGATTGACACACATGCCATCTAAGTTTGTATCGCATGATTTGGCTGACTTAAGGGATAAATAATAAGCTGCTCTGCTGTTCACATGATGTTGCTAACAACATATTTCTTCAGAACAGCTCACTGTGGATAAGCAGTGGATGACTTTGCACGCCCAGCTTTATTTCCTTTTTTTTTTTTTTTTAATCTTCAGTCATGCCTGTAAATTCTCTCTTGAGCATATAGCTTTGCTACATTTAAGGTCTGGGCTAATGTATTTTCATTACAATTCAATTCAGTCTTTTTCTGCTTTTAATTCTGATTTCTTCTGCTGAAGAAATGTATTAATGATTTTCCAAATACTGGAAGATTTTCTACTTTTGGTATGATTGCTCTGTAGTTTAATTTGTTAATTAGTGACTTGAGAGCAGGAAACTGAAATTGTCTGGAAGCTTGATTTATGATCCAGTATATGTCTGTTTTGGTAGCCCTCCATGGTTACTCTTCACTGTCAGCTTAACTGGATTTGGAGTCACCTAGGACACACCTCTGTGTGTTTTTTAGTATGTTTGCAGAGAGGGAGACTTGCCCGAAATGTGGATAGCACCATCATCATGAATAGGCTCCTGAACTGGAAAAACTGAATTGAGCATCAGCATTCTATCTCTGTTTCTTGTTTCTGCAACTTTTTGTTCTTCTGGGGAAGAATTCTTGATTCCAGAGCAGGGAGTGTTTCTGTACCTTCTGCCAGAAGGTACAATAATCCCATTGAATTGGAAGCTCAAATTTTCCTGGCCACTTTGGGCTTGTGGTTGTCCTTCACAACTTACTGTTACTGTTTGGTGATCCAGACCACTAAAGGATAAATTGAACTGTTTCTCTCCTCAGTGGAGGTAAGGAAAATGTGACTGGAAGGCAGGAAATCCTTTAAGGTAACTCTTGGTGTTTCCATGCTTTATGATTAAGGTCAGGAGGAAACCACAACAGCCCCATCCAGGAAGGGTGATAAATGTCCCAGACCCTTCAGGAATGAAGTGTGAGTCACCCCTCTAGGTAAAGAACCAAGACCTGCCTGCTGAGGGTGGAGGGAATGTGGAGTGGGTAAAAAAAGAAAGTGCTCTAAGTGCCAGCTAGTCAGAAAAAGGGAGGAATAGCTGATATAGTCTTTGTGTGTGTTAAAAGGAAATTCTGCAGTGGACATGCCCCACACTCACCCACTGGGTAAAGTTCTTAGGTCTCGTGCACATCACTGCTGTCTAGACTTACTCATTGGTTGTTTCTTTGAGACTGCTTCCCTTCCGACGAAAGAACTGATAGTGCCAGGCCTGATGGTGCACACCTGTAACCCCAGCGCCCCAGCACTTGGAAGGCTGAGGCAGGTAGAGCAAGAGTTTGAGGACAGCCTGGGCTACAAAGCGACATACACACACACAAAATCCCAAATCTTCCTTTAGTGTTTCTCTTAGTGTAAGTTTCCTAATTAAAAAAAAAAAAATTCTATTTTTAGTTGTCTGGGGCATCTGTACGTCATTGTCACTGGGAAGGAATCAGCAGACATTTTCATCTCTGAGGAGATTTCTATGTTGATGTCTTTTTCTATTGATTTGATGCCACCATCATTACCCTGGGATTCTTTTATGATTTCTGTCTTCGACTTTTAACACTGTTAATAAGAATGTATGTAGGCATGGATTTTCTTCCTTTTTCTTTTTTTGGTGGTTCGTGTCTTGGATTTAGCACCCTTGTCAGTCTTAGGAATTTTCTGGCATTCTCTAGGCAAATATCCATCTTGGCTGTCTTATATTCTCCCCTCTAGGCTTCCAGATTTGGATTACTACTGCATGTGTCTCTTAGTCTTTTTTCTGCTTTCACCATCTCATAAAATCTCATTGCTATAGCCTGGTGTTCCAGTTGAGCTTGGGTTCACTGGTCCTCTCTTCATGGGGGCAAGTTTGCCTCTTACCAAGCTCTGGATCAGTTATCATGTTTCCCCAATTATTGATGCCCCTCTTAAAGGCTGCCCAGTCTGATGAGCTTCTGCCCTTTGATGTGTCTTTTCTTGGATGTGTTAGCTATGCTTATTTTGAACCCATCTGAAGTCTGCTCCTGCCCCCCTTCTCCATCTTAGACAGTCTCTTTGTGTTCCTGGTGGTTCTCAACTGCATGTCCACACCATAGATGCTTTGGTTATGTTTTATTTTCAGAGATGTCCTTGGTGGCCACTTGGATGATGTAGGTCTTCTTATTCTCAGGGACTCAGCTGACTTGACTAAGCTTGACTAGTCTTCCTGACAGTCAAGTGAGTCACTCTATACTCAGGGTGTGGCTCTCCAGCATGTTTCCTTCTTAAAACTCTGAACTATGGTTTTAGTTTCCTCAGTCATGGGAACTTTCTAGAAACACGCTTGGCCTTTCTGCGGCCTTTCCATGAGCCTCTTACTTTAAGTGGCTCAGGAATTTGTAAGTGTGTTAAAGAAGAAAAAAACTGCATGTTTCTAGCCTCCTACCTAGACTCCTGGGCCTTGAGATAGCTGTGTGGCCGCCTCCCAAGGAATGCTGTCTCTCTGCATCCCCATGAGATCACCCTCCTGACCTCCTGGCCTTTGCTGAAGCCATGAGCTGATAGAAATGCTATGGGAAAAGTGGCCCAAGAATGCACATCCATGTCTGCATGGCTCCCTTCTCAGGTCATGGCCTGTTCAACCTGGTTTCTTTGGTACTTAAGACACCTGCAAGGCCTGGCTTTTATGGCAAGGGAATGCAGGTCTCCCTCTGTTCCTCCACTGCTGCTGAGGCAGAGCTGACAACCTCTGAGGACTGGCTGGACTCAGCTAGCAGAGAAAGGCCTTGCAAGTTCAAAAAACAGGAAGTCTAAAGCAAATTTGGCAGAGCTACTCCAGCAGCACAGGGGGATGGTCCTAGAAACCTATTATCTCCAGGCCCTGAGTCAAGGTCCTGATGACTCTGGCCTCCGGGTCAGTGGAAGACTCTTGGTGAAGCTGACAGTAACGGTTGGGGACTTGTTTTGGAAGAACTGAGTTGTAGGTGTATAGGGGTAGGCCCTCCACTCTCCCTCAAGCACCATGGGCGAGACTGCTCTGGTTCTCTGAAGGAGAAGATTAAGGCCCCAGGGAACATCCTGCATTTATTGTGTCACATCTACTTTTATGACAGCCTTCAGTCCTCTTCCCATGGGATTCATTCACAGCCTGCCTTGGCTTCTCATTGTCAGGAAGCTTGTAGTGTCCTCCTGGAGCACAAAGAGCCAACCTTTGAGAGCCTAGAACAATCAGGCCAGGAGGAAGAGAGTTATTAGCTGTCTTCGGATGAGTCATTGTGCTTCTAGGACTTTGATCCCAGGATCTCTGACTAATGTCCCTTCGAACTTGCTGTTTGAGCTGCCACCCTCCCCCCTCAAAAGACAGGAATTACTACACAGACTGAGTTTGCATCTATTTAGTGAGCTGATGACAGATTGATTTGAACACCAAATAAAGTGGCATTCTTTCAACATTCTTAATCCAGGTAGCAGTCAGCTCCATCTGAACTCAAGGGATGCCAGTGGCTCCATTCCATCTTTAGTAACCCTAGCTATAACTTCCTCTAAGAAGTTAACAAACCAAAGATCCATCAGAGGTGGACCAGTACACCCAATGAGGGAACACCATGACACAGGTGCTTTGTGATACTCCATCTGCCATCTTTTTCTGTCATAAGGCAGAGGCTGGTATCCATGTGGGAAGACAAGGCAGCTGTGGCAGGTTAGTTGGCCTCTCAGATACAGAGTCATGGTGTGGAAACAGACAAGCCTATGTCTTCCTGTGCACATTTTTATAGAGACCCACTGTGTTAACCACAGGGTAGGCATGGAGGCAGTTCTCCATGCTTTTCCACATGACTTCCCTTACTGTACCTCAAGGCAGGGACAAATTGCTCACTAATACACATGCTGGCTGACTACCATTGCCGTCAGAGAGAGAGAGAGAGAGAGAGAGAGAGAGAGAGAGAGAGAGAGAGAGAGAGAGAATATACACATGTACATATACTTGAGCTTTTCCAAGCTGCAGGATATTACTCCCATGCAGTGGCAAAGAGATGCCTCTTGGGGAAGGAAGGAGCCATAAAAAGGAATTATCTCCAGAGCATGGTGTGTGTAGGTAAAAGGTTGGATGATCACCCGCTCCAGTCAGTGACGGGATAGAAATCACAAGTGGACCCCAGTACACTCTCACTGAACCTGGATGTGGTACCCAGGCTACTTTCAGCATTGCCCTCCTGTGCCTAGTAACAGCAGTTAGATAAGCATTTGAGCTGAAACCCATTTGCCACCCCTGGGTCAGATGAATTCTGATGATGGAATTGCGAGTCTGAGACTATGTTTGGCTCCTGCTTTCAGAACAGACACTGTTGGGTTATATGTGCTTGCATACATACCCTGCTTTGTGTGTAGCATGTCCTCCTTTTTCTGTCTAGACCATTCTTGCTTAAGCTTGTTTGCCGTCTTGCTCATCCAGGGTCACACTGCTCTATGTCCCCACCACCCAGCCTAAAACATGGTATGGTAGAAGTGTACCAGGTGGTTAGGCGAGGGAGCCAATGTTCCAGGGTGGCAGGCAAGGTTGGGAGTGAAAACACACTGCTCTGTGGGAGCCTCTGCCATAGGCAGCAGGGTCCTACCCTGCTTTGAGGTCAGTCAGGTGCTTGTGCAGACCATAGCTGTAGTGCTTAAGTTAGTACGACCTGCAAAGAATGTGACACACAATATGTGCTGTTAGTGTTCGCTTACATATTAGCAAGCACACACCTGTCCTTGATACACAGAGCATGGTCACAACTGAATCGGGAGCCACAAGGGCCAAGGAGGGGAGGCTGAAACCCAGCCACTGTCCTTGAAGAGCCCTGACTCAGAGGTACTTTGGACACAAGTAGCTGTGGATGGAGTACTGCAGTTGTGTATAGGTGTAAACCACCAGAGCAGCTCACTGCAGCTGATAGGAGCTCTGAAACTATCGACTCTGGAATAGCAGTTACCACAGAGAGTGAGCCATAGCGGGCTAGACAGGCAATGAAGACAGAGACCATGGGGGCTGTATCTGTTTGCTCAACTGCCACACGGTACCTGATGCTCTCCTCTTGTGGGTATGGGCCTGTGATATAGAGAGGCAGGGAAAAGCCACCCTCCTAGTAGAAACCAGTGCTGACCATGGCCACCTGAGGGGAGCTGGGGGTTTTTGACAGGGCCAAATGAGACTGTAGCAATTTCTGAAGTGCTTATTTTTAAACTGTATTTGTGGGTGGCTTGTATAATTCAAACTAGGAAAGTTACTAAAGGGAATTGTGGGGTGGGGGAGTGGAGTTTATGGCTATTGTCTTCTTGCCAGAAGACTAGCCTCAGTGACAGAGGCCAGTCCTGCTCTCCCTTGGACCTATATCCTATCTGTGGTTTTTATCAGAAAAAACAACACCCACTGTGGGCCCCTGAGGCACAGATAAGCTGATTGGAGGGTAGGTGTTGTAGAGTACAAGGAGTCTTCCTGATGCTTGAGGGCCTCAGTGTCCAAGGCCAACACCTAAGAGTGTGGGGCTGGGGACACTTGGGACAAATGGAGCAAATGAACTATAGGAATTACCAGCAGCTTTGTGTTCCTGTCGTGTCAGCCTAAGTGATGAGTCCTAAGTGAGCTCCTGGTTAGGACCTAGGTCATCCTGGGTGAAGAAATTGACAGACCCCCACAGGGAAGGACTGAGTACCTCGAAGAAAGGCAGGTCTGGTCTGTAGCTTGAGAAGAAGCTCATGCAGGCCCACTGGTACTCCTTGGAGAAGCAAACTTTATCTGAGAAGTAGAAAGGCAGAGACCTAAATGGTCGCTATGAAAACTCAAGTAAGGTCTAGGAAAGAACTTGTTGACTTGCAGTGAGCCTTCATAATGTCCGGTCTTCATCTTCTACCAGAAGTGTTTAAGGAGAAGTAGTAGTGAAGTGTGTACTCCGAGTGTGGCTCATGTTGTCCAGTGTCTCCCCCTCCCTGGTGAACCACCAACATGTACCCTCAGGAAGAGCTGCTAGGTATTTCATTGTGGGACTATATAGGACTAATCCATGGCCTGCGTTCTGGGACCTGGGCCTATCGTTGGCAGAAGGAAGCTGGGGGGGGGCTAGTGTGTTTTCTAGAAACTTCCTCCCCTTACTGTTTTCACCATCCTTTCTCCCTAAACATGAGATTGAGTGATGTGACCTCTGACCTAGTGCAGGCCTCCTTCCTCAGCTAAGGATGAGATTTGGTCCTTGCTGCCTCTGATACTAGGCAGCCCTGCCTATGCATACCCTCTCCCACACAGCACTCACCGCTCTTGTCTCAATCAGGTCTCTGCAAAAGCATCTTGGCAATCCCACTGCCTCCACACTGTCAAGCCAGAACCTGAGGTGGGACACCTGGACTACCCCTAAGTGTGTCCTTTTCCCATACCTAGTCATCATAGTCTGCATAGCTGGGAGACGATTTGTTACTTCATCTTTGTAGCCCCAAACATTTCAAGCACTCAAGGGGCCCTCAGGGACACAGTGGCCCCTTAGGAGCTATGGGAGCCATGAAATGTAAGGGAAGCTCTCCTGGAACAGAAACCATGGCACACCTATCTCTGCCTAAGCTTTTGGGTAGTGGCATGAACCAAGCTCTGGGGATCATCTGAGTACACTGAGCTTCACCAGGCAGCCCCAGAGAGATGATCAGGTAGCTCTGTGCTCAGCGCTGGGATGAGCAGGAACCTGTGGGAAGGTTCTGGTGAGGTGTCAGGAAGGCAGGCCTGGGGTGGGCAAGGTATTCACTGCACAAAGCTGGGAGTTGAGGCTGGTTCTGGACACAAGGCCAGCAGTGCACAAGAGCTATTTGGAACTTGTTCTTCAGGCTACAGCAAGTCATAAAATAAGCTTTTAAGTGGGGAATTGATAGGACTGGGTTTGTGCTTTAGAAAGATAACTGGCAGCCTTGGGAAGGACAAAGTGACAGTGTCGAGAGCAGAGACAGGGCTCAGTGCTGCCAGCTGAAATGACTCACCCACTCCACAGCCACAGATTGCAGTATTCCATGCACAGAGAATGACAGGACCTTGGGCTCCTACTCCCAGGCAGCGAAACAGAAAGTCAGCAGTGAACCAGACCAAAACACACAGTGTATGAAGGAAACATATAGAATAATATGGGGAAGTGTGGGTAGGACTGTACTACTTGGAGAGCTGGGACTGAATGATACAAAGTGCTAGGAAGGAAACAACAAGTCAGGGTGGGAGACAGTGAGCAGGGCTGCGCAGTTGAGTCAGAATGGACTCTGTGCAGCACAGGTGAGGTGGGAGACAGTGAGCAGGGCTGTGCAGTTGAGTCAGAATAGGTTCTGTGCAGCACAGATGCAGGCTCTGGAGAACAGGGGACACCTGACCGGGGCCTGTTTGTGCACTGTTATCTCCTGTGTTGCAGACTACCAATACCTAAGCAGGAAAGGGAGAGGAACAAGTCTGAGGACCATGGGATGATGTGTTCTTCACAGTCTGTGATCCAAGGGCCTGGAGCCCATACTTGTCCAGCCAACACCCACCAGGTGGGTTTAGAAGCACTGGCCATGGGCTTACAGGAGGTGCTGCCTCAGCCCCAGGCTTTCTTGACGTTCAGAGATCCATGACTTAAAACTGAGCTTAGAGACAACAGTTTGGTAATCCTCTCCCCTTACAAAGACAGAAATGGCATTTCATTCCCAGCTCTATTAATGTGCTCACTTTGGGAATAAAGCCAGTATCCCTGAAGGCAGGGGCTGGGCACATCTCTTTTGTGCCACTTTTGTTTTCTTTTGAGTGTTACATTTAGATTAGCTTCTGGGGATTAAATGTTATTACAGTCCAATCTTTTTTCTCCTTTTTTAATCAGTAGAGAGGTGACTGCTTAGCATTGTTGCTGTTAGATTGTTTCCCTGGGTTGTGTCACCTCCCCATTCCTAATCTTTGGGGAAAGCTTGGCTGAGGCTGCAATCGCCCCTGACATGGGTGGAGCCAGGCCATCCGATGCAGCCCTGTGGTGTGCACATGCTGTTTCTCTAGGGAGTGTGGCCTGGCAAGTGAGTAGCAAAGTGTCAGTGAAGAATCCCTCAGTGCTGGGTGCTGTCAATGAATGCTGCTTACCCAGCACCAGCCGCAGAGGCTCTTGCCTGCCAGATTCCCAAAGGCCTGATAGCAGGGCCTGCTGGCCTGGAGGCTGGTGAGCCCTGTCTCTGACCCTGACATCTAGTTCTCAGGAGACCAGGATGGATGGCACAGAAAGATGGCTCATACATAACAGATGGAGATTTCGAGACAAGTGTCCCAGGTGGAATCTCTAAACCATTGGGAGAAATCATATCTCCAGGCCATGGGGGCTTCTACCTTCCATAAGTTGACATAGTCTGACTCCCTTAATGCAGACTGACTATTCCAAACAAAAGGGTGGCTCATTCTGGGTGCCCACTCAAGAGTTCTTCCCACTCATCTGTAACAAGTTGAGTCACCAGTGGCCATCCATACACCTCCCATCTCCTATCTGCTTGGAAGTTAGCAAAGAGCATCTATAGGGAGAACTTGGGTGGGCCTCCCTCTAAAGCATCCTCATTCCCTGTCTGGAGCTCTATGGCACAGAGATGATGCAGCCCTACAGCCAAGTGACAAGAGCTTTCATATCCCCTGCCTTTGTTTTCCCTCAGCCCTCAGAGGAGGCACACACCTTCCTAGAGTCCCCTCTGCTCTCACCATCAGTGTGTGTGGGCACCATCTCCCTCATCCAGAGACTGCTCTGTCAACAGTAGCATGCCCACCAGATCCTCCCTGGGGAACTGATGCCTGCTGACTCCTCAGCTGACTCCCCTGGCCGTTGACATAAGCTTCCTGCACTTCCTGAATGTTCATCTCCACATAGAGTTAGGAAGTGCTCAGCTGGAGCCTAGGATCAGGACCCAGTGTCTACTCCATGAGTGGCACTCTAGTGGACTTAATCCAGCCCGAGGATTAGTTTTTGTAATTGCATATCTGTTGGTCCTCATACTCCACCTTCTAGTAACTGTTAGTCACTGTTTCTTCGTATTTCTGCTAAGTCACTGGTAACTTTGGTGAGGTGTCCAAGCCTGGACACCTCCATCAAGACTTCTACATGTAGGCCCTTGTTCAGAAAGCCCTTGCCTAAGTTCCTGGCCATCAACGTGTGCTATCACTCCTTTGAGGCAGGCTGGATGGTGAAGGAGTTCTTCCAGGGATGTGGATGGAGGCTGGGCTGTCAGGCCACTGGTGCTTACTCTCCTAGCCAGGATCCCTAGAGAAGAAAAGGCAAGATGGCAGTATGTATGTTCAACATACCCATGCACTCCTCCTGCTGTGTCTCCTTTCCAGCTTCTCTCAAACAAGTTTCCTGCTGAAGCCAACTCAGCGTCTACCAGGGTTACTTGCTCCTCTGCAGTGTGCTGTGCCTGTTCCCTGCTGGCTGTAGCAATAGTGGCATGGTCTCCAGACTGCACACACTGTGTTCTTGAGCACAGTTCAGTGGATAGAGGGGGTGGTAGACATGGGAAGAATCACAGTCCTCTGATCATTCTCCTGCCCACGAAGACCTTCTGTGCTTTCTTCTAGCATTTGTTCTGTTTGCTGGGAAGAAGCCAGCTATATGCAGAAGCTCATGGGCTTTGCAGCAGAGAACTCAGAGTTAAATAATTTTGGTTTCTCCTGTGATAGCTCCTCTCAGCCTCAATTGTGTTATCTCTAACACTTGACCCGCAGTACCTCCCAGGGCTATAGTGAGGGCTGAGTCCATCCTACCCATTCCCTTCTCAGATTTGTGATATGGGTCTTCATCTCTTTTGGAAGGCAGATAGGAGATTGTGTCTGTTTTCATTTCATTGTCCCTCAAGCCCATCTGATTATATACTCTCCTTGACCCCTTCCCCCAAGAGCCCCACAGTACAGAGAATGAGGACTGCCTTGGCTCAGTGTTTCTCCTCCTACTGCCTGGTACCCGCGTCCATGCAGCCTCCTTGGCCCTGCCAAGGAAGCCTGGGAGGGTAGGGTGTGTTCCTTTTCCCTCAGATGACAGCTTTGGTACAGCAGTAGCAGTGGGTTTTGTGAAGCTTTGTCCTGTCCAACACCTGGAGCCCTGCCTGGCCTCACTCCTGCAGGACTCACCCTCTTCCCTTCCCATAAAGAGACAGGATTATCTAGTGAGCAGTGTCTTTTAAGCTTAAACTCCATTCCAGATTTCCCTTTACTTCCCCTGGCCCTGGCGCACAGATCTGCTGATGAAGCCAACTTTGGTCTATCAAGTTGACCCTCAGCCTGTGGGCCAGTCTCTGGTCCCAGGAAGTCTGTCATTTGGAGGCCTGCTTGGAGTTACAGTCCTAGTTAGAAGGACTGACCACTGGACTCTCGTGCCCTCATTGTGAGGCACTTGTGATTAAACTACCGGTCACAAGCTGGAGACCTCTGACCTCACACTCTTCTGCCCTAGCTACTAAATCAATCTGCCTGATTTCAGAAGCTTGCCTGGTCCTCCCCTCCTCCTTAATGTATATACCCAGCCCAGAGCTCTACAGACTCCTGTTCTGTAGTTTACTCTAAGGCAGTTACCAGGAGAAATGGATCCAAACCCCAAAACTCCAGCTTATAGCCCTGGTGCTACTGCACTTGATAAGAGGATATGGTTCAGACCACCAATGAAAGGAAGAATGAGACCACCCTTGTCTCATGAAGCTCTACACCTGTCTACATCAGGGAGCTGGCACCTTCCCCATTGTCAGCATGAGGAAATTGAGGTGTTGTTTGGCTCCCCTGTTCTGAGTCATTCAGTGGAGGAACAGGGTAGAGGCAAGATTCAGGGCCTATCTTGGCCATAGTCCAGGCATGTAGCTTTCCATCTTGTAGCTGCTAAAGGTCAGCTTTAGCAGATGAGCTCCCAAAGATTCTGGTACTGTGTGGCTTGATGCTTCCGGGCCTTCGCTGCAGTCTGCTGCGCTGAGAGTCTCCCTCAGTAGTCTTCATAACCCTCCACTGCTTCATAGCCTGCTTAGGCCAGCCGACCATAATCTAGGCTCATTAGGCTATGGACAAGTCTCCATAGAATCACATGAAAAGCAGAGATCTCAGAACCTGCACTGCCTGCAAACTCTCATGTGGCCACTACATACCCTGGTGTAGCATGAATTGTTAGAAGGTCTTATTAATAAAATCAAACCCAGAGTCAGGTATTGGGGTGAATGCTGAATGATCAGAGAACCAGAACTAGCCACAGCTACCTCACCTCACCAATTCCTCAGCTGATCCTGTTTCCTCAGACCTCAGAGGAAATGGACCTCAGATGACCTGCTGCTCAAAAGCCTAAAAGCTTAACCAGCTCTAATTCCTGGTTTTCACGCCTTATATACCTTTCTGCTTTCTGCCATTACTTCCTGGGATTAAAGGTGTGAGTCACCATGCCTGGCTGTTTCTAGTGTGGCTTTGAACTCACAGAGATCTGGATGGATCTCTGCTTCCCAAGTGATAGGATTAAAGGCATGTGTGCCACCATTTTCTGGCCTCTATGTCTTATCTCGTGGCTGTTCTGTCCTCTGACCCCAGATAAGTTTATTAGGATGCACATTATATTGGGGGACACACTATATCACCACACCCTGGAGTTAGATCAGCTGCCAAGTAAGTGTGTTACAGATAACATATTAATGACCTACCCTGTAAAGTCCCCCAGGGAGAGCCACTAAATCTAGGCTGGCTTCTGACTTGCCCCAGGGACCCTGGAGATGGAAAGAACCCACTGCTTTCTCTTGTGACAGCAGCTACCACCTCTCTGGGGCCATCACCTTGTGTGTAGAGAGCATGGATCTTTCTGGGAGGAAATGTTGTCCTATACTCTGTGGTCTCACTGAACCAGGGCCTCACATTTGAATGTGCCTTCCAACTTCTTGCAGAGTGCATACATATCCACTGGTCAGGCACCAAGTGGGTATGCCAGGTGTATGAGCACAGGAAGGCCCTAAAGGTTGTGCCAGACCAGAGAGGAGACGTAACAGCTGCCCCTCTGTTGACTGAGAAGCACTATACTTCAGGGCTCCCGCCTTCATAGAGGTCTGCATCCCGCATCTGACAGGGAAATTCTCTTATTGTTTCTAACAAGAGCCAAGTTCTAGGGTCAAGCCCTTCAGTGACTTCCAGGGAGCTTGTTGTAGGAAATGTGAGGAGTCATACCTGCCTTGTTAGTGGACATGCTTATTATGCCAAGAAGTCACCTCCCACCCTGGGTCTCAGATCCTCATCTGCTCCATGATGTAAATGGACCATAGGGTTTCGAGGCCCAGAGTTCCACCTGCTCCCAGGCTTACTTCCTCTCGAAGGGATGGCTGTGCCCCATCTTTCCTGCCATTTCTAGGATCCAGGTGAAAGCCCTGGAAGCTTTAGGTGGTTAATTAAATTATGTACTAGTAGTGAGGGCTGTTAAAG
This sequence comes from Onychomys torridus, assembly GCF_903995425.1. Taxonomy (NCBI): domain Eukaryota; kingdom Metazoa; phylum Chordata; class Mammalia; order Rodentia; family Cricetidae; genus Onychomys; species Onychomys torridus. Next base: position 109,188,157 of record NC_050445.1, read on the forward strand.
AGAGCTAATTCTCTAAGATCCCATGTCCATGGGTTACAGAATCTTTCTCTGAATAATAGGCATTGGTTTAGACATCACTGAAATACCTTCCAATAACAAGATTTCTTTACAGTTCATGGTTTTTAAGTTGTATATAAGGTGATCACAGTCATCTTCAGAAAACTGCTGCTTTATCTTTTGCACAAAAGCTGAGTCAGAATACCTCCTTCCTATACACAGACAGATACAGAAGTGCAAAGCCCTCTTACACTTGCATGCATGCACATACATGCACACACACAGCCTAGCACCAGCTCTCTCCATTCCCTAGTGGGATTCTGGAGTGATTCTCTTCTCTGTGGTGCTAGTAGTCCCTAGACTCCAGTCTGAGGGAAGGGGTAGGCCTCACAGGTCTCTGATCAGGAAGGTGTGCATGGGGGAGGGTTATGGCCTACAGGAGCACGTGCCTGCTACACTCACCACACTCATCCCTCAGCTGAGGAAGGGGTTCCTACAGCAGATGCCTCACAGAGTTCATGTATGCTTTTGTGTTGTCAGGTTCATTCTCTGAATTTCACTGGAATAGCGAATTGCTTTCCAGGACGTTCTGTGATGATGGTTGTCAGGAATGCCTGGGAGTTTTACTTAAATTAACAAATGATTGCCCTTCCCATTAGCTCTGCAAACAGGCCCTAATTAGTGAATTGGCTAATGATGGGTGCCTCCGGGGTCATTAGTCCTGACAGACAGTGTTGGCGGTGTTCCGGGCACTGTGTCACTGTCACAAAGCATGTTGTCAGGCTCCACTGGAAGTTGAAGCTGGGAACACATGTCTTGTTGTCCCCTCCTTCTGTCTTTTACATTGTTTCCTTGGCTCAGTAAATTACCTGTGGATTAGCAACATGGATTTTTAGAATAAAGACAAGAAAAGTGGTTATATAGATTCTAGGTAAAATAGTTTTCAAGAAACCATTGGTCTGGGAATCACTTTAGAAACAGTATTTTGCCCTGCAGCCTTAGGCTTCCCCAGTGAGCACAGTCATCTCTCCCCCACAGGCTGCACAGCCTGCTCAGCCAAGTTCCTTCAACTTGGTTTTCTTCTGAGCCTGGAGTTGTTAAGGAACAGGAAGACAGCATGGCAGGATGGAGGCAGGGCAGGTCTAAGGACTTGCACCCTCAGAGAGTCTCTTGCCCTCTTGTCCACGGGAGTGGACATCAGGCTCACACAGTCTAACACTTGATGGTTTGGGTGTCCTTGAATGCTAGACACTCCACAGATTTGCAGATCAAGCTTCACAATAACTCTGTGGAGGTCCCAGGCTGGTGTTGCAGAGGTGAGGACAGCCTTGCTGGTGAAGCACAATTAAGTTGTACAGAGGCAAGAATACAGGGCCAGGAACTCCCATGACAAAAAAGGTGCTTTGCATTTGGGCTTTGTTACTCTACAGAGTCTTGCTACACCTGCTCAAAACCTTGTGCTGGTTGGCCTAAACACCTATTTAAGCAAAGGCCCAAAGTTTGTTTGAAAACAGAAAGGGCAAAAAGGGTATTCAAAGCTTGAAGCAAGTCATGGATATAAAATGTATACTTTTCCATATGATAAAAATGAACAACACTGCATTTAAATGTTCAAAAGTAGCAGAATAATTAATAATTTTGCAAAGGTAATTACCCAGCAGAGCAGATCTTAACATGGCTCTCACTGAATTACTAGCATGACCATGAGTTTTGAAAGGCAGAAGCACAGTGTTGGTTGAGGTGCAGAAGCCAGGCTTAGGGCTGATGTGGCAGGAAGTGACTAGTTGACCTTTGAAAGCCATAAAGGAAAAGGCCTTGGCTGCTCCCATGGGGGGGGGGGAGGGAGGGAGGGAGAGAGAGAGAGAGAGAAGAGGAGAGGAGAGGAGAGGAGAGGAGAGGGAGAGAGAGAGGGGGGAGAGGAGAGGGAGAGAGAGAGACAGAGAGAGACAGAGAGAGAGAATGTGTGTGGGTACATACACATACACATACATTTGATCCCTGCAATGTGGCTCATAAAGCCCTTCCCAACCCAACAGTTCATGCCTATGGGCACCCACCTGGTGTTCTTTGGCTCTCACACTCTGGACCAGACTGCCCTGTCTGGGAACAGAGCATCCTCACATCCTGCAGCTACTCCAGCCTACCTTCACATCCCTTTCCTATCCTGGGCCAAGGCACATGGCTCCTCTGCTCTGAATAGGTTTTATCATCTGTGAAAGGGACAGTAATGCTGTTCTTGTGGTTGGGTGGGAAGATGGTGAGAAGCTGCTATTAGAGCTTGGGTGGAGAGTGTCTTCCACAGGTTTATGTCTTGAAGGCCTGGCCTTTATCTGGTGCTAATGGGAGAAGTTGGAACTTTTAGGAGATGGAGCAGAGTGGAAGGAAGTCACCTTTCTAGGGGCATGCCTTAATATGGAGATCCCAGCCTCCTCCTCCTGTCTCTTTGCTTCCCAGCCACCATGAAGCAAGCAGCCTTTTCTGTCACCAACTCTTGCCATGGTATGCTATGCAGCCACAGGCCTAAAGCAACAGGGCTGAGCAACCATGGGCTGAAACAAGCCAAACTAAACATTTCCTCTTTTCAAGCTCTCTGTCTCAGGAATTTTGTCACAGTGACAGAATGTGACTAACATAGTCATATTTGTAGAGTACCCAGTTCTAAAAAGTATTGGTCCTGAGCTGTTCAGATACTGCCAGGCTTACTACGTGCAGCTATTGACATATGACTCGTCCCCTTTGAGGTGTGCTGCAAGTGCCAAGTTCACATGGATTTCAACCACTCAGAACAAAATCCTGTAATATCTCATAATTCCTTCCTGTGCATACATTTTGGGATAGCACTTTGTTATAGCTTATAAAGTGAAATGCATTATTAAAGTAATTTCACCTGTTTCACTTTTGCCAAGTAACTATTAGAAAACTTTAAATGTGTATGTAGCTTGCCTTCCATTTGCACTGGGGAGCACTGCAGCCTTCCCTCTCTCACTACCTGCATGCTTCCTCCTTTAGCATGTCCACCACCATGCTTGTAGCCCCACCCAGGAGAGGCTTGTGTCCCCAGTGGAGAGAATTGCACTAGTTCCTGGAGGTAATGAGTTGGATGGAGAACAGCACTGTTCTAAACAGCTTTTTGTTTGTTTGTTTCTGCTTTGAGCATAGGGAAGCCTACACTAAAATTTAGTATTGTTGCCAAGGTCAGAAACCATCAGTAGGCAAGTGAGAACACACACCCAAGTTGCTCCCTGGGGGTACTGTGATTTCTACCTCACTGTATGGCCACTAGTTTTCTTGGTTGGAGTATAGCAGGAACTAAACTGGATTTGAACACAGTCTCCATACTGAATCCAGATGAGCTGGGGACCAGAGAAGAGTGGCCTGGACAGTAAACTGGGCAGAGGTTTGAACAGGAGATGGTGGGCAGCTGTTAGAAGCTAAGCTGGTGTTTTAGAGGAGGCTGAAGGAAGATGCTGCTGCAGAGTTCTGATATTGGGCTTTGGGATCTAGAAGGATGACCTGGGGTGGGTGATTCCTCTGTACTTTGACCTCAGGTTCTTCTGGACAGATGTAGTTTGTGCGAGTTATTTACCTGCCTGTAGGTGCTCCCATTCCACCTCCCCCATGTCTACAGGTCACCCTTCCACACCTGCCCCGAGAGCTTGAAGTCACTGCACAGATCATTGTGTCAGGGCTCTGGGTCCCAGTTGGTCACAGAGCACCCTGCTGTTGCTGTGTGCTTTGCATTCTCTGACTGGTGATAGCAGGCTCCTGTTGGTAAGAATTCAGGAAGATTATGAGCCATATAGCATGAGAGGGTAGAAGGCTTGTGTAGGGAGGGAGTTGCCCAGGCCTAGGCAAGAATTTCACAGGCTGAATCCTGGAGTATCTTTTCCTCAGCCATGTGACAGAAAATAGGGCTTTCCATTTGACACAAAAGACAAGCTGCAAATTATCTCACTGTGCAAGTGCCAGAAGCAGATCATGACCTCAGGTTCCCATGAAATGGCTCTTACCCAGGTCATTATACTGCCCTGACTCGAGGAAAGCCAGAGCAGAATCTATTTCCACCAGGGAGACTAGCAGGCAGTCATTCCTGTGGGCCTGTTAGCCACATCATCCAGTCTACCTAATACAGGCACCGGCCTGAACTCTAACCCACCGCACACAAGAGCCCATCATCCCTGTCCTTCTGTGTGCCCAAGGGGTAAGACAGGGGCCTGAGGACAAGTCAGTGATCAGGGAGTTCACACAGCATGAGTACAAACACATAAAGCAGCAAGCAGGGTCTGGAACAGGGTGAAGATGTGCTCTGTGGAGGCTGTGCTCATTCATTACTGCCATCGATAGAATGCAGTGCTCCATTTAGACTCTTCCAAGTTGCATGTGCGTGCTTGCATGCGTGAATGTGTTTAACATCAACGTCATTTAAAGATGAACACCAAGGATTTGAAGTGAATACCTGTCATGACAGAAAGAGTGACAGCTCAGTCATCAAGGTGTCCCTGTGCCCTTCCTCCTGGAGCCACATTAGTACGACCCTGTCCTAGTCTGCTTTGTGTTACTGTGATAAGACATTGATTAAAACCAGCTCGGGGAGGAAGGGGTTTATTTCAGCTCCTAAGTTACAGACCATCATCTAGGGAAGCAGGGAGGAGCTCAAGTCAGAATCTGAAGCAAAGACGACAGAGGTACACTTCTTTCTGGCTCCCAGGCTCACATTTAGCTACCTTTCTTTACAGCCCAGGCCCACCTGCCCAGGGATGGTTCTGCCCACAGTGGGCTGGACTTTCCTACATCAATTAGCAATCAAGAAAATGCCCATAGGCCACTCGTGTTGATAGAGTTCTTCAGTTGATGTTCTCTTCCCAGATCTGTCAAGTTGACAACAGGACTAACAAGAATACACCAGCAGTAGGTACCAAGGCAGGGCCACCCTCAGACTCCTTTGCAGGCTCCTTGGCCCCTCCTCACAACTGACCAGGATCTGAGCAGAGGCCCCCTCTGATTCCTACTGTGGAGTCTCTTCAGAAGCTGTGTTTGTCACCAACGTGGCCAAAGAGGCCTCTGTTGTGGAGCAGCTGCCTGGGTCTACAGCCACCTTCTGGAACATCCCTCCTTTAGGTGTGCTCTTCCAAACACTGACCCTTCTACACGCTTCTCCCTTCAGTTTTCCTGTAGACAAAGGGCTATGAGGACAGTCCTATTTATCAGACCCTTTCTTTGCTCTTGGAAAATGACATTGAATACATTATCTCCCATTTACTGCCCTATTTTGTAGGCAGTAAGATGAGGAGTTGCCAAAGTGAAGGCACTCGCAAGGTCACAGCTGATGGGTAGCAGCCACAGGTTTCTATCCAAGTCAACCAGCCTCCATCAGCTGTCACGCAGGAGGTATGGCAAGGGACCGTGGCTGGCACAAGACTGACAGTGGAATTTCAAATGCCAGGGGCTTGGGTTTGGTTTTGTCTTGGGAAGCCATCAAAAGTGCCTGAGCTTTGAAGTGACAGGATCAGATGTGTGTTTTCAGGAGATAATTCTAGAAGTCGTGTATTGTCTACTAAGCCACATTCTTCCATCCTGTCCCTGTGCGGGTGATAATTTCTAAACCCAAGTACAAGAAATTACATTTGTCTATCTGATTTTACACACATTCCAGCCTATTGTTCCAGCCTGCCTCTTTCAGTCTGTGTAACTGCCTCACTGTGTATACACACTTGTGTGCATGCACATACACCCATCATATGGGTGGGGGTCATAATTTGGCAAAAGACTGATTGGAGCTGGCTTCCTGCCATGCAGCCACTGGCTTCTAATAGCTGTGACTTGTGTTTCTCACATACCTGAGCAGTGACGGAACAAGATGGAGATACTGAGAAACAAGACCATCTCCTCATAAATATTCTAGAATCCACACCTTTCCCCAGCAACATGATTTGTGACTTCAGTTTTAAATTTCAGAGGCACCAGCAACCTTTGCCCCTTCTCATTCAACGAGTGTTTATTAAACTATCATGCTGTGGGCCAGGGCTCTTATGCCTGGTGTTTCATGAAGGTCTGTAGTCCTCTGTAGTTACTAAAGATGAAGTATGTTTATATGAAACAGTACTATGACAACAAACATTTAAAATCCACTCAGGTCTCATGCATAACACTTCCCATCTGCAATATATGTCTTTTGCTGTTTATTGTAGCATCTTCAAATTACAAATAACACAAAATACATACCAGAGAGTACATGTATCTCTGTAATGTAGTTATAGATAGGCTGCATCTTTAGATTTCAAAATGAAAATAGTGTTTTTTAGTTGAACAGGTATAAAAATGGTATATGAATATTGTATTCATATATGTAATATTATTATATAACAAAATTTAGACAAATATAAAGAAAGTATTCAAAACAAACCCTAAATCTCCCTGTTAATATATTGGGGCCATCACTTAGTTCACAGAGTACAGCCATAAACCATGCAAATGGGCCATGAGTCCCCATGTAGTATACACATCTGTCTGCGGACTAACCTCATCCACATGTGGACACCTTTCTAGCCAGTAGATGTCTATTTGTGTCTTTGTATTAATTACCTGCCACTCTTCCATATGCTTATTTCAGAAATTCTTGACTATCCTATCAAGCTTGTCCCAGCTCCTCCCTAAGATAGCTAACATTCTGACAAATGGACTTGTGTGACTTCCTGTACTTAATTAAGTTCATCTAGAAAAAGTTTCCAGGTCAAAATATATATCAAGAGAACCATATACACCTATGTTAGTATACTTATGTTTTATCAACTGGCCCTCCAGGAAATAAAAGTGCGGGTTTCCACCTCACACTGTGATGGAGGAGGGTGTCCATTTTCTCAAGGCTTCTCAAGCGTGGTATTGTAATAGAAACACCTTTGCCAGTTTCACAAGGGAAGACAACCCTGGCCATTTAGTCTTTTTGTGGCTCACTTACTGGCAGCCTGTGCTGATGTTTCCCTGTATTCATTCTTGCAGGCTGTACCTTAGTGTCACCACTAACCTGTGTTCTCTTTTATTGTGACTGCTCTAGTTAATGCTTTGTCTCATCATTGCCCTTTGGAGTTGATTTGCAGATAGGAACCAAATATGTTTTTGTTCATATTTTTGTTGTGATTTGTGTTACATTGCAAAGGCTTTCCTTCCCCCAGGACTGTAATCCCAGGAAATAGTACTTGTATGATTTTTTTTTTTTTTTCGTTTCATGCCCTTCAACTGCTATTCTAAATATCCCACTGGGGTCCACTTGGGAACCAGACATGAGCACAGATCATCTTGTATTTTCTCTGAGTAGGAGTCCTTTGTCCTGTTGGTTCTGATCTAAGTCTCACGGGCCACACGCTAAGGCCTACTCAAATACATGGATCTGCTTCTAGACTCCTTCCCAGGACCAGCCCTGCATGTTTTAAACACACTTAAAGTGTATTATATATAAAACTGCCATGATTCAAAATATTAAATCTCTGGTAGAACAAGCCCTTGTACCTTGATTATCTTTTTTCCAGCTCATTTTTAAGATGAATTTAGAATCATTTTGTCAACCCCACTCACTTCTAGCTAGAAAAAGAAATGGAAAATCTGGCAAGGTCTTTTTTTGGGATAAGCACATCCTCTTGAATCCATTCCATCCTATCCAATTGCCATCCTTATTGTTTGGCTGCTTATTTGGAAAGCACTCCCCACCCACACAGGGCTGAGGACAGCACGGAGGACTCCTGCGTCCCTTAGCCTTGTGACCCTTACTTGGGACAAGTAAAGCACTTAGGGTTCCTGGGTGCTTTACTCGTCACAAGGTTGCTTGAGGACTGTTTCTCTGCAGAGGAAAGCCACATCGTGGTCTGTCTTTCCTGATAGCCCGTCACTCTTTAACTGAGTGTGTCCTTCATGTACCGCTCAAGTGTCCTCCATGGCTACCACACAACCTTTCCTTGATGAAACCCCATCTGAATACAACTGTCACCTCATAGATCAAGTTCTGCCTGCTGCCCTAACAGCCTCTCCTTGTTTTCTGATCCAGGACACTGTCTGCAAATGTGTTCTGATTTGCTCCTTCATATGGGCCTGTTCCTTTACCTTTCTTGTCTCTAAAGACCTTGGCAGTTTTAAAGCAAGTACAGAACTCTTATCTGTAGGATGACACCCTAGCCTGGGTTTGCCTAATGTCCCCTCACAACCACAGTTAAGCCATAAGTCCTTGGAGACCAATGCTGTGCTCTAACAGGGTGTTGTCTTATTGAGAGACCTGAGTCTCCCATCTATACTGACCATGTTGACTTAGGCCCATTCTACTTGTGATAAAACCCTCATGTTCCCTTTGTTACCAGCTGGTATTTTGTCAGGAAGTGCTCTGGTAAGATGTCAATGTGCTGACATCCTTCAGACCTTCACTTAACCCTGTATTGACACACTCATCTGAATCAGCCACCGTAATGATGTCTGCTAAAGGGTGATTGTTTATATCTAGAATGTCTCCTGTGTTTCTGGATTGCTATTCTATTCCAGGAGAATCTTACCTCCACCCGCCTCTGGTTCTGTAGTCACTTACTTGGTTCTATTTGGGAGGCCCAACAGTCACATTTGTTCATTTGGGTTGTAATGTCTATTTCTCACTTATTTGATGTTCAGAATGGCCTGGATTTTGAATGCCTTTAAGGCTGCCCCTCCATCTTTCCCACATCTCTTCCCTCTCAGAGTACATCTCAACTTGTTGGCATGAGGGATCCAGGGCAGTCTTGATCTCTCTCTGTTCCATCCTTGGAGCCTATGAATGAAGGAGTCAAGTGCCTTTGATTGGATAATGGTATTGGACACCAGCATCTGGGGCTGGGTAGGCTTGGTGCTGCTCCCATTTTTCTGGGTATTCTGAGTAACTGAGCTAGGAAACACAGGTATGCATGGACTACATAGATGTTCACATGTGAATGCATACACACCCAACTGTATCCTTCAGGATTTCTATCTCTGTCTACAGTTCATGTTAATATTCCCAACACCTGAGAGTTGTTAGCCCTTTCCATGATTAAAAGGCCTTACTGTCCTCAGCATAGGAGCTTTCTCAGCCAGTGAACTTCTGCACTCAGCAGAAGCCCTCTCCCAAGCCCTTGGGCTGCCTTTTCACCCACCACCTTCACTTCCCCTCTCTCCTCTTCACAGCACACCACTAGTATTCTCATGGTGCCCTTTCTATCAGCACTCCACTTCTCCTCCTCATGCTAAGGGTTAGATTGAAGGGAAAGGCCTTGTCTTCTGTTTCTGGACTATCCCAGAATCCTTCAAGGACTCCAGGTTGACAGTTTCAGAAAACAGCCAGAGCCCCATTGTGATCATCATATGGCTGGTGATGATTAGTTTCCTCTCCAGAGGTCAATGTGTCATGGGTTCTTCTGAACCCCCATAGCTTATGGCCAGCCTTGTGACCATATTGAGGGAAGTCAACTCTGGTTCAAAGTCGATCAGGCCCTAGAGGATAAGATTGTTTTGGGGTACTTTCTGCACTAAGAACATATGGCTATAGCTCCTTTTGCCCTGAGTGATACCTGAGGTTCAGGGGAAGGAAGGCTCTGGAGAGGATCCCCTTTGGCCCCTCTTGAATCACAGGACAGAGAGTGAACTGTCTGTCACCCTGCTGTCTCCTCATGGTGGAGCAGGCCCAGTGTCCAGGTGTCTTCCTGGAAAACACACAGCTCAATCCAGGTGTTTCCATGCAGCCTCAGTGTCTACATGTATTCAGGTAAAAGTGGTGGGGGAGGGGCAGGACTCATCGGTAAGATGTCAGCTGTAAACACTTCCACAATCCCTAAAACAGTGAATTTCACAAAAATAAATTCTGAATGGATCACAGACCTAAATGCAGTGCACAAAACTCCCAGAAGATAATAGGAGAGAGTCTAAAGGACATGTAACTTCTCAGACTCAATACCGAAGGTACAAACCATGAGAGAATGGATTGACATTGGACTTCATTAAGACAGACTGAGGATGGCTGCAGAAGGTGTGGGTGCATGTGGCCACTGATCTAGAGGGGACAGATTATAGGTGGCACCCAGGTGGTGTCAAGACAAGGTGTACATGGCCAGGCTGGAAGAGATACTGAAAGAATTCAAAGTATTCCCAGGGTCTATGTATGGAAGACTAGAGTGCTGATAGCAGTTAGGAACCCAAGATTGTGGGGGGGGGGGGGTGTCAATCTGGTTCTGGTGAATTTACAGCGAGGCTGCCAGAGATCAGAGTAGGAGAAAGGGTCTCGCTGTGTTGAGGGTGCCTGCAAGGCAGACCAGCTTTAAACCACCCACAAGGAGGTATGTCTAAACATCACAAGCCCAGTCCTTGCCTCCTTGTCTTATGTCTTGTGAGATGGCAGTGTTCTGTCAGGAGCATATGGCACTGAAAATCCACTCTTGCATTTGGGTGGCAAACCTCAGAGATTGCCCAGCACTTGGGCTCAGGGCTGGGCGGTCCAGCTAGACACACTGGTTGTGTGGGTGGATATGGGTGCCTGTGGAGGAAGTCCCATCATGCAGATACTCTCTGTGCTAGATAGTTTTCTGTCAACTTGACAGAAGCTAGAGTCCTCTAAAAGGAGAAAATGCCTCCATGGGAGCAGGCTGTAGACAAAGCCTGTAAGCCTTAATTAGTGATTGATGGGAGAGAGCCCAGCCCATTCTGAGTGGTGGCATTCCTGGGCTGGTGGTCTTGGGTTCTATAAAAAAAAAAAAAAAAAAGTAGGCTGAGTAAGCCAGTAAGCGGCACCGTGCCTTCCATGGCCTCTGCATCAGCTCCCACCCCCAGGTTCCTTCCCTGACTTCCTTCAATGATGGACTACAGTGTAGAAGTGTAAGCCAAATAAACCCTTTCCTCCCCAACTTGCTTTTGGTTATAGTGTTTCATCATATAGTAGTACCCCTAACAGGGGAATACCTTCTGGATTCTACTGGGTGCAGTTGGTCCAGGCCTTGCAGGTGAGCTCCAGAACACTTCACATAAGGCAGCAGGGGTACCTGCTGCTGGAAGGTCTCACACAGGAGGATATAGCGGACTCTAGCCTTGGGAGGATCCTCAGATCTTGGGAGAAAGGAGGAGGAATCACCTAGGACATAGGCTGCCAGGCTCAGGAAGGGTGGGAGCTAAGCAGCAGGGACACAGAGCTCCAAAGAAGGTAGGAGAGCAAGGCTTAGGACAGACACTGACCGACTGACTGCTAGAGAAAGTGGGCAGGGCACAGCCAGCCCATGTAAAAGTAGAGCCCATGCAAGTCCCAGCATCTAGAGCCTGTGCAAAGTAGAGCCCCTGTGCCTCCTAATTATTGATGCCTTGCCCATTTCAGACATGGAATGTCTGCTTTCTGCTAGGTATTCTGTGCAGAACTGCAAAAACAAAGGTAATATATTATGGTTCCTGCCTTCCAGGCACCCTGTTTAATAGAGAGACTGCAGGATGCATGTGTGGTGCTCAGATGGGTGGTAGGCAGTGCCTGAGACCCTCATCAGCAGCCCAGTGAGGGCCGCAGAGCAGAAGAGACGAATTCAAGAATGCTTCTCCCAGTGAGAAAAATCCAGAGAGGTAGGAGACCAGTGCAGGCTTTCACGGGCAGGCAGTAGTGAGATAGTAGGAACCGGCCAGTCACCAGGATCCTTGTAAAAGCATGTGTGGGATAGAGAAAGTATTCTAGAGAGGGGAGCATGGGAGCTATGGTGCAGACACAGGAGAGCATAGCACATGTTAAGAGAATGACCCATCGTGCTTTCTCCTACCACGTTTACTTAGCAGCTGTTATGTGCAGTGCTGGCAGATGCTAGGAGTAGATGAGCAATGCCGAGAGTTTGAGAGAGAGAAAACCAAAAGTGCAGTCCATGATAACTCTGCACTCAGTGGGTCACTCCTGCTGGCAGAAGCTACAGGAGGCCCTCCATTGTATCTGTAGAACTCTTCCTAACACAGGAAAGCCTCAGAAGAAGTTCTCTGTAGAGAAAGGGGGGGCTGGAGCATGGAGATAGGTAGGTTTGCCAATCTACTAGATGACCAGAGGCTTTGGGTGACTGGAGACCTGGAGGCAGAGAAAACAGCCAGAGCCCCCCTGGGGACTGGAGCTCAGAAGATAGCAGCAGTTTCTAAACTAAGGGTTCTCAACTCTAACTGGCAGCAGGAACCAGTGAACAGTTCTAGGCTGGGGAGCTGCCTTGTACTCCAGTGATCTTCCACCCTGTTAGTGGTAGTGGGTGGTGGGTGGTGGGTGGAAGGCAGAAATCAGGACAGCATCTGGAAGCCAGGAAGTTTTGAGGATCTGGGGCCTGAATTCAGGTGGCCAGAATAGAGAGGTGAGAAGAGGTTTCTGTGAGATTTAGTATCTACCAGCTCCAACACAGTCTCATTCTCTACCATTTGAGCTTCTGGGACACTTCCTTCCTATTGTCACTGGCCTGGGACAGCTTAGGGTCAAGCCCCATGAAAGCAGGTACCCTCCTTCCACTACACAGACCTGCGCGCACTGCATCAGATTCTATGCAGGCTCAACTGCTTTGGCTGCTGGGGTCAGGGTGGGGTCTCTACTTCATGCTTTAATGGCTCCCTTAGAGCTGAGGTGGGCTCATCTGTTTACCAGGGTGCTCCACTGGTCACATAGAGCCAGTACCCGCACATACACCATTCACAAGTAGGTGTGTATGCCATGCAGATAGACAGCATATCATTTAAGCAAGAATTGGTGCCCCTGGGTCTAGAACGATGCCAGTGCTAGTGATGAGTTGGGGGATGGGGAAACAAAGTAGACAACCTGGTCATGCCTCATTTGGTGTTACAGACCATCTCATGGATATTCTGGGTGTGAAGTTTAATGTGGGACTCAGAGGCTCACAGGACCATTAGGAGAGATGCAAGACAGGAAGTCAAGGGAGATCTCATCATAGGTCAGGGGTACTGACCCAGAAGACCTCAGCCTCAAACACTGAAGCTGATAGCTCTCGGGGAAGCTACTAGACATCTCAAAATTATCTGAAAAGCTCAACCAGCCTGCATCTCTATAAGCCAAATGTGTGGCTCCCAGGAGCCCCTCAGAGCTGCTGGATGTCAGGCTTTAGGATATCAGGCTATGGCCCTTAAAAGTGGGATTCTCCTTGCTTCTGGGGTCCACTTCAGGCTGCTGGGCCAGAGCCCTGAAGAATGGGCTTTCTCTTTGCACTGATCTAGGCCTCACAGTATTTCTCTTACTGGCAGATACTGGTAACTGCTGGCCAGTGGCTTGACTCTGGGGTTGAAGTGGGCCTGCCTGCTAGGTATCTGTCCCGGTCAGATCTCATTCCATCATACAGAGGGTCTTCCTACCTCACTAGTCAGCCATGCTCCCCCAGCTTCTTATGGCAGAACAGTAGCATCTGCATGTCAACCAGCCTGCAGAGCATGACCTCCACCCCAAAATGCCAAGGCTCCCTTACACCAGGGCTTCTAGTGCCCTCTGCTCCCAACAACAGTCCTATCTCTTGTCTTCCTTCCTTGGAATAGCCTTCACACAGTGAAAGCCACTATAGGGCCAGGCACAGTGTGACACTAAAAGCTACTGTGAGCTGCTTCTATATCAGAACCCTTGGAACTCTATACCATATACAACCCCAGGTTCTTGCAGCACAAGATGGCCCACTGGTCCTTGTGGAAGACAGTGCTTCCTACTACAGCCTAGGTGATCTCCCAACAGTCACAGGGGAAGGTTCTGGCATGCCTCCATATGCCCTAAGAGGTACTGTGCTGGGGTCTTCATGCAGGAAAAGAATAAACCCAGGCTGCATCATGGAGAAGCCTGGATGCCACCCTAAGTACGCCTCTGGGTCTCAGACTCGTGGGTAGGTGGACAACATCCACTCTAGAAGTTGCCACCTGCCTGTCTTGGGGGCAGAGCACAGGGCTGAGGCTCTGTCATTACCTGTCACACTCAGCATCACTAAGCAAACACTTGAAGTTTCTGGGCCTGCACTGTGGACTTTCTCACTGAAGCACCTCAGGAGCTGAGTGGCTCTAGCAAGAACCTTGATCTGGGCATAGCTGGTTAGGCCTTGGGTTCTGGGGCTCATCACTAGGACTAAAGCAGGTCTCAAAAAATAGGCCCAAGTGATTGGCCACAGTCCTTCAGAGCAGCAGTACAGCCTTGCTTTAGAAAGACCCCTCTATAGTTAGTGTCAGCATGGCTGGGTAGGAGCAAACCAGATGAGCATGTGATGAACCAGCCAAGATGATGAACCAGCCAAGATAGGACAGATTTTTCCAGATGAGAAATGATCAAGGTCCCAGTGAGAAGGGAGCAAAGTTAGGAATGGTCCTTCCTTGAGGGGTCCTGGAGAGGGCGTCGAATCCTGGAACTGGACTTATAGGTGGTTATAAGCAGCCATGTGGGTGCTAGGAATCAAGCTCTCTTAACCACTGCTCCATCTCTCTAGCCCCAACTGAGGGTGCTTCTGAATTATACCTGAGAGCCTCAGACTACAGCCAGAGACTACTGTGGGACATCTGTCCCAATATAGTCACCCTCAAACATTAAAGACTAAGTAACCTGCTGTTTCCCTCCCAGCCTCTGAGACCCTGAAAGGGCCTGCCCTTCCACATATATAGTAGGGCGGGGAAGTACTCATATAGTCCTTCCCCTGAGTGACAGGAAGCAGGCCCCTGTGTTTTGTTTTTACCCCTAAAGGTAATACTCCCCTTCCTTCCCAGCTTTTCACGCCACTTAGCCCTGAGCCTCTTACCAGGCTCTAGTTCTCTGAGGGATGGGCAGCTGAAGATTAGACTGGCAGTGATCCCGAGTGGCATGTTGATCAATGATGGACCCCTGGGTCCCACTTACCCAGGTTGAGTGGCACGTGGTCGATAGCAGCCAGTTAACCCAGTCCCTTGCAACCTGCCGGTCTGAGCAGTATCTGCACCTGCAGGATGGAATAGAAGCTGCCTCTGAGCAGCTGGACATGACCTGACGGAGATGAATGTCTAGTGTATGTGGAATATCGTTGCTGCTACTCTAATAAAAAGCCTGCTCCAAGGTCCCCCACCAATGTTTCCTTGAAATTAAATATCAGGAGGACAGATAATAGCCAGATTCCATACCAGCCCAATATTATCAGATTGATGTCAGCGGTGATAATAGAAGAAGGAGAAGTTGATGAGATTCCATTTATTAAATAAGTGAGAGACACAAAGGACTGGGGCTACATGTGAGCACGTGTACAGTGTACACCTCATGAGGGGTAGCTGGGGGAAGGATAACACCCTGGATTTGTTCTGGGAATTCCTCTTGTTCCTGAGGCTGCAGTGCAGGGGGCAGCAGGGGAAGATGCTGTTCCCATGGTGACCTTGGATGGGAACAGGGAAGATCCTGCCCTCTCTGGCCTCCCATTGACTCTGACCTTGTCATGTCCTTTGGCTTACCACTTTGCTTTCCCCTATAAGCCTTCCCTACAACACCCTTTTCCATGTGGAGTCAGCAAGTCTCCTGGCCCGTTGAGAAGCCCTGTATATCTTGTGGTATGAGCCTATGCTTTGTTTTGTTTCTGTCTCATACTCTTGATTGTCTCTTCTTGTGGATTTTGTGACATTTTCTATATGCTGAGTGAAGACATTAGGCTATGGAAATGGACACACCAGGCTGTTATCGTGCCTCTGTCGTACTGCTGAATGCCCTTGAGAAAATTACTCAGGCTTTTTAAGACTCGTCCCTGTGTGCAGAATGAGGTAGTAATGCCCAGCTCACAAAGCTGTTGTTTGTATTTCAGGGACATGTTATAGTTTAGTGATATATATTGTCAGGGACACAGTAGTCCCTAGCAGGGTTTGGTTAATCAGAATAGGAAACACCTTACCTACATGCACTCCCCTGTCAGTTGGCTTTTCTTCCTAGGCTGTTTACCTGGATAGATGCATCTTCTTTCCTTCTCCTTTTCCTAGGCTGTGCCTCACCCCAGATGTCTTTCAGAATGTGGGCTGCTTAAGGAACAAAGTGTCTCTTTGTAGAACTGCTCATGAGATTCTGCCCCTTCTCTTGACTGTGCTCATGACCACAGTCCGTTTACCTCTAAGCACAGAGGATGTCTGTCTCAGTTGGGGTTATTGTAGCTGTGGTAAAATACCATGATCAAGAGCAACTTGGGGAGGAAAAAGTTTATTTTGCTTGTACTTCTTTTTTTTTTTCCTTTTTTTAAATTTATTATATTTGTGTTTTAATTTTACACATCAGCCATGGGCCCCTCTGTCCTCCCCCCTCCCGCCCTTGCCCCCACCTTCCCCCTAACCCCCCCCCCCTCCATTCCCATCTCCTCCAGGGCCAAGAGTCCCCTGGGGATTCATTTAAACCTGGTGGATTCAGTACAGGCAGGTCCAGTCCCCTCCTTCCAGGCTGAGCAAAGTGTCCCTGTGTAAGCCCAAGGTTCCAAACAGCCAGCTCATGCACCAAGGACAGGTCCCGGTCCCACTGCCTGGGTGCCTCCCAAACAGATCAAGCTATTTAATTGTCTCACTTATCCAGAGGGCCTGCTCCAGCTGGGGGCTCCATAGCCTTTGGTTCATAATTCCTGTGCTTCCATTTGTCTGGCTATTTGCCCCTGTGCTTTTCTAATTTGGGCTCAACAATTCACACTCCTACAGTCCCTCCTCTTTCTTGACAATTGGACACCTGGAGCTCCACCTGGGGCCTGGCTAAGGATCTCTGCATCCACTTCCATCAGTTATTAGATGAGAGTTCCAAGACGACTGACTGTTAGGGTGTTTGGCCATCTGATCACCAGACTAGGTCAGATCAGGCTTTCTCTCGACCATTGCCAGCAATCTACAGAGAATGTATCATTGTGGATTTCTGGGGACCTCTCTAGCACTCTGCCTATTCCTGGTCTCATGTGGTCTTCATTTATCATGGTCTGTTATTCCTTGTTCTCCCTTTCTGTTCTTGATCCAGCTGGGATCTCCCACTCCCCTAAGCTCTCTTTCCCTCAAATCTTGCCCTTCATTACTCCCACTGTCGTCCAGGTTGTTTATGTAGCTCTCATACATTTCTCTGCCATTGGGCAATCCCTGTGTCTCTCCTATGGTCCCATTTTCTAGGTAGCCTCCCTGGAGTTGAGTAGCAATCTAGTCATCTTTGTTTTACATCTAGTATCCTCCTATGAGTGAGTACATTTGCTGAGTGCCTGGGGTTGCTTGTACTTCTACATCACTATTCATCATTGAAGGAAGTCAGGTCAGTAATCAAAGAGAACAGAAACCTGGAGGTAGGAGCTAATGCAGAGGCCATAGGGTGCTGCTTACTGGCTTGCTCCTCGTGGCTTGCTCAGCCTGCTTTCTTATAGAACCCAAGACCACCAGCCCAGAGATGGTATCACCTACAGTGAGCTGGGCCCTCCCATATCGATCATCAATCAAGAAAATGTGCAACAGGTTTGCCCACAGGATAATTTAGTGAGATCATTTTCTCAATTACAATCCTCTATTCCAAAAAGACTAGCTTGTGTCAAGTTGACATGAAACTAGTGAGGACACTGCCTCACAAGGTTGGGGTCAAGATTTTGCTGAGCCTGGTGTCCATCCTAGTACATGCACAGTAGGTACTTGATAGCTCAAAAGCTGGTGCCATCCTCCACTCCACCACGTCCACACTGCCTCCTATTGAGGCCTTCCAAGGCTTGGGCATTCTCTCAGTTTTAGAGGTTCAGAGTCCAGGTGCAAGGTGTGAGCAGTTCCTGGCCCTCTCATCCAGTGTGGGAGCTGCAAGATACTCCTGGTAGCCCCTGCCCTCCTTGGCTGGTGAAGTGTAGTACAGTCTCCACCTCTGTCCTCACACAACCGTCTCATGTGTCTGTCGCTGTCATTTTACTTCTCATTGGAGTGTGAACTAGATTACCCCTGGGTCTGGTTCATTCTACTTCTCTGTTACCTGTCTTTACTAAGGGTATCCATAGCCACACTGTGGCCAAATAAGGTCATGTCCCAAAGCCCAGGAAGGGTGTGGACAGTGAAAGAAACTCAAGCCCCGGACCTCTAGGTGCAGAAGGTATCAGGGCTTACTCCTTCCCAGGCCACCCACTTTGAGCACCAGCTTCTATTGTGGCAGATATGTGGGATTCATATTGATGTAAGCTAAGCAGAAATATAACTGTGCACTACAGAAACAGAAAACTGCCTGGCTTCTGCTGTCCACTTCTGTGGCTGCTGGCAACCTGATTGTTGTGCCATTCTTGCTATAGGACTTTTCATTTACTGAATATGTACTGAGACTGTGTGCCCTAGGTAAGCTGAGCAGGGCTTCCACAACTACCTAAGCTGACACCCATTCACAAGATTGTTGTTATCCTTTGGAGCTTTTTCTAGCCACTCGGGGTAAAACAGGTCACCTTGAATGGGGTGAAGCCACCCAACACCTGCTTCCAAATGGTCTGACCTGGCTCGCCCTACCCTACTTCAGAGAGAGGCTCACTTCAGGAGCATTGCCTCCCCTCAGTGCCTTCTGTGCACAGTGTGTAAAATGTCCATTGACATTTGCCTGCCCTTGTGTGCTCCTGCTGGGCTGAAGTCCCTGTGGAGAGGTCCTGTGGCCTCAGCAGTGGCAGTGCTGTCCAGGAGGTAGATTTCACACAACCCAGTTTCTCCCTGCCTAGGAACCCACTGTGTGTTCTCTGAAGTTTGCTTTCAGCTCACAGACCCCCCTCCTATTGGCACTTGAAGCCAAGAGAGCAGCCATCAGCAAGGTGGGCAGCTCTAGTGGCCATGAGGAAAGGGGCTAGTGGTGAAGCCACTCCTCTGCCCACTTGCAGCTCAGCCTAAGCTATTAGTGGCTCTGTCATAAGTGTATGGATGTGAGGTTGAGGCTGGGCCCAGGAGCCTTTCTTAATAAAGACAGTAAGCCTCACAGCACTTAGAGCTGAGATAGCGCCTGGTATCTGTCTGGTACCTGTTGACCATATTCAGAGATCACACAGGGAAGGGAAGTGTGCTCTAAGATTGAACTTGTGCCCTGGAGTCCTAGGCAGGTGACAGGCTGTGTTTAAGGAACATAAGACCTGGCATGGGGACAGCAATACAGGCCACCAAATATAGTTGGCTGTCAAAGGCACCACGATGCAGGGAAGACAGCTGCACCTTCCCAGGTGTGAGCCACAGAACAGAGCCAGGAGGGGAGACAGTGGGATAGGGGTGCAAGCTGGGATTTCAGGGAGCTTCTGGGGGACCTCAGAGTGGTGCTTGTAGAGAACACTTGTCTGAGACAGGATGCCACTAAAAACTCTGTTCTCCAAGGCCATACAACTCCGAAAGGCCCATGACTGGATGTCTTTATTCCAAAAGTACAAAGCAGTCATTCCACAAGCACTTGGAAAGTTATGAAGGAGGTAGCCCCACAGTACCCACAGGGCCTCCTCCATACAGCAGGTAAAAGCTGGCAAGGGGGTCTCCAGAGGCTTAAGAGAAAGAGACCACATCCAAAAGGCACCTCTCCCTCCCTTGTGTGTCTGAGAATTGGATGTCAATGCAGAGGCAAAGACCCCAGGTGACCTCACTGAAGCTTGTTAGGTTGAGGCTCCCCTGGGCAGCATTGAGCATAACTATGAGAATAAGGGGGCTTTTACCCTTTAAATATGTTTTCTCCCCTGTGGCCTGGCAGCTTGCCACAGCAGCCCAGCCAGCCTGCCCACTTCTGTTGCAAACTTCCTAATTTGTTCAGACCATTACTGTCTCAGCCAAACATGGGCTTTCACTCCTTCACTGGCATATATCCTAAGGATAGGCCATGACCAGACTCTGCCAGCAGAGAAAGGTGGACTTGATGAGTGAGGTTTCTAGGAAGAGTCAGGCCTGATTAAAGGAGGCACTATGCCTACAGAGAGGATAGCACATGATGACTGTGGTCTGGGGCTGGTTCAGGAAGAAGGAAGGACCCAGGCTGTAGCATGAATCTTAAAGAGTTCTTATTAATAAAAACAAATCTGAGGCCAGTTGGGGTGAATGCTGGAAGATCAAAGAAGCAGAACAAGCCACAGCTATCTCACCTTGCCAGTTCCTTAGCTGATCCTGTTTCCTCAGACTGGAAGCTTCTGTGTCCTCATCTGAATGGATCTCAGCTGAACTGTGATGCTCCAAAGCCTAAAAGCTTAACCAGCCAAATGCTTCTAGTTTCTGGTCCTCACGCCTTATATACCTTTCTGTTTTCTACCATCACTCCCTGGGATTAAAGGCGTGAGTCACCATGCTTGGCTGTATCCTTGAACAGATGGATTTCTGCCTCTGGAATACTAGGATTAAAGGCGTGTGTTACCACTGCCTATCCTCTATGTTTAATATTGTGGCTGTTCTGTCTCTGACCCCAGATAAGTTTACTAGGGTGCACAATATTTCGAGGAATACAGTACCACCACACCAGGCAGCATTATGGAGTAAATGGCAGTGCTAGAAGTGTCCACCCAGACCACTGGCCTGGGCATGAGACATGCTGACTTACTTCCTAAGCCCCTGATGACTCTGCCGCTGACTCTTCTTAACTGATGGCTTTGACTTGCTTGAGTTATTTTGATGACAGCACTACCTTCTCTAGTGTCTGCTGAATGGCTGACACTCTAAATTCAGAGGTGCAGAACAGCAGGCCAGCCTGGAACACAGCTTGCAGAATAGCCATCCTTTTTATTGCCAAGGAATGTAGGGAGTGGCTTGCTGCAGCTTTATAACTGTCAGGTGTCACTGCAAGTCCACCACAGCTGTTACAAACCCACTGGAAAGATGAGGGGTGGATGGTGCCACCACATTGTCAATAAATAGACCCTCCCCACACATCGGCTACATGATAGAATATCTCTATACCACAGTTTCATGTGGGAGAAGGAGGTGGGGAAGAATAAATAGCCAGGAGAGGTGATAGGGTCTGCTTTCACCAGTGTGCTGCTGTTCTATGAGCTGCTGGGGGTTGAGGCGTGAGAAAGTGTGATCAGGCCCCTGAGTAAAGGTGTTAAAGAAGGTTTGTGGGAGGGGTAGGAGGAGAGTGTGAGAGAATGGATGTGTGGGAGTGTGTGGGTGTGTTAGGTGCGTGAGAATGAGTGCATAGGAGTGGGTGACTATGGGAGCTTAGGAAAATAAGTGTGTGAAATGAATGAGGGGCAGCCATACATGAGGGAGTATGTGGGAGGTGCATGAGAGTATGTGTACTATGTGTGTGTGAGTGGTGGGGACACTGAGTGAAGGCGGCAGAGGGGAAGAGACCTAAGTGGAATGAAAAAGGCATCTGAAAGTGGTCTGCAGCTCAAAGGTGGCCACAGGGAGGCTGGGAGGCACCTGTAACAGTATAATCTATTGTTTACTTTTTATCACTTGTTTTGCATCATAGTTATAGAAAGTCAGCATATTCATTTGTTGTAGATTCTAAAACTATTTTGATAAAGGAAGAAAGAAAAGATAGTAAAGTGCCTCAAAACATTACTACAATTATCTCTAAGAAGTGAGGGGTTTTTGGTTTTGGTTTTGTTTTGTTTTTTGAGACAGGGCTTCTCTTTGTAGTTTTGGTGCCTGCCCTGGATCTCACTCTGTAGACCAGGCTGGCCTCAAACACACAGAGATCCACCTGATTCTGTCTCCCAAATGCTGGGATTAAAGGTGTGTGCCACCACCACCCGGTCGTATTTTTGTTTTATCTTTGGATAGGTTTCCTGCTTCACTTGTGCTTGTGGTAAGATTAGAACAGGGGTTTTGTGGGGAAAATAGTGTTTCTGTCACCTGGCTATGGTGTCAGGTCAGAGCCTGACCCAGACAGCTGGGAGACTGTCCAGTGTTGTGTCCTCTAGCTAAGGCCTCTGCCCACCAGCCCCTTCACACATTCTGGTGGCACTGGGGACTTAGGGCAGCAGCCAGCCATCATACAGCCCTAGACCCTAGTCTGTTTAGCATTGGCCATTGGCCATAGGACCAGACCCCTGCACTTCCTTATTTGTAGAGTGAGCTGAAGTGTGGATGGACATCCAGAGCTTAGCCTAGTGTCTTCTTTCTGGGTACTAAGTGTGAGCTCTTGCCTCCTTTGCCTTCTAATGCCAACCATCTGCTCTTGTCATCCCCCCAGGCCCCGCAGAGTAGAGCCTGTATGTTCCAGCCTACAGGCCCAGATCCTCCGCTGCTACCGTGACCATCTGCATGAGGTACTTCTGTGTTCGGACCTGGTCAAGGCATACCAGCACTGTGTGAGCACTGCCCGCAAGGTGAGGTCACTGCCTTAGTTATGGGATATACCGGTCTATGCCTGGGCCCCATCATTTAGATGTCCTATCCACCACCTGGCTCAGAGCCATGCCTCACTACTCTCAGGACCTATTCCCTGTGCTGCTCTACCTGGCTAGGCTTATGAAGTCTGTCCACCTTTCTGGAGCCAGTGGTAACTTCTCACCTTTCAGCATGTGTACTGAGAGGAGGCTCCCCTGCTCTACCTCCAGCTCTCCTCAGCGGCAGCTCTGAGCCCTGTTCCATCCACCCTGTGTCAGTGGCCACTTTCAGTCCCTGTGCCCCTTGGTGTATCCCTCTAGTGTACCTTCATTGCACAAAGAGAAAACATGAAAAATGTGATGATGGTGGTGGACAGATTGCAGGAAGTTCCAATGTGCCTCTGTCACTACACATGCCTAAAAGAGGCTTGGGACCTTCCATGCTCAGATTCTCCTTCCTGGCCCTATACCTAATGCTCCTGGAAAGCAAATCCTCAGTGAGCTCCTGGCTGCATCAGAGGCCAGCTGAGCCCCCGAGCCACCTCTAAACCATGCATGCAGTCTGGGACAGTACAGGCCTTGGCACTAGGCTCACAGGGCTCCCTATAACTAAGGCATACTGGCTGAAAAAACTCATGCCCTCTGCCAGCTCACTGAACATAGTCCCTGGCAAAGGTGAGATAGGAGTGAAGGACCCTCAGAAAAGATAAGCTTCCTAAGCACTTAGATGACAGAGGCATTCCTGGGACAGCTCAGGACACCTGAGGCCCCTCCAGGTACAAAGCTGTAGCCTGTAGGTATGCAGAGCTCCCTATAGCGTGAACCCGATTGCACAGGTGCACTCTCCTGGTAGCTCTCTTAGAAAACCCCTAGTTGTTAACATAGAGAACAGGGAGGCCCTTGCTTACACAGAGCAGAAGTGGGTGAGGCTGCACTGTACCAGGGTGGGGGCTAGGCATGCCACTGTGAGAGTGGAGAAGGGAACTGGGCCTCTGGAGATAAAGAGGTGGTGCTGGCTATTATTACTGCAGAATGTTAAGTCCTTTGTCCTGCTGGGCAATGAGGAGAGACCCAGTCCAGGGCCCAGGCCAGCTAACTGACTAGTAGCCAGTCATGCTCCCGGGGAATGGCCACTGTCCCATGCAGTCTCCAGGAACCTGGAAAGCATGGGGCTGTTGCCTCTTGCAGCCCTGGCCTGGGCCACCATTGGGACAGAAGAGAGCTCTGCTGAACTCTGGCTATTCTCTTTGAAGGGCTGAGGAGCAGCATCCTTCCTGGAGCCTTGAAGAAGGGACCCATCATAGGACCACAGACCCCAGGCCATGGCCCCTGTACCCTGCAGCTCCCAGCTGGGTACCCATATGCCTCTGAGCATGGGGCCACCATGCTTGAGAAACAGTATGTGCTACTGACCGAAAACAAATAAAGCAGATGTCTTTGTTTGCAGTCATTCACTCACTGGCACCCAGTCACTTCTGTTGACTGTGTCCAGCCGTCTGTTGGTCACCAATGACACAGGGCCTCATAGAGCAGACTGCTTCTCTGGGGGAGTACTAGGCCTGGAAGGGAACAGCATGAAAACCCATAACTACATGACTATACAAAAGCCACCATGGAGCAGGTATGAGAAGAAATAAAGGAATTTTTTTTTCCTTGGGATGGTGCCAGCTTCCAGAAGACCTTCTGTTTGCTCTCAGGAAGGGTGGTGGATAATTGCAGGACTGAATAGAGCTGGGAGGAGTGGGCAAGGTGGTCTATAGCTAAGAGGTTAATGGGCATGAGAGGAAAAGGAAGTTGGGGGAAAGGGCAGCAGGGCTGGGGAAGCCTGACCTTGAGCAGGGGACAGTGCTCTTCAGGCACCTAGAGCCATGTCATTGTGCTCTCACAGAGAAGGGTAGACTGAGGCAGGGCCAAGCCAGAGAGCACTGCGGTGTGCACAGCCCAGGATGATGAGGCTGCCCTTCTGATGGGTCAGAGTGGGTGTCTGAATATGAGATAGCAAGAAAGGATGGTCAGTTTCCAGGTCTCTGATATGGTGTGCATGGCACCACTATGGTACAAATGTGAGGACTGAGATGGACAGGTCTAAATACTGGCCTTTCAGTTCTCAGCCTTACCCTATAACTGCACATCAAGCATCAGGACCACACTGTGGCCCACATCATGTCAGTGCAGGGGTTAGGATGGAGCTTGGGATTCTCTGGTTTCTCTGTTGGTGACCTTGTGTTTCCTGTTCAGGTTTGTTCAGGGAGTCCCTGAGCCATCTGGAGCTGAGTTCCCCAGACTCAGGCTTTGCGGCACAGACATCCCCGTACTTCTCCCTCAAAGCCCAAGGGAGAATTGATGTTTGGGGGATACCCACCATCTGGGAAGGTTTTCCTGAGGTCTTATTTAGTCACACTGTGGGAGTAGTGCGCAGGAAAGGCAGCCATGGCACTCTCCTGTGTTCTGGGTGAGTGCCTCACAGTGCATAGGGAAGCTAACCCTTGCTGTGGTCTGAGCCCTGCAGGGAGGGAAAGACCTGCTGGGATAAGACGGGTCACAGGTCACAGGGCTTGTCCTCCCTCTAAGAACAATGAGCCTTTCTGAGCCTTCCCCAGAGACCTGGGCTACTAGACTTTGTCTGTCTTGAAAATCCCACAGCAGTAACTTGCAGACATCCCTCCTTTTCTGCAAGCTCAGTCGGGCTCCAGGGCTGGGCAGCAGGCATTGCCAGGTGTGTGCACACCTGGAAACTAGACTGCACAAGCCTGTGCCAGCTCAGTCTGCTGGGAAACAGGCCACCCCAGATCTGGTATAAATGGCACCATCATATGTGGCTTCCAGCACTGCTGAGCAAAGCTTCTATCCTGGTCCCTTCCAGCTTCCATGTGCCTTGCTTGCTCACAGGTCTGCTGACATGGTCAGCAGACAGCCACGGACCCCTAGGATCTCCTTCTCACTCTCCTGCCCAGCAACTGCCAGGCCACACAACTTTCTCCAAGTGTCCCTCTGCAGGCCAGCACTGGTCTCAGACTCAAACCAGCTGAGCAGGAGCCCCAGCAGACACACACACACACACACACACACACACACACACACACACACACACACACACACACACGCCGTTCACCCCAGGCCTACACCTTCTAGTCCAAGTGCCCTGGTGTCACTGCTGACTGCCTAAGGGGGAGAGGGAAGGCTGCCTTGGCCTCAGAGCTCTCTAGAACCACATTCTGCTCTGGGAATGGCAACACTGACCAGCCTCAATTGGGGCCTGCCTAAGGAGGCTCTGGGGATGGAAGACAGGAGCAGCTTGACAAGAACTTCACTGACCACAGATGGCTATGAGGCTTACCCAGTCTATGAAGCCTAGAGGGTCTTGGGACCAAAAAGCAGAGCTCATTAGCTGATTTAGAACAGCCTAGGGGACTCCATTCTCCAGCAGAGGTAAGGGAAGTGTAGGGATGCAGGCCCCTGGGCTATGTAGTTGTGCAGAATGCCTGACCCTCCCTGTGCCCTATACACAGTCTCAGCCTAGCTGCCTGGCCACCCTGCCCCCTCTCTCTGCCCCCCCCCATGCCAGTCACAGAATCACAGCAGAGAGGAAGATCTTAATTGGCTTTCACTTGTCGTTCTAAAGCTGAGAGATGCCTCATTCTATGAAATGATGAGTGTCCAGAAGGCAGACAATGGAGGCTGACTTTGTGGAAAGTGCTGGAAAAGCAGAAACCCAACACAGGGGATTGGCCATTTCAGCTATTCCCTATAAAGAAAGCACAGAGGGGGACAGCGCAGTGAACTCTGCCTTGTGATTGGCCACCGTGGGGGCTCCTGTTCCTGGAAGACTGGTCCATTCAGAGTTCAGCTTGAGGACTTGGCACCTAGCAGGAGCAGCTTCATTCTAGAAAGGTCTTGTCTGCTAGGGCCCTTATAGAAGCTAATCTGAAAGATGGCCATCTGTGAACTGGAACAGTGCTCTTAGGCCTGGGCCCCCCAGCATAGCATCTACACACACACACGGACACACACACGGACACACACGCATGCACACACGTGTGCACACACACACGCACACACACACACACGCATGCGCACACACACACACGCATGTGCGCACACGCACACGCACACACACAGACACACACATGGACACACACACACACACACACACGGACGCACACACACGCGCACACACAGACACGCTGATGCTGGTCTTGAGAGCAGGTTGTACTGCTCCAACTGCAGGTGGGCCTGGTCCCCCCACCAGCCCCCCTGAACTCAAAGCACTCCTCCTAAGCCTCCGCCCTCCCTCCGCACTGTACCCCTAGCGTTCCTCATTGCAGCGGAACTTGAGGGGAGGCTTTCCACTAAGCCTGCCTCCACCTCCAGTGCCACCCGACAAAGCTAGCTCATCCACACTGAGGTCCTGAGCTCTCACAGCTCCTGAGGCCGGGTGGGGAAAGGGCCAGGACTGAGCAGTGGACAGACAACCCATCACCAGAGTCTCCAGCATCTCCTGTACCTGTTTGTCTTCGGGATGCCCTTGTCTCCAACTCAGGGCAGGGAAGTGAGCGTGTGGTTCCCAGTGAGGCCTCAGTCCTAGGGACCTCAGCTCATCAAGTCCTTGAGCTGCTTCAGTGTCCCCATCTACAAAACAGCTAAAGCAATGCCCAGGGTCTCTAGGGAATGTCTGCGGCCTCCTCTGTTTTCTTTGACAAACAGCTGATGTTTGCGGAGGAATCCCCCCTCCTCCACCCCAGTCAGCAGCAGCACCTGTCCCCTCCTCCCACAGGGGAAGAGGGTACCCGGAAGTAGAGCTGAGGCAGGCATGTGGTCAGAGAGAACCTGGAGGAGCCAGGGCTGAAGTTAACACAGCCAGCTGTTTCCTTTTGCAGGTGTGTTGGTAGCAGAGTCCCCAGGAAAGAGCATGATTATAGAAAAACCCTGTCACAGTATCTCCACTTCCCTTCTTCCTGAGCCAAGCTGAGCTGTCGGGCTGGAGAGGGGACCAGCTTCTACTGTCTGAGAAGATGAGGCCACATGGTCTCCCACAGGCACCCAAGACTGTGTAGTCCAGTCTGAGGTGCTAGTGCCAGGAAGAGAAGATTTCTGAGCCTGTTTAGGCCAGGCCAGCTGAGATTTGAGCTGTCACCTCACCTAGGCATCCTGCCCACCCTTAGAGGCTGGATGCTGACCATAGCCCTGTGTTCCCACCCAATGCACTGCACAGAGACCAGGGCTGGCAGGCACTGTACCCTCCTCACTAGAGCAGATGGAAGCCAGGCCTATACACCAACCTTTGTACCCCAAAAGAATGAGGGTATGTTAGCTCACTCCATCAGATTCCTTGTCTCTGCTTGTTCCCCATGGGTGTGATTGGGTGAGAAAGGAGTGGCAGACTGCTCGTGGCATTTTGCTCTTGGACCATAGGGGTTGTGTGCACATGGTGTAGATGGTATATGCAAAGGTGCCTAAGTATGCAGATGTATGTGGGAATGCACATGTCCATTTCTGCATGTACATACAGGAGTATATAAATGTGGGAGTTCTGTGTTTACATAGGCAGGGGAACATGCTTGTGTGTATCTGTATGTCTTTGGTGTTCATTCTCCTGTGTGTGCTTTTGTGTGCCTAGGTCTGTGTATCTGTGCACAGGTGGCCACCCTCCCTCAGCAGCACACCTGCTAATACATGCTGTCCCCAGCCTGGACCTCATCCCATTTCCATGACTTCCCTGATACTAAAAGCAAGCTTCTCTTTCAGAAGTGTGTGTGTGTGTGTGTGTGTGTGTGTGTGTGTGTGTGTGTGTGTGAAAGAGAGAGAGACAGACAGAGAGAGATTGGTGCATAGCATGTTTCTGTGTACATACTTGGCACATCCATTACCTTGCCTGAGAGAGGGGTGTGTCAAACAGTGTGCACCTCAAGGATGTCCTGGTAATTCCTGCTGCTGAGGCGCAATTCAATGTGTCATTCTCTCCGTCCAACCAGGAAAGCAGAGAAAGCCCTGGTCATTGAGGCCAGAGGGAACAGAAGGTAGGGAGCTGATCACAAAGGAGAGAGAGGAGCGCAAACCTCAGCTGGGTGTTGTGATAAACTCTAGATGAGCAGCAGCAGCAGGAAGCGCCTGGCCCACCAGGCTAGAGAGATACGAGGAGAAAGGGTTGCTGGCACCATGGGGGTGGGATAGGGGGTGCTGCCCAGGGAGCTAGAGGCTCAGCTGTGGGAGGGAGGACTGCCTGTAGGGAGAAGGAGCAGTGCCCTGCTTAGTTAGTGTGCTCCATCCCATCATCATCACGCCCCCCAGAGCTGCACACAGCAGGGAGCCAGAGGCTCAGGCAGCTGGGGAAGCTGTGGCTACCCCCCGCTGAGAAGGAAGGGTCTGAGTAATGGTGCTCAGCAGCTGCTCACTGCTCTGTGGTGGCATGTGTGCCTGTGCCTAGATGATGGCCATGAGCAGTGGGTGTCAGTGCACGTATGGACAAGGACCTGTGTGTTTTATACTCTGTCTTGGCAGGTAGTGGACAGCTGGCAGAGAATGATACCAACAACCAGATCTAGCACTTAGCAGACTTTAAACAGGAACCAGATCAGTGCATGTTTGCTTAAAGCCTCACATAGCAATATGGGGTAATTACTACTATAATCATCCTCAGAGATGAGGACAGGATGGCACAGAGAAAATGAGTAACTTGCCAAGATCACACAGGAAGATCCAGAGACAGGACTCAGAGCAGCCTGGTCCTCAACCCCTGCCCTCAGACTAACACTGCACCTTCTATTGGAGATGAACCCTAGCTGTGTCAGGGACAGAGATACCCTCTAACCTGATCCTAGAATGCCCTTGCCTGTTCCTGGCTACCCAGAGAGTATCTCTGGCACAAGTCCAGTGTTGGCTATAGAGGCTAGATGGCTGCAGCCCATTTCCCCTTACATGGCATCACTGGCCTGGAGAAGTCCATGACAATGAGTCAGGTTTAAGCCCAGTGTCAGCAACCTTGAGACCAGAGTAGTCCTGCCCGACCTGGTCCTGCCACCATCCCCCTCAGTAGGCATACCCAGAGTCAGTGCAAGGGGCTGCAAGAGGGCAGTACCCAGTACACGGCAGGGTGGTCACCGTGACTTCTGGGAGTGTGCTGGGTGAGATGAACAGACTGTCTTTTAAAATACAGGATCCCAGGGCTGGAAAGATGGCTCAGTGGTTAAGAGTACTGGTTGCTCTTCCAGAGGACTTGGATTTGATTCCCAGCACCCGCATGGTAGCTCACAACCTTCTGTAACTCTAGTCTCAGGATCGGACACCTTCTTTTAGCTGTCACTGGCACCAGGCACACACAGACATTAACGTGGATGCAAAACACCCATTCATATAAAATTGAGTAAATAAAATGCTTAATCCCATAGAGCATAGTGGTTCATAGTTGTAATCCTGGCTACTTGTGAGGCTAAGATAGGAGGATTGCAAGTTTGAGACCAATCTGGACAACTTAATCAACAAGACTCTGTCTCAAAAATGAAACATTCAAGATGGCTGGGGATGTAGCTCAGCAGTAGAGCACTTCCCTAGCAGCCAGGCTTTGGGTCCATTGCCCCAGACTGAAAACAGAGTTTCCAAGTTCACAAAAAGCAAGCAAACAAAAGCTTTCTGTGTGTTGTTTACAGGACACATCACCCTAGTTCTGAGGGCACAGGGTGACTGAAAAGAAAAGAATAGAAAAAGATATGCCTGCAGCTGCCTCTAGAAGAACAGTGGAGGCTGTAACACGAGACAGAGGATACTTCCAGACTGAGTCTTGCAAGGGACAATGTGAAGGGACATTTGGGACAATAGAGGGACAATTCACAGGAACCCTTACACACCTTACACGAAAGCTGCAAAATACAGGAAGCCAAGTTTGCAGAATGGACTAAGGAAGCCCACACTGTCTTTAACAGATTCAAGGTCTGCTTGCCTGGTGCTGCCCAGTGGTTCTCAGAACTGGTGCTAGAAATAAGGTTTTGTGTGTGTGCGCGTGCATATGTGTATTTTCAAATGGATGCATAGCAGCATTGATCCAGGTGTCTGCTCAGGCCATGGTGTAAAGGCCTGATAGACCAGCCCAAGTCAGCTCTTCCATTGGCCATGAGCAGCTCTTGGGCCACCTACCCTCTTTATATTTACGGATATAACCTGCCAGTGGAAGGGCCAGTGACCCCCACCAGTGACCCTCACTGTGCTCTTCTAAGACCTGCCACAGTGCACTGCTAATAATCCTACACTGAGTCCTCTCTCTAGGAAGGGCAGGCTGAGTACTGGTTCCTGCATCTAATGGGAAGTGGGGAGTACTCAGGCTGGCTTTGGTGCCCAGCCTGGGGTGACTTGAAAGGTTGTCCATGAAGGCTGGGCAAGGCCCACGGAGACTGCCTGGCAGCCCTGCTTCTCCCTCTGCCTCTACTGTCTGCCCTTTGCTGGCACAAGGTTTCTCTGACAAACATCCCGTAGGCTCCTCCTTGCTTCCACATCGCTGCACAGGGGACAAGTGTCCCAACATAATCATTGTGTCCTGGGTACTATCAAGCAGGATTACACCCAGTCCATTTTCTCATGTGGTCAGAGGCCATCAAGAAGGATGGGTGGGTGTCCAGGGTCAGGTTACAGCAAGTCTGTCAATGGGAGGCCTTGAGAGCTCAAAGCCTGGGTGCTCCAACTCCAAGATCAAAACATTGGAAATAGGAAGGGAATAGGAATGTCGAGGTCAGGGCTAAACCAGGGTTGACTCAGTGAAGTAAGTGACTTACAAAGGACTAGAGACAGTCTGCATGCCTATGGGTGGGGAACATGAGACAGTGGGATCAACCCATAGGCAGAGCCACATCCACCAAGAGTGTGAGGTACTTGCTGTGTGGTACAGAAATGAATGTGAGCCTCTTGGAATTAATTAATTAATTAACACTGTTGTCTAATGTTCTAAACTGGCCTCACGTATTTTATCTATTTATTTTGAAATAAGAGTCTCACATATCCCAGGCTGTCCCCAAACTCAACTGTGTAGCCAGGGGTGACCTTGAATTCTTGATCCCCCTGCTTCCCAAGTACTGAGATCACAGGCCTGCACTACCACACCCAGTTTATTTAATGCTTTGGTATCAAGCCCAGATCTCCTGCATGCTAGACAGGCCTCTACCAACTGAGCTCTCCTCCAGCCCCAGCAATGGGCAATGGGGGTAGGGGGTGTGGTCCCTGACAGCCTAAGGTCATGAGGCAAGCAGCCTCTTTCCCCCTGTGTATCTGGGCCCTTGGCTCCTGTTACCAGGGCCAGCTTTGTTCCAATCCTAGACAGTTTGAGCCTCCTTGAACAGCAAAGTCCTTCTGCCTTCTAAGAGAGACCAGCAGAGAAGCAGGCTCTGGGAGTAGTAGATCCCTGAGATAGGACCAGGCAGGTCTTTCTGCACTCACCAGACACCTATAGAGACCACCTTGCTGTGCATCACAGTCGTGGTCAGGCACTTGCTGAAGACAGCACAGAGTAAAACCAGGGGAGGCTGCCCTTGCGTATGGAGACCAGCAGGAAGGCAGGTTATAGGAGGAAACTACAGTGGGGTCAGGAGTGCCCAAGGTGGATCTAGTTCTCTGCCTTTCCCCTCTTTGCTGGGTTCCCATGGCAGACCCAGGCCAGTCTGGCATCACCCTAGGTCTGGAGCCAGGACGACCAAAGCAGTTCACTCTGAAGGAAGCACATTCCCACTTCACGTGAAAACCTGCCTCATTAAATTTAATGTGCTGGTTATTCCTGTTAAATAAACATCAACTAATTATGAAAAACATATTTGCTAAAGTTTGACTATGGAACGTATGAGCCAATTACATGGTTATTCAGCCTCAAAACACACTTGGTAATGAGTTGGGTTATAGACCAGCAGCAGGTAGGGGTGGCTGAGTCTGGATCCAGGGAGCTCCTTTCCAACCTTTCCTGCTTCTTCCCCAGAGTACAGGCACCTTGAAGAATGTCTATGTCCTAGAGAGTCAGGGTCTGGGCATACTGGGATAATATGTCAATCAAACTCCTTCAGCATGAGCCACAGACCCTGACCTTAAACAAAAACTAAACAAAAACTCATGGGCTTGAGTGATTGAGATGTTAAGAAGCGTGGCTGGGGGTTTGGGGATTTAGCTTAGTGGTAGAGCACTTGCCTAGCAAGAGCAAGGCCCTGGGTTTGGTCCTCAGAACTGGTCCCTTCTGACTCAGCTGTCTTTCTGTGATGCCATTATTCTTGGACCCCACGAGATGCCCCAGTGAGTCTCACTTTATCCCTATAAAGTTTCTCTCCCATGGACTTCCAGTTTGGGATTCAAGATGATTTTTTAAGACCACATTACAGCTATATAGCTAACATCAGGAAACTCTCAAGAGTTTCATAAACATGCAAGAGTAGGCATGGGTGCAGCTTAGTGGAGCACCTGCCTCACACATAGTGTACGAGGCTCTAGGTTCCACCCCTGTTCTGAGAAGTTGAGGAAAAGCTCAAGTCATGATGTCTTGCTGAGGAAATGCAAAATAAAACCACCAA
Organism: Onychomys torridus; assembly: GCF_903995425.1. Classification (NCBI taxonomy): domain Eukaryota; kingdom Metazoa; phylum Chordata; class Mammalia; order Rodentia; family Cricetidae; genus Onychomys; species Onychomys torridus. The sequence goes on from NC_050445.1 coordinate 109,220,891, forward strand.
AAAGTCCTACATACCAGCCAGGGCAGACATGAAGGCAAACAGCCCCACAGGGGCTCCTGTTGCTGCTGCTGGGGATAAGTGGTATGGGGGTTTTAGAAAACTGCTTGATGGTTTGTTGTTGTTTGTTTGTTTGTTTGTAGAGCTGTTTTGTTTGATTTTGGTTTTGTTTGTTTGGGTATGTGTGTGTGTGTGTGTGTGTGTGTGTGTAGTATTTTGCCTGCAGGTATGTCTGTGCACCACATGTGTGCAGTGCCCACAGAGATCAGATGAGGGCATAGGGCCACCTGGGATTGGAGCTACAGAAGATTCTGAGCCACCATGTAGATGCTGGGAACTGAACCCCAGTCCCAGCTGGTAGTTTCTTAAGAAGCTGGAATGCCTGTTTCACTCCTGGGCTGGCACTCAAGAGAATGGCTGTTTTTGTCCTCTCTGCCCATACAGGATGTATTCACAGAAGCCAAGGACTTAGGGCAGCCCCACTCCTCTTATTGTTCCTAGGAAGTCACACTGCACAGTGAGCAGCCAGAACTACCCAGTCCTGTGAGAGAGAAACCTGCACAGAACCACTACTGTTTGCTTTCTTTCATATTTGCATACGTGTACTTGCATGTAGATTCCCACATAGGTGTTGGATCCCTCAGGAGCTGGAGTTACGGGCAGTTATAAACCACCTGGCATGGATGCTGGGACCAAATTTCAGTCCTCTAGAAGAGCAGCATGTACTCTTAACAACTGAACCATCCCTCCAACCCATGCATTTGCTTGTTCTGCTCCCCAACACATCCACAAACCTGGGCTGGCCCAGCACACATCTCATCAATCTGGGTTAGTTCTAGGCCCAGCCAGCTGGGTCATCAGTCACTCAGGCTGCAGTGCAGGTATGTCCAGGCTGTTCCTCAGAAGCAAGACTTCACTGCGTGCACCTGACTGCCACCAGCATCCATTCCCTTGCAGCTGTCTTTTTGCTGATGTTGAGCCCAGCTCCTGGAGACCACCAGCTGTCCCATGGCCCTCAGTTTTATAAAGCTGTCTCTTACCTTGCATGGCATATGTGCAGAGCATCCCTGCCCCTTTACCCTGTATCCATTAGAAGCTAGCCACACCTAAGAAGAGGCAAAGATGTGACACTGATGGTCACAGATGCCAGAATGCAGAACTCATGCTGACATGCACACAGAGGGGTGGCGGGGACAACAGAACTACCTGGAAAAGTCTCCTGGACACCTTCATTTCCCTTGTCATCTGCTCCCACCCTAGATGCAGAGCAAGTGAACGGTGCCATGCTGACATAGAATGGTGTGGTTCTGTGTGTTTAAGCCTGTGTACTTTATGTAAATGAAAGGGAGGAGGGGGGAGTGGAGAGGAGGAGGGAGAGAGGGAATGAGGGAAAGGGAGGCCTCCATCTCTAGGCACTCCTGAGGAATGATCACTCAACTTCTTGGTACGAGGGAAGATGGACAAAACACACATCAAAGTTTCTGAGCAGCTATGTGAGCCCAGCCCAGGCTGCCAAGAGTTCTCACCTGCCGTCCCGAGTGCAGCTTGAAGACAGGCTTCTCATTGTGTTTCACTTTATGTACTACTTGAGTAAAAAGGAAAGAGCACCTATTTTAACCATTAAAGCATTGATTGTTTTAACCAAAGGTGACTGCATGTAAGTCCTGGGTTCTGGAAATGTCACCATACTGCCTGACACAACAGTGCAGTTGAGAGGTACATGTACAGTTTGTATTTCCTGAATGGTGGCAGCAATGAAGGGACATTTATGTGATTCTATTGCATCAGAGCCATGTGAGAAAGATGTTCTAAGAAGACTTGGGAATAATGGTAAGGTGAAGCCAAAACTGGATCCAGCCATGCCTGAAGCTCAATGTCCTTGGGCCATTCCAAGTGAGTCTGCAGTTATCTATGGGAACAAGTAAAGCCAGGTTTCCACAAGGATGGATGTCTGCCAGCCCAACCTGTTAGATGCTGCCCATTGCTAATATCTGGTGTCCATTCTGGCTAGCTATTAAATATTTGGAATGTCATTTTAGAGTTCGCTCCTTGAGTCAAAAGATGTTGCTATTCAGGAAGGGTTTTCCAGGGCATGCAGTAGGTACATGGGTGTGTGCTGGACTTGGAGCTCTTCTGGACCAGTGCCCTGACACCTGGTGTAGCTGGTGCCCAAGAAGGGCAGGCTGAGGAGCTGCATATGAGTCAGTGACTCTGGTGCCCTCACACATTCCCTGTGGATCTTAGCCCATGCTGGGGAATGCCAGGGCCCATGACAGATGCCTCTGCTTTTGAGCTAGTGCTGGCACAAGCCAAAAAGCATAAGGTGCTGGTATTCAGTACAGGCCTTTCTGGTCCAAGCAGAGGACTGGGGAGTCTGAAGTCACAGCTAAGCTCAGCAGCGTGGCTTCATGGAGGAAATCCTTCCAGAATGGAGTGCCTTCAGACACAGCACATGGTGTCAGGGAGATCCTGAGAGGAGAGCAGGGACGGAGACAGCTGCAGAGAGAAGGGACCTCTCTCCCACAGCCTGTTCTGTCATTGGTTCTTTGGGTCTGGTGCCTTGCCATCCCGTGCAGCTTGCTCTGTGTCCTGGAGCATGCCACTCTGCTTCATGATGGTTCATACTCAGTCCCCTCCTTTCTCCCTGTTGGTCACAAAGCCTGAGAGTCTTTAACTTTTGCCCTGGTCTTCAGACACCCTATATCTGCCCATTGCCCATGAGCCTCCAAAAGATCCTGAGGTGTCTGCCTATGCTTCTGCTTGCAGATCAGTGCTGTTTCCAAGGGAAACCATGACTTCCCTGGACCATTCCTGGAGTGGGGCTTCCTTGGAGAGTAGATGTACAGGAAACAGGAAGTGACAGGACCACCTGGAGAAGCCGCCCTAGACACCTTCCTTTTCTTTGTCATCTCTGCTCCCACCCTAGATGCGAAGCAAGTGAACCCTGACAGGAGCCACAGCCAAGTGGCATAGGTGTAGGCCCCAGATCCAAGATCTGAGGAGTGGAGCACTCAGTCCCTACAGTAGCTTCTGAGGGTGGACCCTGGAGACCCCGTAGCAGCCCTGTCCAAAAGGAAACACTTGCATCAAGTTGGGAAAGGGTCAAAGCAACAACCAAGGAATTTTCTAAAACTTATTTTGAAATCATAACAATTGTAGGCTTAAAGGAAGTTGGAAAGAGCAGAAGGACTCGTGTTCAGGTCACTCTGTGACACCACCTTGAGAGGAGGACATTGGTCTTGGTGTCAACAAGTTCTTTGTCATTTTGTCATGTGGACTCATGTCACCATTACAACATCAAGTTACACAACCACTCCCTCAACTTGGAAATTGTAGCTCACTCACTCATATAACCCCAGGGCTCAGAGGGCTGAGGCAGGAGGATAGCTGCAAGTTTGAGGCCAGCCTAGGCTACACAGTGAGTACCAGGCTCGTCGATGCTACATGGTAAGATGCAGTTTCAGAAGGGAGAAGAGGGGGGAGGAGGAAGGAAGAGTAGAGAACTTTGTCTTGGCTTGAAGTTCTGAAGGTCCATGATTGAGGGTCATCTGGTGATGGCCTCTTGCTGTAGGGTTCTATTGCTTGGACACTATGTTGAGAGAGAGACAGGAAGCATGCATGTGTGTGCATCTTCTAGTCCTGTCCCCCTTTTCTTTTAAAGCCACCAGGATTCAAAGGAGCTCTACAATTGACATCCTGGACAGACCCTGGCCCTAAACACCACAGGAGAGTTTCTACTCCTAAACACCACAGGGGGATTAAACTTGAATACACAAACTTCAGGGGCTCTACTTTAGCCAGAGCATCTTGGTAGCCTCCAGTTTGTCCCTCTATCTCTGTAATTTTGTCATCCCCAAAATATTACACAAATGGAAGCATGCCATTTGTTTTCTGTAACTACTAATAATATGGCTATCCGCCATTTTAATTTTTGCTTTGCTTCCAGTTTGTTGTTTTTGTTTTCTTTTTCCTGTTTAGTATTTACTTTTGGCTTCTCTGTCTTGTTTTTAGTATCTGTACAGGTTTCTGTGGCTAGTATTACATCATTTATTGAACATCAGGCAATTTCTAAATTTAGATACTCTACAGATGTCTATTGCATTTAACTATTCTTCTTTCATCCAAGATTCTTTCTTTTATCATTTTCTTTCTGCTATATCATGATTTTCTTTAGCCACAAGGAGTATATATATATATATTTTTATTTATATATATATATATATATATATTTTTATATATATATATATATATATATATATATATATATATATATATATATGGATGAATAGTCTGCTGGTGAACACCTCTTGTCTCCATTTATGTCCCTGAAGGATAGTTTCATTGGGTATAAAAAAAAATCATGATTACCATGTTTTCTTTCAGCACATAATAATGTTCTGCATCCTTCTGGACTCTATAATTTCTAATGAGAAACCTGTCTTATTTGAATTCTTTTCCACCTTAATGAAAGTGGTATTTCTCAGTAGCTGCTTTCAATATTTTTTTTAAGTTTTTGCAAGTGTGGTGTGTCTTAGTGTGGATTTCTTTAGGTTATGCTATTTAGGGTTCATTCAGCTTCTTGAATCGTTAAGGCTACTGCTTTTGCCAGAGTTTAGAATTTCCAGTCATTATTCCTTTGGATATTTTCCCAGCTTCCCCACTTTTTTCTCTCCTGGGCACTTGGATGACATGAATGTTACATGTTGTTTTATCCCAGGAGGCTTGAGCTGTTCCCCTTCCCCACATAAACTATTTTCCCTCTGCTTTTTAGACTAGATAGTTTCTACCTGTCTGTCTTCAGGCTCAACAGACAGATTCCTCTGTCTCCTTGCTTTTGTTTTTGTCTTTATATGATACAGTTATTTCCTTAGTGAGACTCCATATTCTCATTGTTCCATTCATGGTCATAATTGCTCATTGAGGCATCTTTTATGATGACTGCTTTAAAGCCATCAGCTTGTGCCAATGCTGACGTCATCCCTGATGATGGTGCCTTTCATACAATTTGAGATGGTCCTTGCTGTGACAGGTGATTTTTAAAAATCTTTTCACTGAAATCGACGTATATCATGTCTCCCTCCCTTTCCTCCCTCCAGCCCCTCCCAGAAACCCTCCTTGAGCCCTCCCAGTGTCTCCCTCCAACTTTCAAGTTTACCTTCTTTCGCTTTATTATTGTTACAGTCAGACAGACATGTGTATGTATGTATATGCACAAATATATATAAACAGAACCTACTGAGTTTGTTTTTGTTGTTTGTATGTATATGGTTTCAAGGCTGACCTCTATGCACTAGACAACCAGTAGTGGGGCTCATCCCTGGGAGAAGCTAAGTCTCCTTCTTCTAGCAGTCATTAGTTGCCTGTAGTTCTTTGTCTATGGGTCAGACCCCTTTCCATGTTAACAAATCCATAGACATCACCATTGTTCCAAGAAACCTCCTTTCAAATGGCTGGTCAGGGCAGTCAAAGTAACTCCCAAAGTATTGCCTCTTGGGTCTTTATTTTGTTTTGTTTGTTTTATCAGCCCTTAAACATTTGGAATTTGTCAGGTTGAGACTCTCAATCCTGTTTCCTTCTTCTGTGTCATAGCTGTCCTCTTCGGGCTGGTACCTGTGGGCAGAGCAGCACTGCCCATCACTGTCAAGAGGGGAGAGAAGTCTAGCCTCTATACTTCTGCCTAGCTATTTATACCACAATGGAAACAAAACAAAACAAAACAAACAAACAAACAAAAACCAATCTCCAGCAAAGCCAGGAGGCTCAGCCTTGGTTCTCTGATACTTGGCCAAGGGCTCCCAAGTCTTAGTGGAGGTTTCTGTGGTGGCTAGAGAGGTTTCCTTCCTTGAGGACATCATCAGAGCCACTGACTTGGAGGGAGTACCAAGGCCCCCTGGCCACGGGAGATCCTGCATGGCTGCCTTCCAGTTCTTTGAGCAGCAACACCCCAGTGTTCCCAGGCCCTGGGCAGCTGCTGTCACCTGCATCTATCTGTCAGATGTGGGGAGGGTGGAACAGGTGGACAGGCTGGGAGAGTGCTTGGGGCCAAGCACGCCCTCTCTCTGCAGTACCAGCTCCTAGCCTAGGTGCTCCTCCTCCTCCTCCTCCTCCTCCTCCTCCTCCTCCTCCTAGAGGCTGGACAAGAGCCAAGACCAAGCATGGAGGCTGGGAACACTTTCCACTGACATCCTCCTGTTCCTGACCTGGAACAACTGCCTCCATTTACATTGACCTTTCTGTCCAGGGAGCAGAATGGGTTTCCCAGAGTGCAAGGGACTGCACCCAGCCCCTGTCTGCTCATCAGGCTTCCCAGGGCCTGAGGCTGGGGAGCTCCAGAGGACCATGCTGGGGACAACTGGGTGTACAAAGCTCTGGCAGGAACAGTAGAGGAGTGTTGTCAGAGCCTGCAGTGGGGTCATGGTCTCCTTTTGGGGGCACAGAAATCACACATGGGCTGGGAGGGCATTCAGTGAGCCAGAGGGGTAAGTAGGCAAGCAGGTGGACATATGTATGAGTCCTCTGTGCTGGGGAGCTGTACAAGTGCATGTTTTTAAATATGTTTCTATGTACACAAGTGTTTCACATGTATGTGCATGTGTTTCTGTGAGCTCATATTTGTGCGTACATGGCTGCATATGTGGGTGCAAGCAATACATGTGCATATATATATATATATGCATGTGTGAGTGAATGTATGTATGTATGCCTGAGTATATTGTACATTTGTATGTATGCCTGAGTGTAAGTACATGTATGTATGCATTTATGTATGCCTAAGTATGATTGCCATGTATTTGCCTGTGAGTACATGTGTGTATGTATGTCTGAGTGTATACACATATACCTATACATATATAGGTGTGATGTGTGTACATGTGCATGCCTGTGTGTGTGTGTGTGTGTGTGTGTGTGTGTGTGTGTGTGTATTACATACATGCATGTATGGAGGGTTTTGAGCAGGAGGATCTCCACCAACTCTACTTAGGCCCTCCTTGGATCATAGGTAGAAAGCTAGCAGCAGACAGTGGGGTGGAAGCCGGAGACAGGAAGGGCCCACACCCTCCAGCCAGGAGGTGGCAGCAGGGAGAGAGGAGAATGGGCAGAGAGGCACTGGTGTGGGGATAGGGGCTGACTGGAATGGCCTCAGCCTGGGAGAAGTGGGCTTTCCCTATGCTGTCCTCCTGACCTCTTCTTATCCCTAACATGGGGCTGTCTGTAGGAAGGAAGAACCAATTGAGCCATTTCTGTAGGAGGCCCTGTCACATGTGCACAAATGGCCTTGAAATTGGGGCTAGAGCATGTGAAGGGGCCTTGCTCCTGGGAGCCCTCCTCTCTCTCCTCTCTAGTTCCTGCCCTCTGTTCTGCATCAGGCAGAGAAGTGACCCCGGAGGGGAAACCCAGAGGGAGAAGCCCTGGCAGCCACAGTCACAGCAGCTGTGCTGACTCACTTCCCTCCCTGAAATGTGGTCAGGAGCCATAAAGCTGCAGACCCAGGTTCAATCCCAGCTTTTCTGTGGTCATGGGCTCTTCTACTTCTGCTTCTCGGGACTCAGTAAGGTCACACAAAAATGAGCTGAGACATCAACTGAGGGGCAATTGACAGGCTGAGGGATCTGAGGAAGCCACTAACCTGGACTAATCCAAAGCAACAGCCCCTTGCCATTTTTCAACCAGAGAAGGGCATGTGGTGGTTATCTATCCCCTCCCATGTATGGGGAGGTAGCCACCTTTTTGTTGCTTGGGGGTCTTCATATGTTCTGGATACATACTCACTGTCATTTGTATGGTACTGTAAGGGACTTTTGAAATCCCAACTTGTGCCTGAATTGCTTCCTTTAGAAGCTTCAGTGAACAGAAAATATTAATTCTAATATAGCCAAATCTAGCCACACTTTAATTCTTCCTTTGTTTTTAGACTCCTGTTTAAGAAAGCTTTCCTGGGAGCTGCCCAACTTGGGTGCTGGGATCTGAACTCAGACCTCATGATTGAACAGCCAGCCTTCTTAACACTCAGTCTTCTCTCTCCGGCCCCCACTAGCACATTCCAAACCTTGCTCCACACAGCCTTCCCTATCACCTCACCGGGTGACTGTACATGACATTATTTGACATGAGATAGGGACTCCTGAAGGTTCCAACAGGGTGACACAGTTGAGGCACTGACTTCCAAAGCTCTTGCTGTTCACTAGTAAGTAGACAGATGCTGCAGAGCAGGGCTGGGAAAAACACATGGGAGACAAAGGATTTGAGAGCAGCCTGGAGTTAGTTTCTGGAAGAATTCTCAGGGTTGGAAAATGCAGGATAGAGGGACTGGTCAATGGCACTAGAGTTTACAGTTGGACAACTTACAGGGATGTGTTGTACTTTGGGGAGACAGGTACAGGTGGGATTCCAAGGTAACCCTGAGCTAAGTTCTAACCACACCCAGCCCCAGCTTTCTCAGAGAAGCTGGAGATGAGGACCTACCTCAAAGCAGAAGCCGTTGTTTTCTTGGACATTGCTGATCCCAAAAGGGGAAGAGCTTTGAGTGTCTGCCAAGTGGCACTCCGGAAGACAGGTCTGCAAAGGAGACCAGGCAAGTGTGGGCAGAGGCAGCCAGCCTCTGGAGCCAAGGAGCAGAGGCCACTCGGGGAACAGCTGGATGAGCACATCCTGAGGCTGGCAGTGGCCTTCGCATTGTTACCTCCCCCACGTGTTGCGAGTAGACTACTGAGTCTGTGTAAGGCTGAGGAGTGGACAGCACAGCCAAACACATGAATCAGCCATGTCAGTTCTGTACCAGGTGTGCAACTGGGAAGCCCATGGTTTGAGCTGGACTTCTGGGCTAGGCTCCAGGTTCTGCCACCAACCAGCTAGGGAGCTTGGGCAGGTCATATGGTCTATGCAGTCTCCGTACAGCACAGCAGAGATTTGTACAGGACGCCAAGTGTAACAGAGAGAAGAGCTTCACCACCATTCGGGGACATGGAGAACCAGCTCCTACCCTCAGCCTGGCAAATCAAAGCACAACCTTTTCCACTGTTGCTGACACTTCTCCACCATGTGGAGGGGTGGGACTTCACCGGGAAAAACGAGTTTGCAGAATCTGCTGAAGCTAAACACACACCTACCCCGGCCCTGCGCTCCAAGGGAATCCTAGTGCATCAGGGGTGGGTAGTGGGGTGGGGTGGGGGGGGGGGACGGAGGGCCTTAACTGTCCAGAGTGGCCCACACCACACAATGAGAGAAAAGACTGTCCAAGAGCCCCTGCACTCCTCTCAGAGAAGATAGTGGGACCCCATTTCTATAGCATCCCCAAATAAGCCACACAAAAGAATATGTCATTCGGGGAGACAAAAATATAAATGGTCACACCCAGAGAAAAAGCCAGGCAAGGATGAGCACAGGGAAAGAGGGTGATGGCTGCCTGGGAGGAATAAGTAGGGACAATGATTCTTACCGGGTGAACTGCACTGGGTCCCCCAGGCTGTGCCCAGCCAGGGCTCGCCCCTCCCATGACCACCTTTTGTGGTTGCTGTGTTCCGTTCAGCGCGCGGCTGCCAGCCTCGCTTTGGTCTGGTTGCCTTGCACCGGGTTCTCTTTGCGCCCCAAACCGGACGCACCCAGCTCTGCAGGCCAGTCCCGCGCCCACGGTCCGCCTGGCTGTCTCTATCCTGCTGGAGTGGTCTTAACACGCCCCGCTGCGGGACCGCGTACCGGACGAGTCAGCCGTCCCGGAGTTTGGGCATTTTGGCACGCACCACCGCCTGTGGCCTGCGAGGTGCAGTGCCTGTCCCACCTTAGAGATTGGGAGCGCAGGCGGAGATGAGCAATAAGACCAGGGCAAGTGCTTCCTCCAGCCTCAGTTTACCCTTCCATGGACGAAAGCTCGGCTTTCAGCCCGTGCTCGTTATACAGTGCACCGACTCCTGGGACCACCCCGACCACCTCACCCACCCCTACACCAGCCCAGAGTTTTAAGGCTGAGGTGGCATCGCCCTTTGAAGACAAGCGGTGGGGCCCGGAGCGCGCGTTCTCGGCGCGGGGTCGAGCGCCCCCTGCAGGCCATCGAGGGTCCCTCCCCGCCCCCCGGCCCCGCCCCCGGCTTCGGCCGGCGCATGCGCGCGGCACAGCGCTCGGCGGGGCGGCGAGAGCGAGGCCGGTCCGCAGCCGCGCGGCGCTCAGCGCCCCATTCATGCTGGGCAGCGGCGACGCAGCCACGCAGCGGAGCGGAGCCCGGGCGCGGCGGCCTCGGCCTGGGCGGCCTGCGCGGCGTGGGCGGCCCCGCGGAGGGGCAAGCAGCAGGGCGCGGCGATGGCCGGCGGCGGGGCGCGCCCGGGGTTGTCGGGTGAGTCGGGGCGCAACTTTCCCCGCGGGCGGCGGGAGGCTCATCGCGGCCCGGGGTCCCGAGTGGCCGGGGGGCGCTGGCGGTGGCCAGGGGGTGTGCGCGGGGACTGCGGCGCGCGTGTCCGCGGCTGGCGTGTCCTGCGGCTCCGGCCGGGCGCCCGCGTGTGTCCGGGCGCGGTCTCTGCGAAAGGCTGCTGCGTCCCGGCGGGTCACAGCGCGTCCGGGGCCCTGCGATCCGGGCGGCGCAACGTCTGTGGTCGCAGTCGCGGCCCCCTCCTCCAGGCAGAAGAGAAAGTTTGCAGTGGCCCCGCGGGGAGGGCCCTGCGGATGCCCATGTCGGCCGGTGTCGCGCCGGGTCGGACCGGGCCGCGGGCGGGGACGTGGGCCGCAGGCGAGCGCCGCGCTGGGCAGGCCCGGGCAGGGCCGCGGGATTTGGGGAGGTCCCGGGCTGCGCCTTGGGCCGGCCTCGGGCCATGGGGGTGGAAGTTGCAAGGCTTCGTGGGGACCCCCGCCCCCTCCGGCCCCAGCGCGCGAGTGAGCTCCGCGGCCAGCCCGGGCCCGCAGGCCCTCTACCCGGCGGCTGCAAGGGGCGGTGCGGTGCCACCGGAGAGGCCGCCGGCTCGGGCCTCCTCGGCCTCCCCCTGCGCAGGGCCTCCACGGGGTCATTCCTTCCCTGGTGGTTTCCCCCTCTTGCTTCCTGGACGGTCCCAGGCCTGGGGTGCGGCGAGGACCGTGGCGGTGGTGGGCTTACTCTGGTTGCTGCGGGGAAGGGCGAGCGTAGACTCCAGGGAGGCCCCTCTGTGCAGAGACCCCAGGTGCAGCTCTGGAAGGAGATGAGAAGGCTTCTGAGGGGTTACTTGGTGCCAGGAGCTGTCTCAGGCTCATCTGTGGGGTGCTGGGGCCACGCCCCTTGAAAGAAAGGGGTGTGTTGGGGGGGATGGGAAGGAACTGAGCCTCTGCCCCTCAGCCAGGCTCCTACCTCTGGCCCTCTGGCCCCTGGTACTGCCTACCCCCTCCAGCAGGTGCTGCCGGTCTTCAGTCCTGTGGGGGTGGTGCTATCCCTGTGTGTCTCCAACCCTCCAGGAGCACCCCTAATTTTCCCAAGTTCCTTGCTTTTGGGGGGTGAGCAGGAGGAAGGGGAGTTGCTGCATTAGGCTGGCCAAGAGTCTGCTGGGTCTGGGAAGCACTCACTCATCTAGTGCCCTAGGCAGAGGTGCAAAGCAGGGATTCTGCTTCAGGGCTAAGCTGTCAGGCAGTGGGGAGGTGGCAGCTTGGAGTCCACCAAAGGTGTCTTCAGACACAGAGGACAGCATGGGTGGAGGCTGGGGGTCTGTGTACAAGGTTGGCTGAGATATGTGTTCTTGGGTTTGGGGCCAGACAAGATGTCGTGGACAAAGCCACATCCCATGGAGCATCTGGCCAAGGGTATGGGACCCCAGGGAAGGCCAGAAACTGACACCTTTTCTAGAGAGCAGGACTCCAAGGCCTCCAGGTAGAGAGTAGGCCACTGGAGACCATCTCCTGTGACCTCCCACAGGGTGGGGCAGGGTGACAAGGCAATCCTCTGGCTGCTGAGGGGGAACCACTAGGTGAGATGACAAGACCAGCCTGTCCACACCCATTAGGCTCCAGAGCAACAGGACACAGGGAGTGAGCTTTCCCCATGTGAGGGCTCTGAGGTCTTTGTTTCTGAGCAAGAACCATGGTGTCATCCAGGGTTAGGAGAGGGCAGGGTACCGGCTCTGCGCCTCACTGGAGGCCTGTTCCAGAGTGGCCCCTGGCTGAGGCCCCCACCTACCAGCCTGGCCTCTCCTTCTGGGTCCCTACTGCACACACCCAGCCGCATCACTATGGTCTTCCTATTCAGCTTCTCGCTTGTCCATTTTGGGGAGCTCTGGCCATTCCTGCTGCCCCATCTGCATATCCAGCAGGAGTGTTCTCCATGCCATCCTCCTAGAACACCTCCACCCCACCAGTATCCACTGGACCTGGTTCTAGAGCAGGTGGAAAGGCCCCTCTGGGAGCTTCTGTAGGCCGTCCAGGAAGCTCACAGAATCCAGAGCCGTCTGTTCCCCTCCCCCAGCCTGGCCTGGCACCCAGTGTCAGACCCTCCTTTTCACACACACACTGTTTTCTGAGTAGAACCTGGCTGCTTTCCTGCCTGGGGTGTCTACAGGAACTCTCTAGCTTTAGTTCCTTTCTATCGGGGCTGGGCTGTGTGACCTTGGGTCTGTCTGAGCCCTGAGTCTCATCTCTCCAAACTAGAGAAAGTAGCCCAGGCATCCTTGCTAGTCTTTGTGCGTAGTAGGTGTGGGCTTGGGATCCCCTCCGTCCTGGCCGGCAGCCCTGTGCCCCCCCCAAGCCAATCCCTTCCCAGCAGCTTCTGTTAGGAGGCGGGGGAGTGGGCCCAGGGCCAGCCTGGAGTTTGGATGGTGGCTTCTTCAGCCAGGGCCCTCCTGTTTAATATAAAAAGTAGGGCCCGTAATTGCATTAAGACGTGTATAATTATCCCGGAGGAGGGGAGAGCCCAGCCCCTGGTAATTGCAGGCCTGCTTTGAACTGATAAACCGTGAGTGATTCATGTTTTCTTTGGAGTTCACATGGACTCAGTGCTCAGCCCAGGCCCGTTTTGTCTACAAGCAACCTGCTCTCTAGTCTGCTTTGGTTTGGGGGGTAGGAGACTGGTGGGGGGTGTTCTCCCCTCTGGCTGCCTGTGGAGGCCCCTGGTGGCTGTTCTTGGGGCACAAGGCGGCTGACAGCCTGCTGGGAGGTTTCCTGCAAAAGTGTACCACCCTGCATCAGCTCTGGGATTTAGGCCAACACTTGTTGCTGCCCTGAGCCTCAGTTTCCCCACCTGGATTCATGTTGAGGACAGCTTTGTCCAGGCCTGGCCGGCCACTCCTAGTGTCTTGACTCACTTGCTCACTCAGTCACAAGTGTTTGCTGAATCGGCTTGGGCCCGGTGGCTCTAGAGAGAAAGTGTGACCTATTTGCACCCGGCTTCTGTCCTTTGGGGAGAACATTTGAGCAATAAGTAGCCAGAGCCACTAACCAGGCCTGTGCCACAGATGAAGGCAGACAACTGAATGCTAGCAGCTACTGCCTGCATGAGCAGGTCAGAAGAGGCATCTCAGGCTTACCTGAGCAGCTGTGGGGGCGGAGCAGAACAAGACATGGAAGAAATGGGCTGAGCACCTGTAACTCGCTTCCTGCCTCTGGCTAGCTCCATACCTGGACTTGGAGAGGGTGCCATTTTTAAGCCTCAGTGTCCCCGGCTATGAATGGGGGTGTGGGTGAGGGCAGTGTGTGGGAGTATAGAGAAGCTGTGTGTACTGGCTGACTGCCCACTTGCCACACTAAACACTTCCATGGTCAGACATCAGCCAAGGAGTGGGATGAGAGGACCCCCACCCCAAGCCCACAGGGCAGGCTCTGTGACCCTGCCGTCCTCAAGAGTATGGCACCTGTCAATCAGGAAATGGACTTTAAACTGTTTGAGCCACCAGGAAAGAAGTGTTGCTATCCATTTAGTGGCTAGGGAAACTGAGGTCAAGGGATTGTCTCCATTAGGGCTGTTACATTTGACCAACACTACTCGATCCTGGAAGGTGGCACTTTCCAGGGGCAGTGGGCACAAAGCTGGGTTGGAGGTGTTGTGTTAGGGTTTGGGAGGCAGTGCCATTCCAAAAAGTGGCCCAAACTGCCTCATGAGGTCCTGGCTGTGGGTAGCCAGTGGTGGAGGGGCCAGGAGTGGGCAGAGGACACTGTTGAGGGTTGGGATGTAGGGAGCCCTCCCTCTCTCTGGAAGTTGTCTTTGCTTAGAGTGCAGAATGAGACGGAAGACCTGGAAGGGGCCATTGTGGGCAGTGCCCTCTGCCCAGGGATGTAGGGTTTCTAGTGGGAGGTACTGCTTCTAGATTCTTCCTTAGAGTGCCGACCTTGAAGTTTGTAACATGCTGGGCCAAGGTCAACCATGGAGGAATGCCAGAGTCAAGATCCCACAGAAAGTTGGGCAGACTAATCTAACCCAAGCTGGGAACTATTGCCATGGGGCTGTAGAACTGTGGGGGAGGGGCTCTTTCTGGTGGGCCTTGTGGGTATGGATGCTGTGCTGGGGGTTGCTTTAGAGTCTCAGGGGAGCAGTCCACACATCAGAGAGTGGGGCATGGCTGCCCTGAGCCAAATGGTACTGGGAATCACCAAGACAGCTAGATGACCTGTGTGAAGGAGGATATGTGTACGACGGTCTATCTGCTCAGCTTTGGTGAGGGGACATTGATGCAGGGAACATGACACTCATCTGAGACTAAGGATCCTGAGAGATCTTGATCCTCAAGGCATGGGCAGGCTCTGGGTCTAGGTCATGTGACCCCAGACCCTTGAAAGATGTCCTGTGTTCCTGGACCCATCCCTATCTTGTCAGGAGTGGCAGGGCACAGGCTGTAGTGGAGCACCCTGCTGTCAGACTGCTATCCTATTCTGCTGCTGCTAGCTACAGTGTGTTCCCTGTGACACTTGGCTCACCCTTGCTGCCTGCATGCCTCAGGACACGGAAGTGCCTTCTTTGCTCTGTTCTGTTGGGGGAATCGTAGAGGGTCTTTTCGGAGGTATTTACATAACGCGCGTGTGTGCACGTGCGCGCGCGCGCGCACACACACACACACAAACACACAACTCATAGAATGAGGGAGGCCATGCGTGAATGCACTGTGCATAAGTGGGCAACACCACACTCACACCCTCTCTTGCCTGTTTTTTCCAGGGCCAAGAAACCCAGTCCCATGATGCTCACCCCTACAGGACCTGAATACCTTGACTTGAGGCCCCAGCCCACCATGCCACTGCCAACCCTGAGCCCTCGGACACTGCTGCTGCTTCTGCTGCTGCTGCTGAGGGGTGTGTGGATGGCCATCAGCTTACCCCCAGCTGGTGTGGGTCCACAACCCGCCTTCCGCACCTTTGTGGCCAATGACTGGGGCCTCACCCACCTGGTGGTTCACGAGCAGACGGGAGAGGTATATGTCGGCGCAGTGAACCGCATCTACAAGCTGTCAGGGAACCTGACCCTGCTTCGGGCCCATGTGACGGGCCCTGTAGAAGACAACGAGAAATGCTATCCGCCCCCCAGTGTACAGTCATGCCCACATGGCCTGGGCAGCACAGACAACGTCAACAAGCTTCTGCTGCTGGACTATGCTGCCAACCGCCTGTTGGCCTGTGGCAGTGCCTCACAGGGCATCTGCCAGTTCCTGAGGTTGGATGATCTCTTCAAGCTGGGTGAGCCACACCACCGCAAGGAGCACTACCTGTCTAGTGTCCGAGAAGCCAGCAGCATGGCAGGAGTACTCATTGCCGGACCACCTGGCCAGGGCCAGGCCAAGCTCTTTGTAGGCACGCCCATCGACGGCAAATCAGAGTATTTCCCCACGTTGTCCAGTCGCCGGCTCATGGCTAACGAGGAAGATGCTGACATGTTTGGCTTTGTGTACCAGGACGAGTTTGTGTCATCTCAGCTCAAGATCCCATCAGACACATTGTCCAAGTTCCCAGCCTTTGACATCTACTATGTGTACAGTTTCCGCAGCGAGCAGTTCGTATACTACCTCACCCTGCAGCTGGACACGCAGCTTACCTCGCCTGATGCCGCTGGTGAGCACTTCTTCACCTCCAAGATTGTGCGGCTGTGTGTGAATGACCCCAAGTTCTACTCTTACGTGGAGTTCCCCATTGGCTGTGAGCAGGCTGGAGTGGAGTACCGCCTGGTGCAGGATGCCTACCTGAGCCGGCCAGGCAAGGCCCTGGCCAAGCAGCTGGGCCTTGCTGAGGATGAAGACGTGTTGTTCACCGTGTTCGCACAGGGCCAGAAGAACCGTGTGAAGCCGCCCAAGGAGTCAGCGCTGTGCCTGTTCACACTGCGGGCCATCAAGGAGAAAATCAAAGAGCGTATCCAGTCATGCTACCGTGGTGAGGGCAAGCTATCCCTGCCTTGGCTGCTCAACAAGGAGCTGGGCTGCATCAACTCGGTGAGTGGGGGTAGGGGAGTATAGGTAGGGGCTCCTGCCACCCTTCCTGGGGTCACATCTTATCTACACCTTGGTGTCCCTGCTCTATGCTGGGCATGTTTTCTGCTTTCTCGCCAGCCTGGTCCCCAGCCCTGTGAGACCTGAACCCAGGATACCAGCCCCAAAGTCTGCTCCCAGCCATGACATCACCGTGTGCCCCAAAGTCTGCTCCCAACCATGACATCACCATGTGCCCCAAAGTCTGCTCCCAGCCAAGACATCACTGTGTACCCCAAAGTCTGCTCCCAGCCATGACATCACCATGTACCCCAAAGTTTGCTCCCAGCCATGACATCACCATGTGCCCCAAAGTCTGCTCCCAGCCATGACATCACTGTGTGCCCCAAAGTCTGCTCCCAGCCATGACATCACCATGTGCCCCAAAGTCTGCTCCCAGCCATGACATCACCGTGTGCCTTAGGAAGTAGGTGATAGCACCTGTCCACACAGCTCCAAATCCCTTGGGGACATTGGATGGTGATGACCATTTTTAGATTGTTCCCCTTTTACAGATGAGGTTATGGAGGCTAAGAGGTAGATTGACTTACCCAGGGTCATACATCCAATCAAAGGACTCCAGATACTGTTTCTATGGAGCTTATCTCCCCCATATCCTCCTGGCAAGCTGCCTGCTTCCTGGAACCCCATCATGCCCAATGCTAGGTGCTGAATGCACCATGGGATATACTCTGAGAGAGGCCCTGACATAGGGGCCGCCCAGCTCCCCTGTGCTGGATGGTCTACAGCCAGTGTTCTCTGCCCCCAAAGCCAGCTATTCCTCCAGCAGGTTTCCCCCGTCTCAGACTGGAGCCGAGGCCGCTCCTAGGAGTAGAGTGGAGCAGAGAGACCCCTGCCTCCTCCAGGGGTGCCATAGGCGTGGCTGGGCCCTGGATGCAGCCAGAGATGAAGCCACCATTCTTCTCTTGGCTTCTCAGGAAAGGCATGTGTTCCCACATGTACTCTGGATGCCCTGCTCCTGGCCTCAGACCTGCTCATTACTCTATTTCCCAGGGATTCCCAGCCTGGCTGGCCTCCCTCTGCATCCATATCCGTGGCCTCTACCCCAACAAACCTCAGACCCCAGGAGAGCCAGCTGTCCTCTTCCTTCTTCCCAAACTCCTGTCCGTCTACCCCACCCCCACCCCTTCTGCCTCCACTGTCACCGTCTCCGGAACCTGGAGGTATTGATTGCTTCCTGCCGGCACAGCAGGGCCCTCTCTGTGCCTTCTGGGTGTGCCCACTCCCTCCTGCCTTATACATCGTCTTTGTCTACATGCAAGGTGCAAATGTAAGATTTGCGGCAGGAATACTTCTATTGGCTGTCCCCCAATTCTAGGCCATTACTTCCTTTGTCCATCATTCCCGTTACTGGAGTGGCTGGCCTGGTTCCACGTTGGGGGCTCTATAGCTCACCCGTCCTTCCTTCACGCATCACATTCACTGGACCTGGGCTGCTTCACAGGCCCTGTTTCTGCCCCAGAATTTTATGGGCCTTGTTTGGGTCTGGGTAGCTATATGGCACCCCCACCCCAACTCCCTCCCTGGGCCTCTCTTCCCCAACCTCATCCCCTGCTGTACTCAAGGTGAAGGTCTAAATGCTTACCTTGCCACTTCTTACAGCCCCTGCAGATCGATGACGACTTTTGTGGGCAAGACTTCAACCAGCCACTGGGGGGCACGGTCACCATCGAGGGCACACCCCTTTTTGTGGACAAGGATGATGGCCTGACTGCTGTAGCTGCCTATGACTACCAGGGCCGCACCGTGGTGTTTGCTGGCACTCGAAGCGGCCGCATCCGCAAGGTCAGGCCTGTGTGGGCTTGGAGGGGCCCCCCCTGGGGTGTGTGTGTGTGTGTGTGTGTGTGTGTGTGTGTGTACAGATCTCATCCAAGGGATAGAAGCCAGATTTTCTCTGACAGGAAGACTGGGTCTGTGCATGGGGTGGATGGGTGCGTGCCTCTGTGCCAGGCCCAGTGACCTTGAAGGGCCTCCTTCTTTCTGGGCTTCCCATGGCAAGGTTTCCTCTGTCCTGTTGTGTATCTGGGGCCCCGAGGGGCTCATGATAGGGCTTGTGATTGGCTTTGTTCTGCTGAACAAGACTTTCAGAGTCATTGTACAGAAGCCAGGGTCCTAGAGGACGGCTTGGGTGTCTAGAGGCTGGAGGGGAAACTTGTGTAGATGTTGGGCTGAGCAGGACTGTGTAGGCCCCCTCCCCATTGGGCCCTCCTTTCAGCCCTGGGAGATCTGGTGTCTGCTGAAGCAGCACTCTGTGTCAGCCAGCTCCATTCCCACCCACCATGCAGCAAAGCAATGCCAAGGCCAAGGGCAGGGCAAGGGGAGTGCCCCGCCCCCATCACACCATAGCCTGGTGCCCAGGGAGCGGGTGACTTGAATGATGGGGGCCCAGTTCAGGCCTTGGGGTGAGGCTGGTTCTGTGTACTGGCTTTTTTGATTTCTAGACTCTTCCTCTCCAGGACTGGTTGGACAGGGAGGGCTTCCAGAGGCTGTGGGTCTGCCCGTCACTGGGTGGGCAGTGGGCGGGGTCCCACCTCAGTGGAAGAAGGCTCTAGGAACACCAAAGGTGGAGTTGCCTGGGTGCCCAGAGGACCATCAAGCAGGGCCAGGAGATGAAATAACAGCTGAGAGAGCTCTTGCTGATACAGCCCTCCTCCCTCTGGCCTGCCTGCTCGTGTGCCCGTGGGTGAGCCTGGGCCCAGGGCCAGGAAGGCATGGCTGCTCTCAGCCCCTTAGCCTTGCATGTGGAAACCACGTCCCAGCCTTGCTTGTTCTGGGATCTCTGGGAAGTCCTCATTCTCAGTGTCACTATCCTGGAGTGCTGCTGGTGGTCTTGAGGCCTTGGGACCTGAGCTGGTAATTGAGGGGCCTCTGGGGTAGGTAGTTGAACGAACGGCTCAGACTAGGCCCCTGCTGCCCTTGCAGCCCTGTCCTGTTGGTTGTGACTCCTAGGTGGTGTAGGTGTGTCCTCGAGCTCCTTTTCTGTAACCTAAGAGTGTCTCACAGAGGCACATGGGACTGCGAGCCACTGAGAGAAGTGGGTGGATGTGAGTTAGGGTCGTGGAAGCTGGGTACAGTAAACCTAGAGACCCTCATGCCTCCCTCCCAGTGGGAGATGGGCTTCTGAGTGTCCCTTTTGATGTCTTGTGGACTGAGGGGTGGCAGACAGGCCCAAGTGAGCTGGGAGAACAGGTCCCTCCAGTCCTGCCTCCTCTTTGCCTCCTGGGCCCCAGGGCCCCTTGGGTTACTGGCTTTGACTGGTGAGCTCAGAGCATACCTCTTCCCCTGAGTCTTGGTTGGCAGTGCTCCCACAGAGAGGAAACTGAGTCCTGTAGTGTGGAACCTTGGAGGCTGTCCATGAGCAGCTGCATTGTGGGCTCTGTCTGTGGCAGAGGTTGAATTGCCAGCCCTACCTCATTCCTCTCCCCTGCCTCTCCTTTCCCCCATGCCCAAGAGGGCAGGTGGGTGGGCAAGGAGGAGTGGAGGCCCCTCTGCTGCCTAGACCAGGTTACCCCCTTGAGATTATGTTTGGACAGCCACTAGACAGTCCAGCTGAGGAGCTGGTTCTTTGTCCAGTGTCCTCATCAGGCCAAGGGCCTCTGTTCCTGCCCACCGGAGCCTCGCTTGTGACTTAGGCTCCTGGCATCCCTGGGTGCAGATGGCTAAGTGCAGCTCTTGAGTGGATGGGGCCTTTCTGGGGTGTATGGGATCAGCTGCAGGAGGGGGTGTGCAAACGACATTTCATTTAGATGTCTGTGGTTGAACTGGGTACATGCTGTGCCACTCAGAACGTGGATTTCATTATGTCATGGGACCCTGCTCGCTCTTTTCACCCAGCCCCCTGTGTAGGATTTCATGAAACAGTTCAACAGGTGTTCCTGTCTTAGCGATCATCTTTTATCGCCAGTGTTGTGCAGATGAGGTTTCTCTGAAGTTTTGTCAGCTCTCCTCCGGCTGTGTGAGCCTTTCTAAGCTCTCTTCTACTTCTCCAGAGCCTAACAAGCTCCCTACTGTGAGCATGTGCTGAGTACTCAGGTGACTGACTCACCCAAAGCCTCCCAACCATGCCAGCATCTGTTTTACAGATTGGGAAACTGAGGTACAGAGCAGTTGCGTCACTTGAGTCCAGGGCCCTAGCTCCCTCCCTCCCC
The DNA here is from genome assembly GCF_903995425.1 of Onychomys torridus. Classification (NCBI taxonomy): domain Eukaryota; kingdom Metazoa; phylum Chordata; class Mammalia; order Rodentia; family Cricetidae; genus Onychomys; species Onychomys torridus. Next base: position 109,241,439 of record NC_050445.1, read on the forward strand.
TCTTCAGTGGGTCCTTGGAGGATGACTAGAACCCAGCAGGGCTCTGAGACAGGCTCTGCCTCAGTGACTCTGAGGAGCCCTTCTCCTGCTGTCCTTTTCTCAGTCCCCAGGACTACATCCAGGGCTGCTGCGGTGGCCTTTGGGATTGGGGTGGCCTCCATGCAGTACCTTTAGGTTGTTCCTGGGAGTAGAGTGGAGTCCCCTCTACCTGTCCTGGCTTGGAAATGCTTGTAGCTCCCACTGCTGGTCCTGGGGCTGGTCCACCTCCAGGCAATAAGATTCTCACAGGCTGTACCTCCCCAGATCATGGCTCTGACAGATGGCAACTTTCTGTGATCCCCTGTTCAAGCCAGTACTAGCCCCCCTACATCTGGGCTTTGGAGTGTCCTCCTGAGCCCTCTTGTTTTTATCCATGCTCCTCCCACCCCTGAGGCTTCTGGGCCTGGCTCTGCTGACTGACCAACTGTGCACAGGGGTGCTCATGGCCCCACCTCTTCCCCACTCAGCACTGTGTGTTGGAGTCTGGACTCTAGGGACCCCAGGCCATTGCCTGACCTAGGGCAGGCAGGCTGGGCTGGCCCCTCCCATCTTTCCCAGGCCTGGGACTTCCAGGGCTTTAAAAAGCATCTAGGGAGCTCCAGAGACTTGGCTGGCCCTAGGCCAGGCCCTGCCAAACGTGTTGTTGTGTAAAATTGTAGCGATTAATTTAAGACCTGCCAACTTCAGCTGCTCAAGGCTGGCTGGGGTGCCCCTACCTCCCCCTTCTTCCCCAGAGCCCTGCCTGCCAACATGACCCTCCCCCCAATAGAGGCCATCTCTCTGGAATGCCCCTCCCAGCATCCTCCTGGGCCCCAGAACATCAGCTCTGTGAATAGCTCCCCCTACAGCCTCCAAAGAGCCATTTCTGGCCATAGTTCCCAGTTGCAGCCCTTGTTTGGTCCTGCAGGATGACCCAGGTACCTCTGCAAAGATGGGCTCTGGACTCCTGCCAAGTACTTGCTCCAGGCTACTGCAGAGCTAGGAAGGAAGGGGTACCCCAGGCCAGTCACCTTGTCCGTTTATACTTCAGAGCTAAGGGACTGTGCATTCTGAGGTCCAGCCAGATCCTCTGGTAAGCGTGCCAGGTATTGCCTCGTCTGCCAGGGTACCTGCTCCCCACCCCCCAAGACAATCTGGATGTATGTATATTTTTTATGTGAGAGTTTGTTCAATGTTGGTAATTAACCCACAGTTTTCAGAAAGTTCTGTGAGCCACCTAGTGTGCTTTTGGACCACTAGTGTGTGGCCAAAGACCCACGCATTACAGGAAAGGCCTCACAGGCCAGTGGGGGTACCAAAGCTGAAGGAAAGGCCTGGGGGAACACTCATCTTCTTGGGCCAGTTTGGGACCCAGCCATTGAAGAGGTCTACCCTGGCTTTCCCAAAACTCCTTTCCTTTCCTGGACTTGGATGCACCTAAGTCTCCCTGTGAGCTGTCCATATGTGAGCTGTGCATAGGCGTGGAGAGGACAGGGACAGGACTGGGGTGTGGGTAAGGGCAGGGCTGATAGCAGTCCTTACAGTCCAAGACCACCATACCCTCTTGCCTTCTTGCTGCTGTGAGCCTCTGGAACAGAGGTGTGGCTAAGGTGTCCAGTGCCCTGCCAGACCCATGCTCACAGGCCTGGAAGGCCTCTCACCCTTAGCCTGCGCTGCCCATCTGTCCAGGCATAGATGTCTGGCTCTCTCAAGGGTGAGAATCAGTGTCTTTAGAGGATGTTCTGAGAGGTGGGCACAGCTCTGCTCAGCACAGCTGAAGCCTGGAGCAGAAGTGAAACCTCCAGCCGCTTGCTGTGCGCTTCCAGTGTGCCCGTGGCCGCCTTCATTTACAGCTGTTTCTGCTGCTAGCGGAGTCTGTGCTGCTGCAGTCTGGCTGCCGGGGGACAAACAGCCCCGCCTGCCACCACAGGCCCTTGACCTTGGATGCCTCCAGCTTGCCCTCTTTGCCTCTGCACCCAACCCTGCTAGAGACCCTGTGTCCTCAGAGGCACCCATAATGGTGCCCACAGCAAAGGCTCACTGGGGGACACATCACCTTCCCCAGATGCCCTCCCAAGGCTCTACCCATTCCAGGGATGCCCTGGCTGACCTCTTGCGGCTGTCGTGCTGGGAATGGGCTGAGTCATGTGCATTTCCTTTGTGTCCTTTGCTCAGCTGCTGTGTGTGAGGTTCATCCTGACCACAGTGCCAAGCTGTGGCCTGTTCCGGCTACACAGTGTGTGGACCACAGGCAGGTCAAGCATGCAACCCTCTGCTTGGCATGCAGTGTTTCATGCAACACTGCTCCAAGGACCCAGCCTTTGGCAGACAGCTTCTGACTGTGTTGGGAGGAGCTGTAGGCTCCCTTGATCTTTTCTTCCAACCTCTGATGTCCTGTTCTGAGCACTAGGTGGGAGACCCATGGCTCTGCTTGGCAGGAACTCTTTCTGCTTTCTCCCTCAGCTGGTTTTGAGTAGGGAATGGAGGGGCCCAGGCTGCCTGCCTTCTGTGGAGTAGATTTGCCTTTGTGGAATCCATGTACTCATGGTGCTGAGCAGACATCTGTGTCTCCTGGGAGCATTACACCCTCTTGCTGTTTCTAAAGGAGGCATGCAACCAGGGGCCAAGTCAAGACAGACTTGATAGTGCTAGCTAGCTCCTAGTGGCCAACAGGTGACCCAGATGCACACAGAAGTCACCCGTAGAACAGTCAGCTGACACTGTGTCCTGCTCTGAGTACCCACCCTGGGCAGCCCTTCTCCTGGTGGCAGTCATGGTCCATCTATGGCAGGGGAGGCCAGAATAGCCCCAGCCTAGGGCTTTCCTAGGAAAAGTGTTTCATGAGTATACAACAGTGGGGTCAGAGCTCAAAGTCTCCCAGCAACCTTCAGTAAGATGCTCTCTCCTGTAGAACTGTGAACCCCTGAATTCTCACAGTCCTAAGAAGTGAGTCTTGGCTAGAGTGACCCATTGTGTGGAAGAGGTCAGTGCAGGAGCAGGCTGCAACTAGTCCTCACAGCCCTGGCTGTCCTCTGCTGGAGTTCTAGCCTCCTTGCCCCCTACTTTTATGTGTGGCGAAGGTAGAGGTTTGAGAGATGTGACTCCTGGAACCCCTGCCTAAAGCTGGCCCAATTACAGCTATTAGGCACCTTCAAACCGTGTTTTGTCATCCAGTTGTGGGCAACAGAAGTGTCAGCTACACTTACACTGTCAGGCTGCCTGGCCTTTGAGAGTGGTGGGGACCCAGGGTGGGGCTAGAGGACAGGCCTTGATGAGAATGGAGACTGCCTTATGTAGCCCTCCTCTGACAACTCTCATGGCAGACAGGCTTGGCAGTTGTGTCTACAGAAGCTAATATGCTCACGGGCTACCCCTGGTCTGTTCTCCATGTCCTGGAGAGTGAGATCAGCTCACCCAGTATACTGAAACAAGCAGGGAGGTCAGGACTGAGTAGTTTGTAGGGTCAGCCCAGGCTGCTGTCTTGGGGTGAGCACAGCAAGGGACCTCTCCTCTCTTGGGTTAGGCAAAACTGGGCAGCCCCCTGCCTCCGGGCAGCTAGGGCGCGTGCCGGCCTTGGCATACAGCCTGGATGGCCCAGACATCCTCTTCAGCAACCCCGCCTGCCCTCAGTCTGGATAATGGCTCTATTGTTGGCTCTGGACTGGACGGACAGCTGACCTGGCCAGGCTGTCAGCTGCCTGCCCACCCGCCTGCAGCAGTTGGCCAGGGTCTTAGAGGTGATTGGAGCCCAGCAGACAGGCTGGCCAGCCTGGGACTCCGGCCTTCCCCACTAGTGACAGCCTCCTCTCCAGCCTGACAAGGCTCTCTGGCCTCCCCTAAGGTGTCCTGGGAGCCATGGATAGGGTCCTCTCTGGCACGCTGGATCGTGGCTGGTGCTCTATCCATTGGGGACATCAGAGTCTGACCTGACTTCTCTCCTTAGTCAGCTCAGATTCCAGGGCTCACTCCCAACAGAGAGGACAGAGACCTGGGGCTTGAAAGGCACAGGCATGGGGTGGGGGAAGCCTTGCTACCATGCTGGGGTAAATAGATGCTGGAGCAGTTTGGGACTATGTCCAAGGAGGCTAGGTGGCCCCACTACAGCCTCTGGGGACAGTGAGCAGTTGAAGACAGTTATGGAAGATTTAGTGTCTGGGGGAAAATGTGAGTAGCAAGAAATCAACAGCTGGAGGTGGTAAGGATGCCCGGAATGCCCCAGCCTATGCCTTCCCGTGCTCTGCCAGCTGCCCAGTTGGTTTTCAAGGGGCTGTTGGACCAGCTGTCTCAAGGTGGGTGGCCCTGCAGTGGACAGCTGAGGCATCGGCACGTGGGCTCTGCTGGCCCTGTGCACACTCCACCTGCTGAAGCTCTTGCTCTTGCCCTCCTGGGATGCCCTCCTGGCTGACTCCCCAGTACTTGAGGGTAGACTATATTCCCAGTGCCAGTCAGAGGTCTAAGGCTTGGTTCCTCTCACAGGTTCTGTGTGAGTCTCAGTTTACCTCTTCTCTGTGTGGTCTGATGAAGCTAGCTATACTGTAGTGACTGCAGTGTACTGGGATACAGCATGACCTGGGGACCATCATTCCAGTCAGATGTTCCCTAATGTTTGCACACATGGGCCTCATTGTACATATGTAAATGTGCACACAGGGACTCCAGTAATGCATATATACGTACACAGGGACCCCCATTATATAGGTATATACATGGGGGCTCCATCACACACATGTATAGACAGGGTGCCCATTACACACATGTATACCAGGGGACTCCATCATTTGCAGATGCACATGGGGACTCCATCAAATGTGTATACACAGGAACTTCATCATATGTGTGTATATAGGAGTCCCACTATATGTGTACACAAAGGTCCTATCAAACACATATACACGGGGACCTCATCATAGATGTGTGCACATGGACCACATCCTAAATGTACACAGTTTTTCTATCACACATATACACCCTTAGGATTCTGTTATATACAGATCCAGGGACTACATATACATGTACACAGGGACCTATCCACATACATATCCATTAAGACCCCATCAAATGTGTACACAGGCCTTTTACACATGTATACAGGGCCTCCCTCCATGTGCTCACATAGGGATCCATCTTATACAAAGGGACATCACACATACTTAGATTCAGAGACTAGAATGTGCCTGTGCACACAAATACCCCATTATACCTGTGTGTACAGAGGTCACATGTGTGTACACAGGGACCCCATCAACTGGTATGTATACAAGGACCTGTCATAGATACACCCATTGCACATATGGTCACAGGGATACCATATGTGTACATATAGAAACCTGTTCTATATGTAGACACAGGGACCCCATCATGTGTATGCAAAGGGACCTCATCATCCACATGTGCACAGAGACTCCATTATGCATGTGCTTAGGGAACTATATCACACACTGTACGCACAGGGACCCCATCATACATGCACCTCGGGAACTCCATCACACACATGTTCTCAAAGGATCTTGTATTTTCTTTTCTGATTCTGATAAAATACCCTGACAAAAACAGGTTAAGGGAGAAAGAGTTTGTTTTAGCTCACTGTCCTGGAGGGATAGAGTCCATCATAGCAGAGGAGGAAGGGACAAGGCACATGGGGCCAGACTGTAACCTCAAGGCCTCCCCAGTAATGCACTTCTTTTATTAAGACACCCCCCTCCAACAGGTCTTACAACCTCCCCACACAGTGCGGCAGCTGGGAATTAAGTAAACACATGTGCCTATGGGGGACATTTCATATTCAAAACATAAGCCCCATTATCACACATGCACTCAGGGACACTGTAACACATTATATATAGGGCCCCATCACACTGGTATGCACAGAGGTCCTGTCAGGCCTGAGCATGGCTTGGCTCAGAGCATGGTGCTACTACTCAGTCATGACCATAACCTCCCTGATGCCCCCACTTCCTCTAGCCTAGGAATGGTTTCCACACTCTTCCAGTGGTCTCTCTCCAGAGTTAGCCTCTACTGGGGAGCTGGTTGTGGATGTTGTCCATTACTGGGCAGGTGGATGGACAGCTGGACTAACATGCCCCTAACTGCAGCTGTCTGTGGAGACCACCTGTTCCTGTCAATTAAGCCAGCAGGCTGGGGGAGGGCCTCCTGAGCCTGGGTGGCCCACAGTCCTTGCCTTACTGACTGCTCAGAGAGAGGCCTGCCCTTCCCTGCATGCCTGGAGCTAGTGTGTCTACCCAAACTGGGAAGCGTGGTGGCAGGTGGTGGCAGGCAGGATAGGGCTGGGGTCATGTCCCCAGCCTTACCTGCTGATGGTGGTCAGTGTGGCAGGAGGAAACTCCCTGGGTCCCTGTCTAGAGCACCCTACATGCTGGGTGCAGAGCTGTCAACTGGAAGTGAAGAGAATGGGATCTTCCTGGGATGTGAGGTGGGTGAAGCCCAGAGTGCGGGAGAAGTAGAGTCCTGGCTACGGTCTTAGAGGCTCAGAGGACATTGGTCTGGAGCTCTCAGTCCCCTGCACACTGGACAGGCTGTTTCCTGGTCCCCGCCTCAGGTTCGCCTTCCTGTCTGTCGGTGGTGGTGCTAGTGTTTCCCATTTCATTGATAGAGAAACTATGGTGGAGAGCTTCAGCACCCCATATGGGTCCTTTCAGCTGAGAGACATCCAAGCCAAGTTTGGGCCTACGCAGTGAGTCCAGCCTTGTCCAGGACTGCTGTGCTACCCACTCAGTGTAGCAGTGGGAGGAGCTCTGGCACAGTCATCAAGGACCTGGCCCCTCCCCTGCTCTGACATAGCTGGGCAGTATAGGTTTAGGTTAGGGTTAATGTCCTTGCCAGCTCCTGGGGCACTGGGCTGCTGTGGCCCCTTAACCACCGAAGCTAGCGGCTGTTTGTTGCCCATCCAGAGGCCCAGGAAGAAAGTTTGGGCAGCTATAGGCCCAGCCCCAGCAGGAGACCTCCCAGGACCTCCTCCCTTACCCTGCTCTTCCAGGCCTGGTTTGACTTAAGCCTGTCTTGGTGGAGAGGCAGCTGAGCGGATGTGGGGGGTGGCCCAGGCTCTCAGGAATGTGACCCTCCCCCTCTCTCTCAGCCAGCAGCCTCTTGGCCCAGAGACACAAGGCCCCACCCTGGCTGGCCCCTCGCCCAGCTCCTGACATAGCTGGCCTCCACAGGGTGCTGCTTTTGCCTGACCCTGCTGCCCCCAGGTCTGCTCTGTCCCCTCTGTACTGTGGGTACAGAGAAGACCAAGCCCACTCCAGCCCCCTATCCTGAGGTAGAAAAGGATGGACGTGGGTGTTAGGCAGCCCTAACTGTGCAGTGGGCAGAAGAAAGCTGCAGGTCCTGTGCCCAGGAGACTGTGCCTGGGCCCAGCTGAGCTGGGCAGATGCGCCCCATGAGTCCCATCCTGAAAGCCCCCATGGGTCTCTCCGTTAATTAAATACATTTGTTTGGTGAAAGCAACTAAAAATACTTGGAGCACCAAGGCTGCAGGAGAGGAGCTGGCTAATTAGCGCCTGGCTTGTTTGGGATCTGAACTATATTTCCATGCTGATGAGACACCCTTCTCCCTAACACCTTCTTCCTGGGGTGTCCTTCACCCCAAGACACCCCCTAAGATACCCAGGACAGCCTTGACCTCCCTATGTGTGAGCCCCTGGTCTTGTTCCTCAGCTACAGTGATCACCAGGTCTCTGTGTGTCCCTTCACCTCAAACCTGAAACCTGCTTTCCTTCACAGGCCTTGACCCATGAAAGAATCCAGAGTCCCTGCAGCTTGGTGATAGGCACTGTAGCCCACGTGTACCCTACCACTGAGTTTTGGTGTCTGACTAGTAGAGGAACCAAGACACACCCACCTGCCCTGTCTCCCTGTCCTTGGGCTGAGCTGGATCAGCCTTGGCTCCATCTGAACCAACCCTGGTTCTTGCAGGGCTTTGGTGGGGAGGTGCTTGTTAGCAGGTGAAGTGGGTCTAGGATAGAGTATTATTGGCCTGCCTCACTGAGCACTCTTGCTGCAACAGATTCTGGTGGACCTCGCAAACCCCAGCGGCAGGCCAGCCTTGGCTTATGAGAGTGTGGTGGCCCAGGAGGGCAGCCCTGTCCTGCGTGACCTCGTCCTCAGCCCCAACCGCCAGTACCTCTATGCCATGACGGAAAAGCAGGTAGGTGATGCTGGCTGCTCAGCCATGGACTGCCAGGGTGGCTGGGATGGGATCCCCAGCCAGAGAACCCCATCATAAGGAAACTGAGGAATAGCTTGCCTGGAGTCATGAGGCTGCTTCTCCCCTGGAGGTACCCTATTGGCTATAAAACCTAACATGTCACTCACAGACAGATGAGCAGTGGAGGTGTGTATGTAAGGGCTGTGTGCCGTCCATGTAGCCTCGGACTCCCTAGGACCTGCTCAGGGGGGCCTTCTTCTCTCCCTGTGATCTCGAACCATTGGCGTGGCTTGAGTGACGGCACAGCCCAAGCACAGGTGCCATTGGAGGGTTGAGCTGGGATGACGGGCTGGGCTACCTGGCTCAGGCTCTGACTGTCTGGAGTGGGTTGTGGTTGTGTTCTTTTGGGGCTATGGCCAGCCTGGCCTGCCTGGTTTTCAAGGCTGTTTTCTTATGTGCCCAGCCTTACCAGATTGGTGCCTGTTCCAATCCTTCCGTGCAAACTGGTGCCCCTGTGACAGATGCAAAGGCAGTAGTCGGAGGGGAGCAGGCAGGATCCTAGGCTTTCTGACCGGCTCTTGCTTCTCTCTGCTTCTGGAGTCCCGAGAGCTGGGGAGAACCAGAGTCTGCCTGCCCCCCTGAGCACCGCTGGCCCCAGTTTTCCTTCACTGATGAGTCTCTTTATCCCTCAGAAGCCACGGCTGAAGGCCTCAGCTGGCTACCTGTCTTGGAACTCTTGCCCCTATTGGGTCCACTTGGCTGAGGCAGGGTGACCCACCCTGGATTTTGAGTCCACACTGAGCTCAGGGGACTGAGGATGGGGACTACAGGGACGGGCTGGGAGCCTGGGATGGGCCTACATAGGCCTCACACTATGATCCCTCCCCAGGTGACGCGGGTACCTGTGGAAAGCTGTGTGCAGTATACTTCCTGTGAGCTGTGCCTGGGGTCTCGGGACCCCCACTGTGGCTGGTGTGTCCTGCACAGTGTGTGAGTCTGGAAGGTCTGGTTTGAAGGGGTGGGGTGACATTTGGCCTGGTGGCCCCTGGAAGCCTGCTGTGTATATCTCAGATAGTCATAGCTGCCCAGGGCTCCCTGAGGTCTCATTTGACCCCACTGACCAGTGATGGGAATGTTACAAGGTGGGGGCAGAGGAAGCCATGTCCTTAGCTCAGGGACCCCTCTCTGGTGGCCCTGGAGACTCTGGACCCCTATGGGCCCAACCTGAGCACATTCTACCTACAGCTGCTCTAGGCAGGATGCCTGTGAGCGGGCAGATGAGCCCCAGCGGTTCGCCTCTGACCTGCTGCAGTGTGTGCAGCTAACCGTCCAGCCACGCAATGTGTCAGTCACCATGTCCCAGGTGCCGGTGAGTATGGCTGCTGGAGGTGGCTGGGAAGAGCAGTGGGTGGAGCAAGCAGGACAGGCAACCACTCACCCAGGCCTTCTGCCATGGGACAGCTTGTGCTGCAGGCTTGGAATGTGCCTGATCTCTCAGCTGGTGTCAACTGCTCCTTTGAGGACTTCACAGAAACCGAGAGCATCCTGGAAGATGGCCGCATCCATTGCCGTTCACCCTCTGCCCGGGAAGTGGCACCCATCACGCAGGGCCAGGGTGAGTGGGTACCCTTCCCGCTCAGCACTAGCAGACCCAGAAGGAGAGTCAAAAGCAGGAGGTGTGGAGGGCTGGACAGAGCTTCAGGAGAGGTCAGAGTGGAGGTGGGGACATTTGCTCTGTGTGTGATGAAAGCCTGGTGGGGGTTTGAACACAGCATCTTTCTGCCTGCTGTGGTCCATTTAGTTGCTCAACACTTGGCAAGTAGCCCAGTGAGTCCCCTTAGCCTAGCCTTCATGAGGAAGCTGTATTCTGACTCCTTACTGGCCAGCTGCGGAAGGGGCATCCACCACCTCAGGCCTAGGCTAGAGGTCTAATGGGCTGGCTTCCATCTGGGCTCTCTGAGTGCCAGCCTCTGTGGTCTGTGGCCCTGGTGCCTTAGCCTTTGTATTCTGCAGGGGACCAGCGGGTGGTGAAACTCTACCTCAAGTCCAAGGAGACGGGGAAGAAGTTTGCATCTGTGGACTTTGTCTTCTATAACTGCAGTGTTCACCAGTCGTGAGTGTCCCTAGGTCATGCCCTTGCTACAGCTGCATCCCTGTGGTCTTGCTGCAGACACTTTGCAGGCCTGCCTTCCTGCGGCTGACATCCAGTCAAGCAAGCAGGAAAAGAGGCCCCCACAAAAGCAGCCTGCCAGTTGAAGAGCTGGCTGGGCAAGGCCCTGAGGACAGCATGGAGGGAAGCTGTGGCTCTGGGGAGCTGTTTTAGAAACTGGAGGAAGAGTGGGGTGTGACCTATGAAAAGCCTCACTGCCCACCAGAGTGGGGCCAGGACCTCTGAGGGAGACAATGATCTGGGCCATTGTGGAACCCAGACATGGCACCTCAGTGCCAACTCTGGACCTGGCTATAGGTGCTGCACAGTAGGACAGCCAGGCATTGGCTTCTGCCTAGTTCCTGGGGCTTCTGGCTGTTAGGTGGGGGTCAGCTCTGTTTGCTGCCTCCCACCTTGGCTTCAGCTATAAGGGAGCGGGGGCAAACTGTAGTCCCTTTGCTACCCAAGGTACCGGTCAAGAGAGGGTCCTTAGAAGGCCAAGGCAAGGGTGGGGATTTCAGAGAGAACTCTAACAGGTTTGGCCTGGGAGATGGGGTTGGCTAGCTTTTCAGTCATGCTTTTGTTGGTTGGTAAACTCCCAGGGCCTTCTCTTGTCCAGGCAAGGTAGGTTATCTTCAGAGCAGGAGACTGTTGTATCCAGGGGCCCTTGGGGTTGTCTTCAGGAGCTAGGTGACCAGAACTGAAAGGGCAGTCCTGGAGGGCAGGGAAAAGGTGTGTTCTAGAGTCCATGAGACTGTCTTTATACACCCCCAGGATTAGGAGATGCGGAATGAGCAGCGCCTGCCCAGGTGGAGCTGATTTGGATAGGACAGGCAGAGGTGGACTGAGGCTCTGAGTAGTTGAAGAACCATTTGATGCCTGCACCAGCCTGAGCCCATTGAAGTGGGATGGCAGCACTTCTAGTATACTATAAACACATTCTGCTTCTCAGTCATGATGACCAATGGTCACTGCAGTGACCAGTGCTGGAATGAAGAGGAAGAGAGGCAGAGGTGGCGAGACCTGTGCAGCAGGCAGAGCAGGAGCAGCCTTTGCAAAGGGCCAGAGGTGGCACTCCAAGGAGCAAGCAGCACAGTGGGTCCCCATGGTGGAAATACAAGCTGCTCCCCCTAACTGTCCTATTTCCCCCCCACAGCTGCCTGGCATGTGTCAACGGCTCCTTCCCCTGCCACTGGTGCAAATACCGTCACGTTTGCACCAACAATGCGGCCGACTGTGCCTTTCTGGAAGGCCGTGTCAATGTGTCTGAGGTAAGGCTGGATAAGTGGCCTTAAAACTTCAGAAGAACCAATAACCAATAACTAGTTAGAAAGCCAGTTGCACACTATGAGGTGTGACCAAGGTGGGGCAACTTCCTTAATGTCATTTGCTGGTGTCCTTTGTAATCCTTGGGAGACAGAGACTGGAGACTCCTATGGAAACCTGGGCCGGAGCAGCCTGACAGGCGGATCTCATGACAGTCCTCTTCCAGGCACAGCAGAGCTGAGGGGCTTTTTGAAGCGCCACATGGTAATTGCTGCTGAGTCTGACTGAGTGGCAGGCCACTCCTCCTGGAGTCTATGACACTCTGGGTATGCAGGCCTGCATGGATGGGAGACTGGGACAGGATCCTAAGGTCCATGTTGGTGTGGAGGCAGGACTTGAAGCAGGACCCATCCATCTCACTGTGAATACTGTTCTGGGCTTGGGAAGGAAGAGGCCATGAATTCTCCTGCTTGGGTCTGTAGGGGCTGCAGTCTGGCTGGACTTGTCTAGAAACCTTGGCAGAAGATCCTGTGTATGAGTGGGGCCCCATGAGCCTGCCCTCCTCTGTCTCTCCTTCCAGTCCCTCCCCATCACCCCCCTGCTTGCTAGCCTAGCATCGACTAGGACAAGGTGGTAGTAGAAGGCAAGCTCCTGGACCCAATGGTGACAGGGCTGTGACAGTGGGTGAGAGCCAGGGACACAGAGCTGGGGTGGGTAGAAGCCGGGGAACTGGATCACTGGAGCCAGGACAGGCAGCAGGAACCAGACCAGGGGCCTTGGGAGCTGGCCAGGGTTGGCCTAAGACCACTTCCAGAGGCCTATGCAGTGCCCTAGAGAAAGCAAAGTGCTAGAGAAGGCAGATGAGACCCTTGTTGCTGATTCTTGAGGTTGGCTAAGGTGTCCTAGCTTTCTTCTCTGGTCTCCCTCTGATCCTGCCCTGACTAACCCATCACCTCCAGGAAGTTTCATTAAGCAGAGGAAACTGTCCTGCTGGTAGTGGCAGCCCACTCGGGTCTTCAGCAAAGCCATGATGTGCTGAGTGGGACGGGAAGCATAGAGCTCTGGTTCGTCTGCACAGGGCTGGGTCAGGGAGGGCTCTTTTGGGGAACTGGTTGATCCCACGGGTGCTCACTCTTGGTTAGTTGCAGCTTGTCAGGATGGCTTGTTAGTATGGCTTGTCAGGAGTGTTATATAGCCACAGACTTAGCAAATGAAACTTTGGAAAACCTGGAATACACAGTGGCAAGCAACGGACCCCATCTCCCTGCCTCTGGCTCTGGGGAACCTCATGCAGGCTCCCATAATCCTGTGGTTTTCTAACCCAAGGTGCTTTGTTGCACCCAGATACTGGCTTGGAGATGGAGACTGACCTGTAGGCACCCGCTCTCCCTGCATTCATTTGTTGCTGAGCAGGTAGTGAATGGGATGCTAGGCCCTAGAAGGAACCTCATGGAGACCAGTCAGCAAAGCTTATGCTGACAGTCACAGGGACCTGGGATGTCCTCTTAGCACCACATTCTGACCTTACTGTAGGAGTAGAGAGGTGCAACTGGCCTTCCACAAGAAACCCATCATGTGACCTCCCCAGTGGCCTGGTAGGCCTCACTCTTGGCTTCTCTCCTTTGCCAGGCCCTGGGATGATCTCTGAGTTCCCAACAGAGAAGTAGACTTGTCTGCATGAGGGAGAGGGCTGTGAGTCAGATGTCTAGGAACCTAACCTGAGTCCTAAAACATCCCCTTCTCTTGGCTCCTATGGGTTGATCCTGGGGTGAAGGTGGAATCAGGAGCCCTTAGGCAGGGACCCTGGCTCCACTCCACAGGTACCTGCCAGTCTCTTCTTGGACTGCTGAGAAATAAAGAATTGGTTAGACCTTTCAGGGCTGCTGGTTCCTGAATCAGTAGATCCTAAGGGATCTAGGCCCTATCAGCAGGGCCTGAGATGCAGGTGGCTGGTGGGGTTAACTCAGCTATACTCTGTGCCCCAGAGGGCCCCACTTAGCCTAGCCTGTGAGTCCTGGAATTCATAATTAGAAGATACGCTGCTGGGCGTAGAATACCAAAGTCTAGGTGAAGTAGAAGTTATACCAGGGAGGCCTAGGCAGGGCTTCCATCCAAAGTGTGGCCAGCAGATTGATAGCAGGGAGGGTGATGTTGGGGTAATGGGGCAGGCAGGAGGATCTGGCCAGGCTCCTGGGAGCCATGTCTGCCCTCTGAATGCTGTACTCACACAAGGATATTTCAGGGGGCAGTGGGCAATGCTGGACTCTGAACCTGGTATGTTCTAGTAGGTAAACCCAGCTCAGCATGGCTGTTCGGGGCTCTAGGACGGGCTGAGCAGAAGTTAGTGCTGTTCTCTCAGCCGGGTCCCATCACAGCCTGAGTCCTGGGGCTATAATAACCGGCTGCTCCTCAGATAGTAGGGGAAGCAGTCGTGTGGATGTGGCCCTGCATACCGGTGTCTTCACCAGGGCTGCCACCTAAGTTGGGGCTAGTGCCCAATGGCTACAGGGACATCCCACAGGTTTACCTTACTCAGCCTATTCAGATCTACTGGGGTCAAACTGTGAGAGGCTGGGTCAGAGCTCAGGCCCTTCTGGGCCCTACAGAGCAGATCCTGGGCCTATATCCACCTTGGGAGCCAAGGCAGCCCCCAGGGATCAGCCTGTTTTCAGCATCCCTATTTAAAGCTGCTTCACAGGCTCCACAGGGCACCTCCTCCTGAGGCTGCTGCCAGCCATGCTGTAAGCAAGCCAGCCATTGCATCAGTTATTGTTGCTGAGACCTGGCCCTGGGGGGCCTGGCTGTTTTTCTACAGGGCCCAGGCTATTTTTACATGCTCCAGGCCCCCAGCTGAGAGCCTGCCACCCCAGTGCTCTGTTCTCAGCTCGCGCTTGGGATCTGTGCAGCTGTGGGCCAGATGGGGTACCTGTGGCCTCAGAATGGTGGGGTCCTAGGTTATGGCCAGGGTGAGTAAGTTGGCCTCTGTGCAGCTACAACCTGGTGGGAGCAGTACCTGAAGACTGCTGCCCCTGTAATGCCCAGATACAAAGTGACACAAGGAGCCTGGGCTCTGTGAGCCACCACAGCCTGGGACACAGTGGAACTTGCACTTCTTGCTGGCCACCAGACCCAGCTCAGCCAGAGCTTTACTGTCCCCAGGAATGCCCACAGATCCTGCCTTCTACCCACATCTATGTGCCAGTGGGCGTGGTGAAGCCCATCACCCTGGCCGCACGGAACCTGCCACAGCCACAGTCAGGTCAGCGAGGGTACGAGTGCCTTTTCCACATCCCAGGCAACCCAGCCCGAGTCACTGCACTGCGCTTCAACAGCTCCAGCCTACAATGCCAGAACTCCTCGGTGAGGGAACAGCAGGAGGGTGGGCAAGGTGGGGTCCTCCATGCTCTGGAGTGGGCCATTGCCCACCTGGTCCCAGACCTGATTCATTAGTGCAAAAAGACCAAGATGGCTTATGTGACCAGGTGTGCCTTAGAAAGGCCAGAGGGCTCTGCTGACTCCATGGCCACCACCGAGCCCTTGGGTAATTATGGGTGGTGTGGTGTAAGTGAGTGGGCTGATGGTGGGTATGAGTTCCTGAGTGAAATAGCTAAGTACAATGACCACAGCCTGTATCCTTTGACCACCAGGTAACTGTCCACACCATGGCCATCTGAACATCAGCAGGTGGCCTTGCTGGGCAGGTCAGGGAAACCCTTTGGTGGAAGACTCATGCCTCATAGTGACATTCCCAAAGTTGTCACTGAGATCAGCCATTCTGGTGTTGAGACTTCTCTAGAGCAGAGTTCTTCATAGGATAGGCCCTTTCCAGATGTGCATGGGGTGGGGGTGGTAAGCTTAGGTTTCCGGCTTTCCTCTGGCTCACTGGTTACTGTAGCCTCACTTCCCTCTCTGCCCAGGAAGCAATGAGGAGGGCGATTGGCTTTGTAGAACAGGCTTATGATCAGATGGGCGGGGCATATGGACACAGGACTATTGGCAAGGCTTTAGTTGTCCCCATCCCCTGGTCCCAGCAGCCCTTGGCTGACAGGGGTTGGGGTCAAAGTTGGCTGCCAGGATAGCAGGGGCTGCAGGTGAGTAGAAGGACAGCTCTACCCACCAGGGAAGGCTTCACCTCCCATTTCCCATCCTATTAGTCACCTCCTATCCTTCTCTTCCTGGATCCTCACAAAGCCTGTGTGTACACACACACACACACACACACACACACACACACACACACTACTCTGACTCTTATCACCCCTCTTTTCTAGATTCTGCTTCCTGTGTCTCTCCACCCTCATCTCTGTTGTCCCCTTCTCTGCAGACCCCCATTTATCTTCCCTTCAGCAGTGTTTAAAGGGAAGAGAGAGTATCAGGGAATTTGATAGGATCCAATTAAATTCCTTCAGATAAAATAATGATGAATTGCTGAGCTGCCCCTTAGAGACGTCAAGCTGCCTGCCTCGGCCCAAACACAAGACCGAGTTGAGGTCATCAGCTGCAGAAAGTGGGAGGCAGCTAAGAGTAGGCTCAGCCCTTGAGGCTGTTATCCTAAGTGCAGGCCAGCCCAGGTGGAGGTGAGAGCAGCCCCCATTCCTCAGGACAGTGGTCTTTTGATCTATGCTCAGGCTGTGGGGTCACAAGTACCTCACACCTTGGAAGTCCTGGCCTGCTTAGCAGACAGAGACTGATGTTCACAGAGCTTTCCTGATGCTCTTGGGCCCAGCTAGCCCTGCTTTCCCAGGGCTTGACTACAGCTCTGAGCCGAGGCTGCCCTGGTGTTGGAAGGAGTGTCTGAGGCAGCATTGGGGGATAACACTGGAGGCTGGTGATGGTTGTGGTTTCTTCGTGGCTACAGGAGCTAGAACCTGGCTGGAGGGAGCAGGGCCATGGAGCCAGAAGAGAAGCCCTGTGTGGAGAGATAGGCTGAGGAGCTGAATGTGTTCTAGTCCAGCTTGCATGTAGGCAAGCCCATTCAGTAGTCAATTTCAGAGATGGTGAGGGGCCCCCATAGGGGTCCTTGACCCTCTATGTGGTATAGGGGTAACAGCCCAGTATCCCAAACATGACCGCCATGCCTGCTTCCAACAGTACTCCTATGAGGGGAATGATGTCAGCGACCTGCCTGTGAACCTGTCAGTTGTGTGGAATGGCAACTTTGTCATAGACAACCCCCAGAACATCCAGGGTGAGTGACAGGGCTGGCCCCTGGGTGGATGAATGGTGTATGGGTCTATGCTGACCAGCCTTCCTGTCACAGCCCACCTCTACAAGTGCCCAGCCTTGCGCCAGAGTTGCGGCCTCTGCCTCAAGGCAGACCCGCGCTTTGAGTGTGGCTGGTGTGTAGCTGAACGTCGCTGTTCCCTACGTCACCACTGCCCAGCTGACTCACCAGCCTCCTGGATGCATGCCCACCATGGCAGCACAGACCGCTGCACAGACCCCAAGATTCTCAAGGTAGGAGGAGCTGGAGACTCAGTCCAATACCTGCCTGGTTCACTCTTGTAAGCCCACCCACCACCTCCTCTCACCTGGCACGGTAGACCTTGCTGTGTCCGCCCCAGCCTCTGCCTTCCTGCAGCTGTCCCCAGAGACTGGCCCTCGGCAGGGAGGCACAAGACTCACCATCACTGGCGAGAATCTGGGCCTGCGGTTCGAGGATGTGCGGCTAGGAGTGCACGTGGGCAAGGTGCTATGCAGTCCTGTGGAGAGCGAGTACATCAGCGCAGAGCAGTAAGGCAGACTAGAGTGGGCGGTGAGGACTTGGGTGGCCTGGGGAGCGGTTCTGCAGTGCTGAGCCCCACCATGCCCACAGGATTGTCTGTGAGATTGGAGATGCCAGCACATTGCGAGCCCATGATGCCCTGGTGGAGGTGTGTGTGCGGGACTGCTCCCATCACTACCGAGCCCTGTCCCCCAAGCGCTTCACCTTTGTGGTAAGCCCCACCCCACTGCCCTCTACTTCTTGTTACCTCCAGAAAGGGGCGAGGGATACTGCAGAAGTAGGCCTGGATTCACATCTGATATAGGACACTGCTCCTGTTGCCCCATACCTAGGCTGAGCCCAGCCACAAGGGAGTGCTTACTCTTGCCCCCTGGGCTGTCTGACTATCTGGGGACACTATCTGGGGTGTGAGATCCAGATGCTAGGGTATGCACGCAAGAAGGACTTCCCTCTAACAAGTCCTCTTCCTGCAGACACCAACCTTCTACCGTGTGAGCCCCTCCCGCGGACCTCTGTCGGGAGGCACCTGGATCGGCATCGAAGGAAGCCATCTGAATGCAGGCAGTGATGTGGCTGTGTCCATTGGTGGCCGGCCCTGCTCCTTCTCCTGGTACGGGGTGAGAGGAGTCAGGGGCCACAGGTTTTCCCTCCTGGCTCTGCTGTCCCCTCCTGTTGCCTGGGCAACGGGTATGGAAAACCTGGTGGGGTGATCACTATGGAAACCTAGAGGCAGAAAAGGTTGCCATGGTGATAGGGGGCCAGCCTCCAGAGTGGGAAGGGGTGTGGCCTGGCCTCAGTGGGTATTCCCTATTGCCTCCACCCCAGGCCCTCCTAAGGAGAAGGGAGACATCTCTTGCAAGCAAAATAAAAAGTAAATTTTTTAAAAGTTTAATAGAGAAAACAGCTATCTTAACAAAAGCCTTGAGGCTTGAAGTGGATAATTTTAGATTAAAGATGATAATGGAACGGCCCTTTAAATATTTTCCCGTGGTAATTACCCGTTATCAGGCTAATCATTGGTGTTTGCAGCCTGGCGGCTGTGAGGCCTCCAGGCTGAGGTAATACAGCCAAGGGACAGGGCCTCAGAGCAGGTCTTGCCTTGCTGACTGCTGATGAAGGTGACCTGTGAGCCCATTCCCCAGGCCAGCTTCTCGTTGTATGTGTGAGGTAGGGAAAGGGGGGTTGTTTAATTCGAGGCACTTGGTAGGGGTCTCAGCTCAGAGGGCTGAGGAAGGCAGTGCTGGTAAGTGGGAAGGGTCAGGTGTGTGTGTGTGTGCTTTAGTATCCTGGCCTCGAGCAATAGCTGATCATCTGAAAGGTGTGTTTATCTCAAGCCTGGCAGGGTGGACTAGGATGGCTGCCTGGTACTTTGAGAAGACAGAGGCTTGGCCAGGGTCTCCTGAACAGCTAGCAGTAGGCAGGATCCACTCTACCCATCTGCATTACAGACTATGTCATTAGGAGAGGAGGGTGGAGTTCATGCCTAAGGGAGGTTGTAGAGCCAAGTGTAGGAGACCCAAGGTAGGGAGGACAGAGGGGCCAGCCCGGGGCCAGGGGAGGACCAGACACTGGTGGCCACTCAAGGGCCACAGCCGTCAGCCCAGTAACCACCCGAGGGAGCCTATGCCTTTCCTGGGAGCCAGTGCTCAGCTACTGTGGAGAACTGCTGGTGTGTTGACATGCTGCCTCACCGTGCCCTCACCCATCTTGACCCCATCTCAGGAGGAATTCTCGAGAGATCCGCTGTCTGACACCACCTGGGCAGACCCCTGGCAGCGCCCCTATTGTTATCAACATCAACCGTGCCCAGCTCTCCAACCCCGAAGTGAAGTACAACTACACCGAAGACCCCACTATCCTGAGGATTGACCCCGAATGGAGCATCAACAGGTGGGAGACCTGCTGGGGAGCCGGGAGCCCATCCCTGTTCGCAATTCCCCACTGTAGGCCAGGGAATACCTCCCCAGGTTGCTTCATGGTGGCTTGCTCTGGCAGCTTCCTAAGTCAGTGGTTAATCCTGGCCAGAAGTGCTCTGGCTGGGCTTTGAGCCACTTGCTCACACAAGGGAGAGGCTGGGTGTGTGTCTCTCTTGTACTTCTAGGCCTAGGGCATTATCTGACTCCTCACTCCTTCCTTTAGTGGTGGGACCCTCCTAACAGTCACAGGCACCAATCTGGCCACCGTCCGTGAACCTCGAATCCGGGCCAAGTATGGAGGTGTTGAGAGGGAGAATGTGAGTGAATGCCCTGTGCCTCTAATCCCCTACCTCACTCTGACCTGACCTGCCCTCCCCTTCTGGCCACATGGGTATTGCCTGGGCCAGTACTACTGCTGCTAACACTCCTGCTTCTGCCTCCCCATGCTTACCTGTCTGTTCTGAGGCCTTGAAGACGAAGTGGTCAGCTAGGGGTGAGCCTTGGGCTCTGGCCTATCTGGCCCTCAGCCTTCAGAGAATGGACATCTAAAACATTTGATGCCTAGAGCATCTTCACAGGGAGCCATTATTCCCAGGGTGGGGCTGTCATTGGGTAGCTGGCCCACAATGGGAGGGCTGGCCTGAGGTCCTGGTGCCTATGTCCCAGAGCTGCATGGTGTACAATGACACCACCATGGTGTGCCGGGCGCCGTCTATACACAACCCAACGCGCAGCCCACCAGAACTGGGAGAACGGCCAGATGAGCTTGGTTTCATCATGGACAATGTACGCACGCTGCTGGTACTCAACAGCTCCTCATTCGTCTACTATCCGGATCCTGTACTGGAGCCGCTCAGCCCTACTGGGCTCTTGGAGCTGAAGCCCAGCTCCCCACTCATCCTCAAGGTGGGTCTCAGCCACTGTGGTCTCCTACTGCAGAGATGGAGCTGGGATAGGCAGCTGGGGCCAGGGGAGAGGCCCCAGGACTGTCTTCACTTCCCCTGTTCCCTACAGGGACGGAATCTCCTGCCTCCTGCTCCTGGCAATTCCCGGCTCAACTACACGGTGCTCATCGGCTCCACACCCTGTATCCTCACCGTGTCTGAGACACAGCTGCTGTGTGAAGCACCCAATCTCACAGGGCAGCACAAAGTCACGGTGTGTTCCCCATCCTGTCTTTATGCAGAGAGCCAAGAAATCCCTGTCACAGCCTAGCTATGGTCTCCTGGAACCACCCTACTGACCTACTGACCCTGCCCCCACTAAAGCAATCCTACCTCTGAGCAAACACCCAAGGAACTGAGCCTCCCCATCATCACCACCATGAGTCTCTCACTATTGCTCCACTGCTGGTGCTTGTGTGCTAGCTACCTGGGTGTCTGCCCGTTCCCCAGCATCTTGCACCTGTTAGCAGCCACTTGGGCCACCTGCTGGAGAGCTGTTACCCACAGGCGGGTGCCACCAGTGGCTTAAGGGCCATTGGACAGAGGTCTCGAGCTCTTGAGGGGCCAATACCCTCTGAGCATGTCTATCCCATCTGGCAGGTGCGGGCCGGCGGTTTCGAGTTCTCACCTGGGATGCTGCAGGTGTACTCGGATAGCCTGCTTACGCTGCCAGCCATCGTGGGTATCGGTGGGGGTGGCGGCCTCTTGCTGCTGGTCATTGTGGCCGTGCTCATTGCCTACAAACGCAAGTCCCGGGATGCTGACCGCACCCTCAAGCGGCTGCAGCTCCAGATGGACAACCTGGAGTCACGTGTGGCCCTTGAGTGCAAGGAAGGTCAGCAGGGAGATGGGTTGGACCAGAGCTGGGGGGGTGAAGGACATTGCTGAGGCAGTCACCACCACTGAGCCCATCTTTTCCTGCTAACTGGCTCTGACTCAGTCTCAGGAAGGTGGCAGAGGGTGAGGTAGTCATGTTGAGAGAATTTTGTCCTAAACTAGGGAGACTGAGGCACAGAGAAGCACATTGGTTGGTTTCTTTAAGCTCAGGACCAGTGATCCTAACCAGACAGCAGCCAGGCTGGGACAGGGAAGAGGGAGGGGAGCCTCAGGCATGATGCCCTTACCCCACATTGCCCCTGCCTCCACATCTGGCCACAGCCTTTGCAGAGCTACAGACAGACATCCATGAGCTGACCAGCGACCTGGATGGTGCCGGCATCCCATTCCTCGACTACCGCACATACGCCATGCGAGTGCTGTTCCCTGGGATCGAGGACCATCCTGTGCTGAAAGAGATGGAGGTAGGACTACCTGGCATCCGTGGGCACGAGGGCTGCTATGGCCTTCCAGAGAAAGGTTGGAGCTTAGCCGAGGAGGGAATACGGGCTCAGACCCACACTGGTTGCAGCACAGGGTTAGGACTCTGAGGTCTGAGGCAGGGGCCTGATTTCTGGAGCAGGTGGCTTCCCTGGATGACAAGGTCTTAGGCATGGAACAGTGCCCCATGCCTCATCCAAGCTAACTGCCCATTAGCCTGGGACCCTTGTTCCTTTCCCTGTTCCTAGGCTGTGTGGGGCTTTCTGCCATTCACCGGTCTGAGTCACTTGGAGGATGTAGGTGCTGAGTTTCACTGTGTAGTGAGGGCAGCCTAGCCTGCCTGTGTGCTCCAGGCCCAGGTAGCCTCCGAATCTGGGCTTTCCCCCACTTAGTTGTTGGGGCCATGTGCCCCTGCGTTCTGAGCAGGCCTGTGTGCTCCCAGGTGCAGGCCAATGTGGAGAAGTCGCTGACCCTGTTCGGACAGCTGCTGACCAAGAAGCACTTCCTGTTGACCTTCATCCGTACTCTGGAGGCCCAGCGTAGCTTCTCCATGCGTGACCGTGGGAATGTGGCCTCACTCATCATGACGGCCCTGCAGGGTGAGATGGAGTATGCCACGGGCGTTCTTAAGCAGTTGCTTTCTGACCTCATCGAGAAGAACCTGGAAAGCAAGAATCACCCCAAGCTGCTGTTGCGGAGGTACAGTGAGGGAAGCCTGGCCTGTGGGTGAGGTCACCATGGGAGTTGTGGGGACCTGTGCCTGCTGGATAGTAGAAGTGACTCTACTCCCCATCTGCTGCTCTTCCCCCAGGACTGAATCAGTGGCCGAGAAGATGCTGACCAACTGGTTTACCTTCCTTTTGTATAAATTCCTCAAGGTAGGTGGCTCCATGTAGGGGCCAGCTAAGCCTCAGGGGTCCAGTGAATGGACGGCAGGGGGTGAGTTGGGTGGAGTGTCCAAGGAGGTACAAGGCCAGAGCACAGGTGTGAGTGTCCCAGCCCAGCAACCCAGACCCCTTGCTTCTGTTTCCCGTGCTGACCCTTGCCACCAGTAGGGCAGGTATTCACACTCTGAAGTTAGTGCCCAGGCTGGAGTTTGGATTAAGCTGGGGTCTCCACTTGATGCCTGGAGCTAGCTACTAGGCTCAGGATGGGGATTGCACCTGGCACTGACCCTCAAGAGCTCTGTGCACAGTCCATGGTAGGGTGTGAGTCCACACTGGGCTTCTGGCTCCCCAGAGCTCAGCAGGTGCCAGGGTGGGCTGGTTGGTTGAACTGGCTGCCTGCACTTAAGAGACTAGACAATCACACAGTCCCTTGCGGCTTTCTGGCTTCCCTTAACCTCATGGCCAATGGGATCTATGCCGCAAGTGGTGACAGTGGGTCCCCCCAGGTAGCATAACCTATGCATACAGCCCTGCCCAGTGCTCTGGATACAGTATCCAGCAGTGCAGCTGGGCAAAGATGGGGCTGGTGCTCTCTCTACCTCTGGACAGTTCTCCCCTAGTAGACTGCTGCTGAGCTCTGACTGGCTGGCCCAGAAGTGGTGGCACGTGAGTCTGCTCAGAGCAGATCCCTCCCTGGTGGGATGCCTTTGCTTGATGAGAGGAGAGCCAGTAGGTAGGAGATGGCAATAAGAGACAGCAGTGGTTGTGAGGAGCGTGTCAGGAGGGTTGGAGGACCAGAGATAGAGCCAAGTGACCTGGAGGCACAGGGACAGCTGGGGAGAAGGGAGTCTGTGCACAGCAGCCCCTATGATAGCTAATGGGCATATCTCCTATGAAACCGCTGCCCTGTGGACAGTTATTTACATGCTCATTAAAACAGGCTCTGTGAACCAGAAGAAGCAAGGCAGAGCAAAGGCTCAGGCATTCCAGCAGCTGTGCCCATGCTGGGTCTTGACACGTGCTGACCCCGTTTGATCCTCATTCTCCACACCCAGGAGCGGGTGCAGTTCACCACACTGGGTCTCAGATCCTGAGCCAGCTCTGGAGTGTCTACTGCTACATTGTGGGGAGGCCGGCTGCCTCTGGAAGCTGGTAGAGCTGGCCCTGCAGCTGTCACTGTGGGGCAGAGGGAGCGGAGCCTGTCAGACGTCTGGGACAGCCTCGTGGAGGGACATTGGCATCTCAGGGCACTCAGGGATGTGAGAATAAATGATGGGGGCGGAAGGCAAGACAGCTGAGGGGTAGCAAGAAGAGGGAAGCCGAGCTTAAGGGAAACAGCTGGCCCCCCTGCCCCAGGTCCACTCTTAGGCCCTGGCCAGGGAGCTTGGGGTCTCCTCTCAACTCTGGTTTTTTTGTGGCCTTTTTGCTGTGCAGTGGAAACTGAAACTCCACATACGCAAGGCCAGGCCACAGGAGGCCATGCTGGAGCCTTGCTGCCCCAGGAGTAGGCCCAGGTTGACCTAGGCCTGTTCCATCGCTGCCTGTGGCCACTGAACCACACATAGGCCTCTTCACAGGCTTTTGCCCTAAAGTGCTGAGAGAGGATACACTTGAGTGCCTCCCTTCCCTTCACCAGACCCTCCTCCTGGCCCAGAGTTCTGCCATCTCTGGAGTTGAAGGCTTGAGCCACATACTACATAGCTTTCCAGAGCAGTTGTCTTCAGTCATGAGACAAGTTCCTCCACCCTTTCGTGGCTCAGCAGCTGGTCTCTTTTTAATGTCCACAGACTTTAAGACTGTTGTACCGGATTAAGATATACAGAATGTAAAAATTCGCTACCTTTTAAACTTTAAGTTACACTTGTATTTCCTTATTTCGTGGGTATGTGCTGCAATGCATGGGGGTCAGAGGACCAACTTGCAGGAGTTGGTTCTCCTTCCTCCGTGAGGGTCCCAGGGATTGGACTACCACGGTTGTCAGGCTTGGCAGCAGGTTCCCTTACTCGCTGAGTCATCTCAACAACCCTCTTCTTATTATGTGAGACAAGGCCTCCCTAAATAGCCCAGGCTATCCTCAAACTCAAGCCCTTTGTGCCTCAGCCTCCTGAGTGTCTAGTGTACGGGTACCTGGAGTTAACGCATCTGTAAAGCGTAGCCCTTGCCGCCACCATCTGCACCGTTTGTCTTGTGAAACTGAAACTGTCTTCCTTGTCCCTCTCCCCACCCTCCATGCTGCCACCTTTCTCATTTCTGCTCTCAATTTCACTGCCGTGGGCTTGCATGGCTGGCTAATTCCACCCATGTGGCTGCAGACCTGAGTGTTGACAGGCGTGTGTGGTCGCTGTGGCCCTGCACAGCCACTGCTTTCCTTCGGGTCAGTTGCTTTGGTTAGCTACAGTCCACAGTGCGCAGTGGGAAGCTGTTACACAAGTGCAGATGTGTTGTCGTAAGCCACTCTGAGAAGCATGACCAGCGCCTTCCTAGAACTGGAACTTCCGCCTCTGGCTGCATGACTGTACTGCACAGTTCAGTTTGTGCTGGGGAGGATGGAAGGGGAAGCAGGGTGCATGGGGTTTGGGCGAAGGCTTCATGAGTTTGCACATGGACAGGGTCTGCGCCCATCCCCTGCCCCACAGATACTGGTGACTAAGAATGCGTGAGTGAGGCACTGTCAACCGCACCTGTGAGGTAAAGGGCCAGAGCCCCAGCTCCAGTGGTCACAGCCATCAGTATTCGGTGCATGCCATCCCAGGCAGGCTTCTGAATTGAAGCACATGTCTGCAGGTAGAGGAACAGGTTTTGTTAGATTTTGGTTCCGAGTTCTGGCTGTATTGTCACTCTGGTCTGCGGTTCTGCCTTAAGTGAACCCCCTGCCTCAGCCTCGCAAGCTACCGGCGGCCACGCCCATGCTTTTCACCCTAATCCTGGTGCTGCTGCACCTTGCTCCTCAGGCTTTCTTACCATGTGCTTTGCTTCATAATTCACTCCCTCCCGTCCCCTCTCCAGCTAGAGTTAGGCCCACGTCGTCAGGTAAGCTGGCACGCAGTGTGACACCACTGCCTTGTCAGTTCCACTGTCCTCTGTCACATCGGCAGAGGTGTTGGGGAATCTGAATTCTTTCCCAACACAGTCAGCTTCTGCTGTAGCTGTGTGCTGCAGTGGACTTCCCAAGTGACCGTAGGTGACCAGGCATACTCACTTGCAACATCCAGTGTGCTGACTCTAAGAATCTTTCCTGCCTGGGTGCCGCTGACTCCATCGCTATAGATGAGTGCGTGTGGATGGACATGCTTCGGCTGGCGTTTATTTAACAAGTTAAACTCTCTCTTGATCAGCCACTTTCGTCTTTGAAGCAACATTTGTGTGTTTCCTAGGGTGATTTTCCTTGGTATATGCAGGTTTGTTGTTGTGTTGTTGGTGTTGGTGTTGTTTTAAATGCCAGCACCCATCTTTGCTGCTCTGTGATGGAAGTGACGAGTGACATGAGGTAGGATTTTGCCTTCACTTCCTTGCACATGGGAAAGCTGCTGCTCTGCCTCCCTTACTGAGCTGTGCTCTTCCTCTGTTGCCTCTCTGTATGAAAGGGCCATTCTCTGCCCTTCTGCAGGGTTGAGAGGAATCAGAGGCCCTACCTTCTCCCTGTCATGGGACTGGGAAATGAGGCCCAGAGAGAGGAAGGCCTTGGGCCTACGACAGCTTCTTTCTGGGCCCGCCTCCTTCCTGGGTCTCATCTCTGATTGCTCTTGCACAGTCTTGGCAGGTGAAAGTGATGGTCTGGGCTGGCGGGGGGACTTCTGGGTTGTGAGGAGCTGCCTGGCTGAGTTGGAGCTTTCTCTGAGAAGCCCTGGCTTTTCCCAGGCAAATGCATTAGGGTTGGGTGGGTCTGCGTTCAAACTTTGGGCACCTTGCCTGCCTCCTCTGCTCCTTTTACTGTGCTTAGGAACCTCAGGGCAGACATCTAATCTGGGGAGACGTTATGAGGTAGTGTTTGCCGAAAGAGGCAGCTTTGATGGCTCCGAGTCTCAGCCTGCCCCCCTCCCTCCTCCTCCCTGGCTGACTTAATGAAGCCAAGTTTGCAAATGAAACATAATTTCAAAGACAGGAGTGTTGTCGGAAGGTCTCCGATGATCTATGCTCCTGGCCGTTCCTTAGCAGCTGTCTCTTTAATTACCTCAGATGCTAACAAGGGTCTAGAGCATCTGGGTCCAGGAGCAGAGTCACTGTGGGCTTGCCAAGGACCCATCTGAGCCAGCCTCATGCCTGGGCATTCTCAGCCACTGGCCACTGTGAAGAGTGACACCAGCGGTCAGGGGTGGGCCTTCAGGGCCATGGGACCAGCCTGAGTTCCAGCTAGCTGCTTCCTTCCCCTTGCCGAGTGATGCGAGCCTTTCCTGTGATCACTATTCCTTCATTCAGCTCACGGCAGTGGCTGCCTCCCCCACACTGTGCTGTGGCTCAGTCCAGGACCTGGGAGGACCTAAGGGGGATAAAGGGACAGGGCAAAGGCCCCACACCTTCAGTGAGGGGTGATAGGTAGCAGCTGGAGGTAGTGACTGTTCAGGTCCTCACCAAGTACACAGAGACACACACACACACACACACACACACACACACACACACACACACACACCCCGCACTGTCAGCTATTTCTTCTTGGCACCAGATTGTGGGTTCCTTTGCCCCTTGGTGGCGAGGAGCCTCAGAAGTCAGCATGTTTATGCTGATGCTCATGGTGAAAGCATGGTCTTAGTGATGCTGGGCTTGTGGCTAGGTGGGTCCCTAGACACCCATCAGATCGTGATCACACCTAGTGTGCGGTGAGGGCAGGGGTCCACCAAGGAGACTACAAGCTGGAATCCAACTGCCTTCTCCCTTGCAAGATCATGTTGTCCATGTGCACCTGCCCTTAACTTGTACCACCGTTCTTAACAAGGATTTCCGTATCTACGTTCACAAGGACACTGGGGTTGTTGCTCACTAGCTTTCCTCGATTGATGCTGGCTCCAGAGACAGGCTTGCCTCCTAAGAGGAGATGAAGCTGTTGGAAGCAACTAGATAGCCCTTAAAGGGCTGACTAGGTCCTGACCTAACCTCACACCCTGTCGTCTACACAGGAGTGTGCTGGGGAGCCGCTCTTCATGCTATACTGTGCCATCAAGCAGCAGATGGAGAAGGGCCCCATTGACGCCATCACGGGGGAGGCCCGCTACTCTCTGAGTGAGGACAAGCTCATTCGGCAGCAGATTGACTACAAGACCCTGGTGAGCCCCCAGTCCTGGGTCCTCCCCTTCCAGTGACACTGGATTAAGTGAGCAGGACTGTCAGAAGCAAGGAATGAGGCTAATGCTGCCATACCACCCTCCTCACACACAGACCCTGAACTGTGTGAACCCCGAGAACGAGAATGCGCCTGAGGTTCCTGTCAAGGGGCTGAACTGCGACACCGTGACACAGGTCAAGGAGAAGCTACTGGATGCTGTGTACAAGGGTGTGCCTTACTCACAGCGGCCCAAGGCTGGGGACATGGACCTGGGTGAGTGTGTTCTGGTCAGAGGCCAGTCCCCTAGTGTCAGCTGTCCTGATGGTAGGGCATGCCTGCCATCCAACAGGCTGCAAGGGAGGCGACAGGGTAAGCTAGGGTCTGTAGGCCAGGGTAAAGTGATGCAGAAAAGATGCAGGCCATGAATTTGATATTGAAGTCAGGGCTGAGGGGACAGGCCTTTGCATTGGGGGAAGTTGAAAGAGGTGGGATCCTGCGGCAGCTGGGGCTGGAAAGGCTGGGCCTGGAACCTGTGAAATAGGACCTACCTCTTAGGCTCATCCAGGCAGCAGATGAAGGGCTAGCCTATGACTGTACCACCTCTAAGCCAGTGAATGGAGCTATCAGGGGATGGAGGGGCCTCATCTCTACCCCAGGCTCTTCCCCAAGTGCAAAGCAAGACCCTCCCTGCCTTCATGTCTTCCCCCACTCCTCTGATCTGTGGGCCAATAGAATGAGGAGCTTGGGTAGAAGGGAAGGAAAGCGGGAAGGCCCGCCTCAAATACCCTCCTTCCTATAGAGTGGCGCCAGGGCCGCATGGCACGCATCATCCTTCAGGACGAGGACGTTACCACCAAAATTGACAACGATTGGAAGAGGCTGAACACTCTGGCTCACTATCAGGTGACCCTACCATTCCAGGCACCAGGCCACCCAACTATGGTCACTGTGTGGGCTTTCCTTCCCCTAACCTGGAGCATGCCCAGCCAGGTGCCATGGACTGTGCCATGCCCAAGGGATTGTCTGCCCTGAACCGTCCTGATGGAGACTCAAGAGTGGTGGCATGACTCCCTCCAGGGCTAGAATCAGGGGTGTCTTTAGGTGCCCCATGTTGGGCAGGACATCTTGGCATTCTGGGAACTCACATCCTTGACATCTGCCCACAGGTGACAGATGGCTCATCTGTGGCACTAGTACCCAAGCAGACATCTGCCTACAACATCTCCAACTCCTCCACCTTCACTAAGTCCCTCAGCAGATACGGTGAGGAGCCAGCAGGGTTGCAGCCAGGTAGTGGGTGGGCAGTAGACCTGGACTGGATGCCCTTCTTCCTATACTCTACCGTAGTGTGTTGAATGACAGGACTAAAGGGACATGGCTGTAGCCTGTCACTGGGCTCTTGGCCTTCCCTTCAGTTCTGAAGCAGTGTCTCTCCTCATAGCCTGTAACCAAGCAAAGTCATGCTGCTCATGTGGCCACAGTGGTCATTCCCAACATACCTAGAAGGAGCCTTAGTGCCCCAGATTCTGAGGGGAAACTGGCTGGGTGGGGCAGGATCTGGCCACGGGTCAGGGAAATGGCCCTGCCAGCTGACAGGCTATTCCTGCAGAGAGCATGCTGCGTACAGCCAGTAGCCCCGACAGCCTACGCTCACGAACACCCATGATCACGCCAGACCTGGAAAGTGGCACAAAGCTGTGGCACCTGGTAAAGAACCATGACCACCTGGACCAACGTGAGGGCGACCGTGGCAGCAAGATGGTCTCTGAGATCTACCTGACAAGGCTGCTGGCCACCAAGGTAGGTGTGTGGGGGTAGGCCCAAAACACAAGGCCATGAGAACTCCTGCAGACCTGTTGGGGTCACCTAAGAGGCTGGTGCCCTGGACAGTTCTGAAGCTCAGCACCTCACCCTGCAGGGAACACTGCAGAAGTTCGTGGATGACCTGTTTGAGACCATCTTCAGCACAGCACACCGTGGCTCTGCCCTGCCTCTGGCCATCAAGTACATGTTTGACTTCTTGGACGAGCAGGCCGACAAACACCAGATCCACGACTCTGATGTGCGCCATACCTGGAAGAGCAATTGGTGCGCCTGGTGGTGGGCAGGCACCACAAGGGTGGGACTGCCAGGGGCAAGGCAGAGTGGGCCAGGCCCTGCAGTGCCAGGGTCTCCCTGGGCCTTCCCAGCCCTGGATCCTGTCACAACACTATTACTCTGGCCTATAGAGTAGTATAGAACTCCTTGGGTGAGGGACTGCCGTGTGAAAAACAGCTTAGTAGACCAGAGCCAGTTGATAGCATAGAGGAAGTGTATTCATATTACAAACCTGTGCTCAGTGATGTGTAGTGCTGGCATCTGGGCATAGAGATGGCTCTAAAAGGCCACTCAGGTCACATGGCAGTAAGTGTGGAGCTCTGTATGGCAGCTGAAAGTTGAGTGCCGCCGCTGGTGAGAGTTAAGGCCACCCTAGACCCCAGTGGGTTCACTTCAGTGCTTCCCATGACTACTGATGTGCTCAGCCCTGACCTTCCTTTTCCCAGCATAAACTCCCTTTACTTGTGAGCCAGCCTTAGCTGCCTGCAGCCGAGCCCAGAGCTTCTCCTATGTGCAGCCCTGACCCAGCTGGCTCTGCCCCGTGTGTGGTCTTCCCACCCCCATAGTAACCCACAAGTTTAGAGGAAGGCCACTTGGACTGAAGACTGGGCAGTTGGCTTTCCTCCCCGGCAAGGTTGGACCCTGTGTCACCAGCTCCTTCCTTCCCCTCTCGGACCCCACTCTGCATTCCCACCAGGGCATACCCCTCGTGCCCACCCCTCGTTAGCTCCTTACTCCCTGGAGTTGTGCTCTGACCTCCAAGTCCAGTCGGTCACCAGCTTCCCTCGTCTCCCGTCCCTCGGCCTGGTGTGCTGGGTGGCCCTGGCCTCAGCACAGAGCCTGTGCCCTTCTCTCTGCTCACCCTGCTCTCCGCTCTCCCCATTCCTCTTGGCATTTATCTGTTGTCTCCCTCCAGGGTGGTGGGAGCCGAAGCCCCAGACCCATCTCTGCTGCCTGTTGGGGCCCAGCAAGGGAGGGACTGCTGTAGGTCAGCACTGGCCAGGATCACTGCTATGTGGAATCTTCTAGATTTACTCTAGAGCAGCTGCCTCAGCCATGTAGAGTTACCAGTCCAAGACGCCTATGGTCACTGACATCCTCAGTGTTCAGTTTCATTAGTTTCTGTTTGAACAGCACATGTGATCATTGGGTGCTTGGCCAAGGCTGTCTGAGGCATTGGAGGGCATAGAGGGTAGGTGTTAAGGCATACGTCCTCGGAC
This sequence comes from Onychomys torridus, assembly GCF_903995425.1. Lineage (NCBI taxonomy): Eukaryota > Metazoa > Chordata > Mammalia > Rodentia > Cricetidae > Onychomys > Onychomys torridus. The sequence continues at coordinate 109,272,402 of NC_050445.1, forward strand.
TGGGGCAGAACACAGAAGCAGGGATATAAGCCAGTGTGCAGACGTCAGGAATGGCCCCTGTACATAAGCTGGACGTGTGGAATAATGCTCTGGGAGGTACCAGGTTGTGGGCAGCATGTCTTGTCTGGCCATTAGGGTGCGAGGCCTGCCCCACTTGAGCATGTGGACATCCACTCATTCTCTGGAGGAGAGCGTCAAGCCTGTGGGATGGTTGGCCATACTTGTAGCTGCTGTACAGAAGGAAAGGGGTACAGAAGAGGCCCTTCTAAGCAGTCTTGGGCCTGTTCGTCCACAGCCTGCCCTTGCGCTTCTGGGTGAATGTGATCAAGAACCCACAGTTTGTGTTTGACATCCACAAGAACAGCATCACAGATGCCTGCCTCTCGGTGGTGGCACAGACCTTCATGGACTCCTGCTCTACATCAGAGCACAAGCTGGGCAAAGACTCACCCTCCAACAAGTTGCTCTACGCTAAGGACATCCCCAACTACAAGAGCTGGGTTGAAAGGTGGGTGGCCAGCAGGAGACACAGGTTGGGGGGTGGATAGGCCCTGTAACCCCACTCATGCTGACCCTGCCACCTACTGTCAGGTACTATGCTGACATTGCCAAGATGCCTGCCATCAGTGACCAAGACATGAGCGCCTACCTAGCAGAGCAGTCCCGGCTGCATCTTAGCCAGTTCAACAGCATGAGTGCTCTGCATGAGATCTACTCCTACATCGCCAAGTACAAGGATGAGGTGTGCCCCCCAACCCCTGAGCCCAAACCCTGCCCCCCACACCTGCATCTCAGAGCTGGCCCAATACTTGTTTTTGCACCTGACCACCCAGCTATTTCTGGGACAATAAGGAAAGCAGAGATTCTGGGCATACAGAATGGTCTCTGGGGCAGGGTGAATAGCTGTGGGCCTATAACAGAGTTTATTGGGTTAGATGCTATCTCTAGGGCTAGGCACAAGCTGTCAGCATCTTCTGACTTGGGGTGGAACTGCCAGAAAGCTCCTTGTCCTTTGCCAAGGAACAGGTCCCTGGCTCATCTCTGGGGTGACTTGTCTCTACTCTGGGCTGGAGCATATGGGTGCAAATAGCCAGGGACTGGGCGTGTATGGACAGTGCCAATGCACTGAGGCAAAGTGGCCTGTCTGGCTAAGATCCCTAGATTCCACATGGCTGAGCTAGGGCCTACCTGGGGACAGACAGGAGATGTACACAGGCCAGGGCTACCTGGGTGTAGAGGCTTTGAACTTGGCTATGTCCCTAAGACAGATGGATTGTTATAGGTCTAGAAGCAGGGAGGTTGTGGTCTGCTGGCTGGGCTGAGCCAATGAGGCGGATAGCCTGGCAGCCTGTCTGGAGGTGGGAAGCCACAGACAGATGTAAGGCCATGGACCTGTGGGCTCAGAAGGGCTCTGGGCACCAAACAAGCCATGGAAGGGCTCACAGGCTGTAGTGATTGAGGGCATAGGATGGGACACTGAGTCTGGGCTCCCACACAGACTGAGGTATGGGGGAGCCAGATGACTGTAGGTAGAGGTGTAATCCTCAAGACAACCTAAGAGCATAAGAAACGCAGCAACAGGAGAGGTCAGGACCACGTCACAACAGATGGCAGGGAGTTGAGTGCTGCTATAGAACGTACACCCCAGAAGGGTGGGGTAGGAGACGTCAGAGCCAGGGGCCAGGGCCTGGTGGTATAAGGGATGATAGGAGAAGTGATGATCTTGGGGGCTCACCCTAGAGTGCTGTAGGGCTCTGGATCAGAACTGTTTTCACAGCTAGGAACTGGTAGAGTCACGTCTGACTGCTCCCCAAATCCCCCACTAGGCATGGCAGGTTCCTTGTAGTGCCCATGCAGGCTTCCCTGAGAGCTTTCAGCACGTCTGTGGGTAGCCAGCTCTAACCCTGACTCTTTCCCACCCTGCCTACCCCCTGCCCCCACCCCCTGTACCCCTTGCAGATTCTGGTAGCGCTGGAAAAAGATGAGCAGGCACGAAGGCAGCGGCTTCGGAGCAAGCTGGAGCAGGTGGTGGACACAATGGCCCTGAGCAGCTGAGCCCTGGAAGTGACCACCCAGCAGGAGGCAGAGCAGGAGGGCAGCAAGGGGGACCCAGGAGACAGCCCTTGGCTCACCTGTACTGAGTGCCAGGTGTGGGGGCTGCAGTTGGGTCCTGGCCCTCGCCTTCCTCTCCCTGCCATGCAGGGCCGATTTTTATCGCTGTGGATGTGAGGGTTCCTGCTGAGCCACCTCTGCACCTAGGGCTTACTGCCCTGGGGCAAGGATTGCAAAGCATGGCTGGTCCTGCCCAGGGATATTTGCTGCTTGGCAAGAGCTGCTGGTGGCCTTCCTGGGAGAGAGGTGGCCTCTGAGGGGCCGAGACAGAAGGCCAGGTCCTCCAGAGGGAGGGCACCAGGACAAGGAGCTGGACCAGTTTGCAGTTCCTGCTTCTCCAGCTGCTACCAGCAGGCAGAGTCTGAGGGAGAGGGGAGATACCCAGGGCTTGGCAAAATGAGCCGCAGCCTGGGGCTGTCCTACCAGCCTCTACTCCAGCACCCCACGCTTGCCACCACCCTCAGATTCACCGCGTGCTCTGCGCGGCCAAGGCTGGAGTGCCACATCCTTCTGCTGGGGAGAGGCCCTACCCCCCTCCTATGGAGGGGCTGCAGACCCCGCTCCAGAGTGACATGTGGACAGCGGCTAGGCGAACCCCTCTCTGTCCTCAGGGCTGTGCCTCTGGGAGCCTCCGGGCTTGGGGCTCCAGTCAGAGTGCATGTTCCCATTATTTATTCCCCACCTCCTGCTCCTGGCTCAGCCCACCATCCCACCACCCTCTGCCCTTCCTGCCTGACACTCCCCATGGCTTCCAGTCTGGCATCTCAGCAGTGTCCTGGCCCCCCGACAATGGGACATCTGGGTACTGCTTTTTAAGGGAACAAGAAATCCTGCTGCGTTCTGCCCTGGGGGAGTAGAGGCAGGGCACCTGCTGGCCGTGGACAGTGACCCAAGGGACCGGAGGTCAGCTGTGTCCGCCTTTGCCCACAACGAGCAACAGAACACATTTTTAATGGACCTTGTACATATATATATATATATATATGTATGTGTATATATATATATATATGTGGCCCCGGCCCCAGTGGGGTGCTGTACAGTTATTGAGGGAGGAGACACAGGAAGGCAATTCAGGAGGAACCCAGGTGGAAGAGAACAAAGCCAAGGGTCCTGGAGCTGCCATCTGATGGGGCCTCTGCTTCCCAAAGACAGAAGAAGCCGCTGCCCAAGCTACCAGGTACCCCAACTTCGGGTACAGAGGCTGTGGACCTGCATGACTGTGCTAGCGTTTAGTCTGAGTTGATCTTTTCAAACTGCAAGTGTTGAATACTAGAGGTGGTTAGACCCTTTTTTTTATGTTTTTTAAATTAATTAGTCATTGGGAAAGCAAGCGAGCGGCCTATCCCCTTTTCAAGTTCACTGTTTCGATGGTACTAAAGATTATAATGGATTTTAAGGGACAGCTAACTGTGGCCAGACCCAGCCTCAGTGCTGGGGAAAGCATACCCCACATCCATGGGCTACTAGCCTTGTGGTCCCTCACATTCCAAGCTGGGGAGCCAGATGGGACAGGGTGGGGGTCAGATTGGAGCTGCGCCTTTAGGTTGCTCTGGGGCAGGTGCAAGGACTCAGGGAGCTCCTCCTCCATGGTTGTCAAGGGGCCTGGGCACCCTAGGCCTTGAGCTCTGGTCAGGTGTCTGTGTGGCTCACTCTTTGGGCTGATACTGGGCTCAGAGCCAAGTCTAGCCAGCCTGGATATAGATAGCCGTTTCTCAGCCCCTGTTGCCTGGGGTTTTACCCATGGATATACCCTTCTCTTCCTTCCAATGCCTCCGGGCTGTGCCTGGGTGGGAGCCTCAGTTTCCCCTAAAGTCTTCCCTGGATGTGGGCTTCAGATAGAAGCCCCCAGTTCTTCCAGCTCTGCCTGGACCACGCACAGCTTCTAGGCTCAATACCTTCACTATCCAGCCCCACCACCCTGCCCAAGGCCCCCAGCTCCCTTAGAATGGGCCAACCTTACTCTACCCTACCAGGCCACCTCACCCATGTGGGTGTCATAGGTGGGCGGTAAGGTAGCCTGGAGCAGCCTCCCCAGGGCATCTGTTCGCAAGCACTTTAGCGTATCTGTTTACATGCGAGCTGCCCTAGCTGGCCTCACCAGGCATCTTCTCGGCACAGCCATCAGGGCCAGGTCCCACCTCCCTGCCACTCCTGGACTGGGCTCTGACATCTGCTTGTCCTTGGTGTTCAAGAGTCATCCCATCTCCGTGGCACCCTGCAAAGGGCTCCACTCCAGCTTAGATACAGCTTGGGTTAGGGGCCCACTGTGCACGGAGTGGTAGCTGCTCAAGGCCACCCTCTACAGTCCTAGGCCCAAGGAGGTAGCCAAGCGCTATTCCAGCCAGCCTGGCCCTAACACTCTTGGTACTGCCGTCCTGCCGTAGGCTCTGTCCCCAAAAGCCCTAACCTCCTGCCTGGTTTTCCCCTTTGAACCCAGACTCAGGAGTACCTGGGCTGTTAAAAGCTGAGCCTGGGTGCCTGGCCTCCACATGCCTTGGGCTGGCCCTGTGCTCTCCAGCTGCCCCACCCTCTTATGGTCAGACAGCTAAACAGAGCAGCAGGGATAAGGGCCTTGATGTGTCCCCAAGAGGCACAGCATTGAGTCCCAGGCACAGGCCAATAACCTCTGTTGGTACAGAGGGGCCCAAACCGCCACCCCCTTCTCCAGTTCCCCCAGTTTGGATCTGGTGGCTCACATCGGTGCTACACAAGCTAGAGTAGATATATTTAGAGAGAGAAAGATATTTTTAAGGTGAAGCCCATGATTAGCTGTCCTTTAATGCCGCAGAACACTCCCTTTACACCCCCCCCCCAAAAAAAAACGATCATTTGGGTGGTCTGAGTAGACCAGGCCTCGGCCATTGCTTCTCTGGAAGCGGCAGAGCCGATACGCTCCGCCATCAGATGTGTAAATATACGGCTATTTCCTATTTTACGGTTCTTCAGATTTAGTACTTGTAAATAAACACACATTAAGGAGAGATTAAACATTTTTGCTAAAGCTGGTGGCTCTGGGTCTTATTCTAATGGGGTAAGGATCCAAGAGGTAGCCATAGAAATAAGGAGCTTATCACATCCTCAGGGCAGTAGTACCTCATAGATGGCAGCAGGTACCCTGAACCTCTGCCCTCCAGACTAGGGGCTTGGTGTGAACACACCGGGTCAATGTACCCGAAAACCTAATAGACCTATGTATCACATCAGCTTCATCTATGGCTGAAAACACGAACAGTGTACCTCTCATCTGAACTCAGGCAATGTCAAAGAGGGCACCTCATGGTAACCTGTGTGACAGAACTGTGCACAGCCTTCATTGGGAACATACCCATCTATAAGGCTGGACCCCTGAGGCCCTGTTAACTAAAAGCAGATTCCATCCCCAGGGTTCAGGGCAACCCAGAAGTGCATGCATGGCCTTTCACTAAGGAGCCTAGAGTGGGACAGCCCATGTGCACACTCATTCAGTTTCATGGGGTGAAAGGTTCTTTCAGTCAATGCTGTTGCATGATGGCTCAGGTGCCCGGTCTTGCCCTTCTTACCTGGGCAGAGTGTTGTGTGGAGCTGGGGGCAAGAGCACTGTGGTGATGCTCCACCTCCGTGGGAGCATCTCAGTGCCTAGGGCCCATGTCTGAAGATTGTGCTGTGTTGTTCACCCCCTGCACAAGGCCGGGGAGCAGAGGTTCCAGGCCACATTGGTTCCCATGGGCTCAGAAACACCCTACCTGCCTCTGTCTCATTCTGGTCCTTTCTGGACTCTGATGGCATTCCATAAATCACAATCAGTGCTCCTCCATTCTCAGCTGTTCTGTCCTGACAGCCGGCTCAGTTAAAAAGAAAAAAGAAAGAAAGAAAAAAAAAAAAAAAAGGCAACGTAATCACCATGAAATTGCATGGGAAACAGATTTAGCAAATGTGGTCCCGTTTGGGGTGTGACATGGCCCATTTCTGTCTCTTGAGCCTTTCTGACTTTGTGGCACAATCAGCCCTGCCTCAATTACCCTCGTTAGGCTGCCAAGGGCTCTGGCCCTGCCACCCAGGAGTGAGGCAACCTCTCAAAGCAGCAATCAGTGCCCCTGCATGGGGTGATCAAGCATGATTAGGGCAAGCAGGGTCTGATTACCACACAGCGCATAGAAGGCAGGGCTGTGGTGGCTCTGAGCAGGGCAGCCAAAGGGGCTGGGTAGCAGAGTTCAAGGCCAGTCCTCAACTCTGTGGATCAAGAGGGCGTTTTGCTGTATCTCTCCTGGGCCCCAGAGCAGCAATGGTTCCCGCAGAGGACAAAGCAGTGAGCTGGAATGATAACCAGGCCAGAGGTAGACTTGAGTACGCAGAGGAAGTCTAGTTGAGACTCAGAGGGCCATATCAGGAACTAAACCATCCAGGGGCAGGAGATGGCCTCTGGGGAAAGAATGGAGTCCCAGAGAAGGGAAGGACCATTTGCAGAGGCAGGAGTGACCTAGGTACCGGGGTCAATGTGAAGACCTAGGAGAATCCTATATGAGCCAGAAGCCAAGACAGGCTACCTACAGAGGAATGGGGATGCCAGCCCCTGGGGAGCCGGAAGCTGACTTGGTTTGCTCTTGGTGGCTAAAGGATTGGCCATTGGAGGCTGATGGGAGGCGCCTGCAGTAGCACAGCTCTACCCACTGGGGGTGCCGTGTGGCAGACATCTCTGGCAGGTCCATCCATGAGATGACAGGCCACACCTGGCTGTGTGTCTAGGTCTCTTGGAGTGAGGTTCTCAGAGACAACAGCTTCTTCAGGCTATGCTGGGCCCAAGATACAATACAGGGCAGATCTGGCCATGGCCCAGACCCTGGGGATGATTGTTTCTTCAGTGTGGCCCAGGCTGTTAGCAATTAGCCAATGTTGGCTAATTTTAGAGGAGGCCAGGGAGAAAGGTGAGATACCTCCTCCAAGAGACCCTGGGCTAGGTGGAGCCTGTATTCATTCTTTGCCTGCCCTGACTCCTGAAGCCTTTATCTGTGATGAGGCTTTGCAAGGATAGTGCCCAGGAACTCCCAAACACTGGGAAGGCAGAGGAAGCTTCCATACAGGAGCAGGTACCTACAGCTACCACCTGTCCCTGGGAGACTTGCCTAATGTTGTTCACCAGACGGGGTCTGCTGGGAATCAAGCCTTCTGGCCATGTTGGCTGTAGCCAGTTCATAATCCACCCTCAATAAACACCCAGGCATGTCCTTTAAAGATGCCCTTCTGTTTGTAATATGGTGGGGTAGGTGAGAGAGCTGGTTGACTTTAACAAAGGTCAAAGAGCATCTGACCTCATTCCTGGTTGGACCTAGGTGATTCTATGGGGTCAGAAAGACCCCCATCTTTCTCTTGTCTTCCACATCTTCCCAAATCAGGCCCCTGGTGACTGCTGCATAGTAGGGAAGTGGTCCCTTTGGTCAACAGGTGTCTAGGTGGGAATTTTATTAGCCACCCTTAGGGCATCTGCACCTGTTTGAACCAATTAACCTGGCCTCCAGGAGGAGATGCTCTGGTGGGCTGGACATAGGCACATGCCCAAGAGAATGGTCAATGCCCTTGAGCCTGAGTTTTCTAATTATTCAGAGCTGTGCCCATGCACAGGTCCTGGCCTGCACAATCCTAAACCCGACCTCTCTGGCATTGTGACATTACCTCTTGGAGAGAAAGGGGGAGGCTCCTAAGACTCCTGAAGCTGTAAGATCTCTGAGGCCCCTTCCCAAGATCAAGTAAGCAATGACAATTTCTGAGGAAGAGACTTTCCAGATGGCCGGAAAGTTTTGCAGGGAGCTAGCTCCAGGGATGCAAATTCTGAGGGCGGTCACCCACGCTAGGCCAGGCCTTTGCATGGGTCAGCTGACACCAAGTCACCTGTGCTCTTGCAAGTAACACCAATAAGTGCTTTGGCTCAGTAAGCGAGGTGTGGGTGGCATTGTTTCTTCGGTCAGTCATCCGTGCCCAATTGAGATGATCAGTTCTCTTATGTGGGTTTTTGTCCCACCTTACCTCCAAGAATGGAGCGAGCAGACAGAGGAGAGAGTGAGGGCACTTAGAGAAGATTCACATAATAGGAAAGTGGGAACCCTGAGACCCTCAGTGGCAGCAGAGTCCCAACCAAGAGAGGCTGTGGGCATTGTAATGTCCTTACAGCCTTGCCTGGAGAGTGTTGGCAAGCTTGCAGCTCCTGAGGGCTTCTGGTGCCCTCAGGCATGGAACCCTCTGACAGGACTCTCTTCTGAATCTTGAAGGCATTCTTCCTTCTCCACAGAGGACCCAGAAACTGGGCCAGAGCCAGGAGCTGGGCTCTGGAATCTTCCTGTCTTCTTTCTTTAAAACATGCTGCAAGAAGACTCTGTCCAGAGCTTGGTAACTCTCTTATATTGGACCAGGTGAACTATGGCTGAATGTGCATGAATGCAAATAAGATATAAAATGGGGCCAATCAGGGAAGAGCTATCAAACCCACAAGAGGAAAGAGAAGGCCCACCCAAACCTGAGGGATGCCCATCTCTTCTTGTTTCAAAGAATCTGGAAAGGTGGGAATGTCCCTGCAGCTTTTCACAGTTGGTACACTGCCAGCGCTTTGGCTTGTTCAAGGATACTGGGGGCTTGGAATCAGATCAAAAGCCCAGAACTGTTCAGTCTTCTCTGGGGACTGCCCAGCCTGCTGCATTCCAGGGTTCTTGTGTGGTTTGCACTAGCCAGGGTCTGTGTGTGTGTGTGTGTGTGTGTGTGTGTGTGTGTGTGTGTGTGTGTGTGTGTGTGTTTCATCCCCCTGCTACCTGAGCGGCTGAGAGCTAAGAAGGCACCTGACAGTCAGATGGTGGCAGAGGAGTCTCTTGTTTGTCCCTGGACTGCTCCAATCAGTTGTGGCTCCTAGCTGTCCAACATAGCCCACCTGGCTCCTCACCACGGGGCTCTCCATTCAGGAGGGACGCCTATCTCCAGTACTACCTGTAGTCCAGAGATGTTTGTTCACATCTTTGGACCGAAACTGGGCTCTCCTTGTCCATGTATCCTGGTTTCAGGGTCAATCCACCAGCATACCTGTGAAGCGGGTCTGGCCGCCATCCTTTGACAGAGCTGTCCCCAGTCACCATCCTTAGTCAGAGCTGCCCCCAGTCAGTCAAGCTCTCTTTCCTACTGTTTCTGTAACCCTGTGCTTCTCTTTCCAGATCCTCTCATTTTTGTCAGGCTGCCTGCTGTGGTTCTGTGTCATATGTGCATGATAGAGAACTCACCACACCCAGTGCCAGGCCCACACACTGAAGCCCAGAAGTCCAGGTAGAGCCCTAGGAGGCTCCACTGAAGAACTGAGACATTCTTCCCACTTTTTGCTCATTGGCCATGACTGAAAGACCACCAGAGGAAGGACACTCTGGTGGTTTAAATAGGAATGACCCCCCCATAGACTCATGTGTTTGAATGTTTGGCCTATAGGGAATGACACTATTAGGAGATGTGACCTTGTTGGAGTAGGTGTGGCCTTGTTGGAGATAATGTGTCACCATGGGGTCTCATATGCTCAAGCTATGCCCAGTGTGAGACACAGTTCACTTCCTGCTGCCTGCTGATCAAGATGTAGAATTCTCAGCTCCTTCTCCAGCACCATGTCTGCCTGAATGCTGCCATGCCCCCCTGCCATGATGATACTGAAATAAACCTCTGAAACTGTAGGCTAGCCCTGGTTAAATATTTTCCTTTATAAGAGTTGCCATGATCATGGTGTATCTTCACCACAATAGAAACCCTAACTAAGATAGACACATAGTTCTAGTTCAAGAATGAGCCAGAAGCTGGCAAGATGGGCTCATCTGGTGAAGTCATTTATTACCTAACCTGATGACCTGAGTTCCATCCCTGGAACCCATGTGTGTCCACCCCAACCTGCTCATAAAGAAGAAAAGAAAAGAAGAGAAGAGAAGAGAAGAGAAAAGAAAAAAGGGAGGGAGGGAGGGAGGGAAGAAGGAAGGAAGGAAGGAAGGAAGGACGACCAATGTATCCCACTTCTCTAATAAATAGCTTAGATGCACTCATGGCCACTAATGTGGTGGGGAGAGTAGCAGCCAAGCCTGGTGAGAACACACAGGTATCTCTTACTGCCCTTTGGCACTGGCCTCTGTCACATGGTAAAATGGATGGACTTGAGCCCCACCCAAGGTTAGGGTGAGAGTGGGGGGAAAGCTTATGAAAAAAAAATCCAACAGGCTGACTTCCTGTTTGAAGCGTCCTAGTGACAGGTGCGAGGGAAGAGTTTCTAACCCTTTATGCTGCCTTGAGTGCCATGGGCAGAGTTCATGGAGAGAGCTCAAGGGGGAGGGGCAGAAGTCAGGCAAGAGGGACTGAGGAGAGGAAAGGGGGCTGCTAGGGGCTAAACAACAGGTAACTGACAGGGAGGGCCATTCAGAGCTGAGGGACAGAAGAAAGTCACGGCCCTACAGTGCAGAGAGCAGAGCCAAAGAAGCCCTGAGTGAGTGATGTCCTGAGTGAATGTCTATTGTTGACATGAGCATGGCTATGCAAAGGACTCTCAAGCTCAGACCCATGGGGTATCAGCAAAGCCATTACCTGTGTGGGCCAGGCCCCAGAGGAAAGCAAAGCTTTCCCCAGCAGGCCGAGTAGGAGTGTTTATGAATAATTATCAGTGTATGCAGACTAGAAATATAGTTCCTTCTCCAGGATGTTTACAGCCTGAGACTGCTCCCTACAGACACCTAGAGAGACTAGCAAAACCCTGCTCTCCTGCTCCACCTAATAAATAGGTAAGCTAGCAGGATCCCACTTGACCTCAGTTTTACCATGCATATGTCTGTGTGTCTATCCTCTTTTCATTCTCTCTCTGCTCCTAGTTGGGGCTCCAGGACCCAGGCTGCATGAGACATGGCACCCAAGAGAACAGTCTATGCTCACATCACTCACGGTGATGTGCAGTGCTCAGCCTGCCCAGCTGTACAAGGTGACATTTCCTCTGGAGCTGACAGGGGACCTGGGCTCTCTTTTCTAGTGTCAGGAGACCATGCTTCGCCATGACCTTAAGCCATCTGGGGGAAGAAGAAGAGGAAGGGAGCACTCATTCCTCTTGGGAAACTGATCTGGAACCAACACATTTTCAAAACAGAAACCATTAAAGGGGCTTCTTTAGTAGCATGGGATTGAGGCACTTTTAAATCTGGTGTTTGATCCTGCCTCCCTGTGGGGCAATATCAGAGAAGTCACAGCCAATTAGAAAGCCACATTGGCAAACCCATCTGAGCAGGGTGTGTACATATTTAACCCCACATGCCACAGGCTGAGGGCAGTAGAGGGGTACAGACCCAGGGGTCCCAATCTTCCCTCCTCTGAGGACCGCCTACATGTCTGGCAGACTTGTGACATCTGGCAGATCAGAACTTGCTCCATGATGTGGGGCTTGCCAGGGTCACCCACAGAGCCAGTTTTCTTCCCTGAAAGAGAGGTGACAGGTTTGGTTTGGTTTGCTTTGTAACAAGGGGCAGAGTTTGCGAAGAAAGAGTTTGGGGGCCTCTTTGGGCTGTCCAGACATGAAGCTGACTCTAAGGTTTGGGACCCAAGACATGAGGCATCTCCAATGTGCCATGTAATGACCAGCACCCATCTGCTTCTCACCCTCAGTCACCTCAGCCTGAGAAGCCTGGTGGTGCTGGTGAAGCTGGTCTGCAGAGTATGGCTGTCCCTCCTGAGAGGCAAATGGCCCTCTATCTGCAGTCAGACATGGCACCTGGGCCTAAATGTCTGCTCAGAGCTGATATGGCCAACCTAGAGACTTCAGCATGCTCAGACACACAGACATACAGGCACACAGGCACACACACACACACACACACACACACACACACACACACAAAATCACACAACACAACACCTGAGACTGTCCCCTCAGGCCTCTGCCCACAAGTCAGGGACCACTGAGACTCACTTGTGGACATTAACACAAAGGGTAAAGCCATGGCTATATCCCATGGTGGGCTAATCCTGGATTAGGAAGCTGCCAGCCCAGAGCCACTCGGTTCCAGCATGCTCTCAGCATGTTGCTAAAGGCCCATTAGATCTTGAAGGCAGAGGCTCTCAAAGCTCGGGCGGGTGGTCAAGACTTTGGAGTTCCTGCCAACTTTCAAGCTCCCATTTCCCACAGTCACTGGCTCACAGCATCTCCCATAGTGGGGAGTGGGCATCCCCTCACTCAATGCAGGATCTTCACTGACCCACTGGGATTGGCGGGTGGCTGAGGACTGGCAAAATTCTCCAGTCCTCGGCCTTGTCCCTGGCTTCTAGAAAGGACATCAGGTTTAGTTACTCCGAAAAGCCATGGTTCTTCTTTCTCCCTCCAGGTACATCAGGGTTACCTTCTTGGTAGCCACTGTATTCCCAATTGCCACATCATAGAGCAGTCTTCCCCCGTCACAGTACATTGCTGGTGTTTTATATTGCTGGCATGTGGGGACAGGGACTGGTCTGTCTCCATCCCAGATGTCTTCTGCTCTTAAGGTGATACCTGGCATACAGTAGGCGATCAGTACATGCTTGTTGAGTGGATGAATGATGAATTACCACATGCAGTCTATACATCTTTGTGGACAGTGTCCCATTTGTGACTAGGCAAATGCACCAAGCTGTTGCCCATCTCCCTCAAGCTTGGCCTTTCCAATGAGGCCCAGGGTTTGCAGGACCCTACTATTTATGGACTGTCAGTGTTATGTATTGGTCAGTGTTTTTGTCACTGTGACCAAATATCTGAGGAAAACTATTAAACGTTATTTTGGTTACAGTCTTGGCAATTTTGATCCAGTTGTTCCTGCTGTGGGGCTGGGATGGAGCTGAGCATCATGGAGGGAGAGCAGAGCACAACTCCTCACCTCATATTGGTCAAGAAGCAAAGATAGAGAATGGAGAGGCAGGGCACAAAGTATCCCCTGCATAGGTGTGACCCTAGCAACCAACCTCTTCCATCCGGGCCTCACCTCTTAATTCTGTCACTTGTCAACTCTACTATGATGTTAAGGAGGTCATCAGTGGAGTCATCGAAGTGGTCACCTCCCCAAAGACACAGCTCAACTCTGTTGTACTAGAGACCCGGCCACCACTCAGTCTCTCTCTCTCTCTCTCTCTCTCTCTCTCTCTCTCTCTCTCTCTCTCTCTCTCTCTCTGTGTGTGTGTGTGTGTGTGTGTGTGTGTGTGTGTGTGTGTGTGTGTGTTATTCCCAATCCAAACCCTTTTTCCATCCCAAAACAGAACTTCAGTGCTTTGGAGAAATCACACACCTTTCACAAGGCTGGCTTCTCCCCTGGGACACCAGCTGCCAACTCTGCCTTGCTGGCAGCTCTGGGTACAAACTCCGTGTGGTCCTCCTATGAAGAAATCACCATGGGCTTCAGGGGGTTGTTCCCTGAGGTGTATAAATGGCCAACTGCAGAAGGGCTTCTCTCTGTCTTTTTGCCCCACCTTGTCCTGTACTGCTCCTCTCATGGATACTCCGAGTCCTCATAAGCACCTCTGGTCCCGTGGACTTGACCCCTGAGGTGTGGTAGAGATGCTGCCTCAGTCTGTCTTGGGTCACTAGGAGGCTCTAACTTGATAGAGGACGTGAGACCTTACAAAGAGAGATCTACCACCCGGCCGCCCAAGATATGCTGTGACCAGCTGTCCCTAAACACACACGGGAGAACCAGAGAGCCAAAAGGCCAGTCGGGGACCCTGTGAGAGCTGTGAACCATCCATCCAGGCTTGCAGGAAGCTTGCTGAGCATTGAGCCATTTGATGGGTGTCTGACTACAGGAAGCGAGGATTGGGGGCTTCTTGGGTTTGTTTCTTATTTTTGCTTGAATTCACTTTTATCTGGATAGTGTTTTTTGTTAACCCTGCAGTGCCTGTCAAACAGCCCCGGCCGACAGTGCACAGGGTGAGGCTTCCTGAGGGAGAGGAGTGCCACCATGCTGCCCCACTTATGGGAATCAGCCCGAGTGGTCTCCAGGAATCACATACCCTGGATTTGTAAGCTTCAGGGGCCCTACAGAGCTAGGCATCTCCATTATCTCTTCCAGGCTCCAATGAAGGGGCTGTTCTTCCCTTCCTTTCCTTCCTTCCTTCCTTCCTTCCTTCCTTCCTTCCTTCTTTCCTTCCTTCCTTCCTTCCTTCCTTCCTTTACTTCCTTTCTTTCCTTTCCTTTCTTCCTTCCTTCCTCCTGCCCTTCCTTCCTTCTTTCTTTCCTTTCCCCTTCCTTCCTTCCTTTCCTTCCTTCCTTCTTTCTTTCCTTCCTTTCCTTCCTTCCTTTTCTTACTTCCCTTCCCTTCCCTTCCTTTCCTTCCTTCCTTCCTTTCCTTCCTTCCTTCCTCCCTCCCTCCCTTCTTTCTTTCCTTCCTTTCCTTCCTTCCTTCCTTCCTTTTCTTACTTCCCTTCCCTTTCCTTCCTTCCTTCCTTCCTTCCTTCCTTCCTTCCTTCCTTCCTTCCTTCCTTCCTTCCTTCCTCCCTCCCTCCCTCCCTCCCTCCCTCCCTCCCTCTTGTCCCTCCTCATCATTTATTTATTTATTTGTTTATTTATTTACTTCCTTTCTTTGCTTGTGTTTAGAAGTTTATCCCAATGTCTCTCTTTCCAGGCCAGCATGAGGTTAGTCTTCCGGGCCTGAGTGATCCCCCAGGATCCCAAATGCTCCTAGCCCTGGCTTTCAAGCCTTGACACTGAGGAAGGCAGCCTGAAGGCCCCAGACTGAAGGCCTCCAGCCTGGCAGGGCTTGTGCATCAGGTACTGGGATGAACATCTTTGCTCTGAGGATTACTTTGGAGCTAGTGAGGCCTGGAGTGCCCGGATTCTTCCTATGTGGCTGCCAATCTCAACTCTCTCTGGTGTAGCTTGCCAGCTATCTGCCTAAGTGCCACCTGTGCAGCCAGGCCACTATGACCTGCACAGAGTCAGCTCACTGAGACCCTCAGGCCTTCAGGAACTGTTTGCTAGGACACAGCTGAGCAAGGATGCCCCACTCTGGGAGCCCCTGGCTCCTCTCAGTAGTTGTGTGGCATGACATTGGCTATGGTCCTGGAAGTGTCTTTTCCTGTCTTGTTCCAGTTTTCCCGGCCTCCTTGGAGAGCTGTGAGTGTCCGTCACTTTGAAGGGACTCTATGGCTTGCATTTAGATCCCTTTTGACTTCCAGGTCTGGGTGCCTGCTGGGCCCTGGAGTGAAACTGAGACATTGGCCAGCAGGATAGGAAGCCTCCCATGAGCAATCGATGGCTGTCCTCTGTAGGGAGCAATCAATGCAAGGTCAGGGAGCAGGGATCTGTGACCACACCCAGACAGAAAACAATGAGTCCCCATATGTCCCCAGGGCAGCAGAATGGGTCCCTGTCTGTTGGCTGGACCCTCCCTATGCAAGGTATTTTGGTACCTGTAGCTTGCTTTTCTTGCCTGCAAAGGCTCGAGAACCCAGCATCCCATCCCAAACTGCCACTTCCCTCCATCTGCACCTCAGACATTCCCTCCATTTGCACCCTACCTACCTACATAGGGTTCCAGAAACATCCCAACAGGCAAAACTGAATGTCCCACTACCAGACTCTGTTCTGAAATACACAAACTTTGCACATCATACCTGTGGGCCTCTGTTCTCCTCCCCTCCCCCCACCAGCCCAGTGTGTGCTGAGCCCCCAGGGGCCCACATGAACTCTTTGTTTGGCTTGAAGATTCCTCCTGCTTCACTGGGGCTGGGTGTGCCCACACTGCAAGGCTAAAATGATGTCATCAGCTGTGTCTTGCTTTGGAACACCCAGTGATTTACTAACGGTGGGTAAGTCCTTAGCCATCTTCTCAGGGGCCAGTGGCCTGTCACTCTCCCAGGCCCACTTCTCTTATGTGGCCTTTGGGAGGGTCTAAGCCACGCACTCGGTTCCCTTGTGCTATCTTTGGTATGTGACCCCCTCAGGAGGTCAGTATACATTACACGTGATGGCACTGCTCAGCTGTGTTGGCCAAACATAGCCAGAGTCAGCCAGCTGCAGAGGCCACAGCTTCCTGTGGCCAGGAGGGTGAGCTCTGATTTAGATGGTGCAGAGTTTGCAGAAGGGAGCTATGGGGACACCCCAGCCCCCCAGGGGACTACAGAGCTAGGCTGCCATCCCTACTGACATGTCCAGCTAGGTCTTATTCTATCTGGGTTCTCCTGGGGCCACTGTGATTACTGCCACGATTCTTGATTGTCCATGTCACCAGCTTTCCCCTTGAAGTCTAGCTCCTCACTCCGCTGCACTTGATGCCTAGGACACTGGCACACCTGTTACCGTTGTCGGGCAATCCCCTCAGGAGCTACTCTGGCATCCTTAGTACATAGCAACTGCCTTCTCCAGGGCAGGTCTCCATGAGGAGGCTCCAGTGCCTGCTGTGGTCTAGCCTTGGAAGTCACCTGTGTCATTGCACAGGTTAGCCCCACTTAACCTGGGAAGACCATCTGGACTCATTTTGATTTGCAGAAACACAAGCCTAAGCATGGGCTGCCACGGCAGAGGGCTGCTCTTCTGGGGGCTCTGCTCCCAGAAAGTGTTCACACCCAGGAGGGCACGAAGAACAGTCAGGATTGTGCTGTTCTCCTAACGGTTGAGTTGGAAGTGGGATCAAATTATCTCCAGGGCTGTAAATTTTCCTCTGAGGAGCATGAGCATCTGTTGTTTTACGTAAAAATGATAAGCGGCGCTGGTTATTGTGCAGAAAGGTCATGAGCCACGACAAAACCCAGTATCAGAGCTTTATTGGGGGGGAGGGGGGAACACAAAAGAACCAGGCCTGGGGAAGAAGCTCGTGCAGACAGCAGAGAGAAAGAGGAGGGGGCAGAAGAGAACAGAGAGGGAGAGGAGTCTGTGTCTAACTTTTTAAGGATTCCTGTGAACATGTGCAGGTGGGCTTACGGAGCTACGCCACGCATGTGCTGATTGCGTGACCACACCGCGTGCATGTAATCACCAGTGTACACAGATGATGTAAGACCCCTTGCTTAGCTGCTGAACTGAGCATGTGTGGCTATGCAGTTGGAGTGGCGGCAGAATCCTAACAGCATCAGGACTGGCTAGACAGCTCAGCAGGTAAAGGAGTTTGCTGCCAAGCTTGATGACCTCAGTTTAATCACTGGCCCTATGTGAAGTAAGGAGAGAACCGGCTTTTTGTAAGTTGGCCTTTGACCTATATACATTCATGTATACACATAATAGGTAAAAAAAACATACACAATTAAAAAATAAAGCTTTAGGGGCTAGACAGATGGCTCAGTGGTTAGGAGCACTGGCTGCTCTTTCAAAGGACCACGATTTGATTCCCAGTACCCACATGGTGGCTTACAACTGTGTGTAACTCCAATCCCAAGGTGTCTGTTGGCCCTATTCTGTTATAGGGGGTGGCATTTTATAATTTATATTGTGTGCAGGTGTGTGGTGGGCACCCAAGTCGAGGCACTTGTGAAGGTCAGAGGACAGCTTACAGCATGTGGGTACTGGGGACAGAACTCAGGTCGTCAGGCTTAATTGGCAAGCCCCTGTACCCGAGTCATCCCGATGGCCCTGCAGCTACCTTTATTGCTTCAGCACTAGAGAAAAGTGTCTGTACTCAGCTTTCAACCCTTTCTTTTACCACAATAAAGTATATATTATTTAAACATTCAGCATGTATGCCTATCACCCCTATAACAAAAATCTGTCCTGGGTTGGCATGTAGCTCAGTAGTAGAGCATTTGTCTAACAAGCATGAGGCCCCAGGTCCCAAGCCCATCACTGCCACAACAAACAGAAACTCCTGTCTTGCCCCATATACCCATTTGACCCCAAGGCAGCCTTTTTATTTTTATTTTATTTCAGCTTTTTGTTTGTTGTTTGTTGTTTGAGAAAGGGTCTATCTCACTCTATAGACCATATTGGCCTCAGACTCACTGCAATCCTCCTGTCTCAGCTTCCAGAAGGTTGGGGTTCTAGGTATGAGCCTCCACACCCAACTTTAGCCCTTTTACCTGTGCACAAGTCTCTGGCAACTCTGTTTGTTTATTTTGGCTGTATGGTTCCAGAGGTATGAGTCCATTGTGAAGGGAAGCAGAACAGCCAGCACGGGGCGTGGTGGCCAGGGCAAGAAGCCAAGAGCTCACATCCTCGGGCGCAAGTGCAAAGCAGAGAAAGTAAACAGGAAGTAGGGAGAGGCTATGTATTCTCAAACCCCACCCAAGGGACACATTTCCTCCAGCAAGGCCACACCTCCTGAACCTCCCTAAGCAATGCTACCTTCTGGGGACCAAGTGCTTGAGTATCTGAGCCTCTGGGGGCGTTTCTCATCCAAACCACCTCCTTTCCCTACAAGGCTCCCCCTTTGGATTGGCCTCTCCTGGAGGACTGGGTTTGCTTTACTGCTACTCAACACAAGTTTAACTTGTTCTTGTCCACATCCTTCCTGGAGCCTGTATGTCTTAGGTGACTGTGCTATGGTCCTGGGTCTTCCTCAGCATCCTAGGGAGGATGATAACCTCATTCCTCTGTTTTGGCCTCAGGGCCTGGGGTCGCCATGCCTCTACTGCTGTGGGATGCCTTTCTGTATGCTGGGAATATGTGTAGTTCCCATTGGTTAATAAAGAAGCTGCTCTGGCCTGTGGCAGGTTAGGTCACAGCCAGGCAGGAAATCCAAAAAAGAGAGACAGGAAGAAGAAAAGAGAGATGGAGAGACGCCAGGCTGCCGCCAAAGGTGCAACAAGATGCCAGCAGACCAGTAATGACACAGCCACATGGTAACATATAGACTAATAGGAATGGGTTAAGTTGAAAGAGCTAGCTAATATAAGCTAAAGCCATAGGCCATACAGTTTATAATTAATGTAAGCCTCTGAGTGATTATTTTATAAGCAGCTGTAGGACAGCAAGTGGGAGAAATTTGTCCCAACTGCAGGGCTGGGTGGGACCAGAGAAACTTTTGGCTACATTCTGCTTCCTGGATGGCCTGTGTGGGCCAGGCACATTTCCTAGGAGCCTCCTTCATGAGTGTGCATGGTGGTTGGGGGTAGCATTTGTGAGGCCTTAAGTGCCTCAAAGTATTTTATCTTACATTTACATTTTAGGATATTTATTTTTCACTGATACAGTTGTTCTCCAGATTGGCCTCAGACTCACTGCAATCCTCCTGCCTCAGTCTCAGCCTTTCTGTATTAGTTACTTTTTTCCTTGCTGCAACCAAATATGTGACAAGAAGCAATTTAAGGGGAAAGGGTTTGTTTTTGCTCACAGTCTAAGAGCACAGTTCATGATGGGTGGGAAGACATGGTCACAGGAGCCCGAGGCTACTCACTCACATCTGGATGAACTAGGAAACAGAGACAGGCTGATGAATAAGGTGGATAGACACCTCAAGACTCACCCCCAAACAACCCCCTCCTCCAGTCAGGGCCCGGCCTCCTAAACATTTTACACCTCCTCAAACAGTACTACCTGCAAGGAACAATGCAGCCTAACACAATTCCACAGCATTAGGTTCTACCCAGCAGTAACATAGTATACTACATGCCATTTTAAGTACTCCATATATGAGCTATTTTACATCTCATGAAAGTTATTGGAACCTTCCCAGGGGCCTGCCCTGAGAAAATCCTTTTCAGAGTCCTGAGGAAGACGCTATGTCTGTTGGGGGGTGGGGGAGGTGTATCTGAGGGAAAAGAATCTAAGTACACCATGCTCTTTTGTCTGTTTATTTCTGTAAGACAAAATTCTATCTATTCAGCTTCAGTTTCGTCCTGACATCCTGTTCCTCTCTGTCCCTTTTTCTGTCCTCTCACAGCCTTGTAATAACTAAGCTCTTTTGCTTTTGATCTCATCTTCATCCTCTGTTCCTTCATCCTCCATCTTTCCTTCCTATTCTCCTCTCCTGACCTGATTCAAATCCACCTATGGTCCACAAAACTTTTCCTTGCTCCTTACTCCTTGGCCCAAGCCAGTCTGCCTTACCATCTACAGACACTCTGCCATATTCTCTTCTCTCTGGACATGCAACTCTGCCTGGACCAGGAATTCTGCTCCAGTCTTTACTGCACCTGGTTGTGCTAAAAACCTTTTGTTCTAAGAAACAGTTGTAGGGCTATAAGAGGAGGGAGAGATCTGAGCTTGATTTGCACAAGAAGCAAAGCTATGCACCAAGGAGCCAGGCACTTGCCCTAGGAGCCAGGCTATCTCTGAAAGGATGTTTTACCTTAGTTCAGGGGCTTCAGGTGCCTCACAGGTGGTCTGCCCAGCTATTCTGTTGTCCCTTGTCCTTGGATGCTTTTGACTAGAGCTGCCCTGTATTTGGATGTAGCTAAAAGAGATATTTGCAAAAGGCAGATACCCAATACAAATGCTAAAAAGGGAGCAGGGAGCCCGAAGGCAGAAAGTCTTGTCTATGTGAACTTATCCAAGTACTTTGAGTCTATATGTCCATAGACACTGTTCTTGGGGAAATTATGAGCACAAGAAATTCAAAGCAAGAAGCAGCTGAATATTAAAAGCTGAATAACACCAAATATTCCCTGAAAAATGGCTTTCCTCTAGAAAAGATTCCTTGACCTTTCTAGGTATAGCTTTATTATATACAGATGAATCTCTACACTATATTCTTGTGGCTTGCAGCAGTAAGTAAATGCATATGACAGTATTATAAGTGGCCTTGAGGTGATTTGAAATATAAAGGAGGTTTGCCTGGGTTGTATATAAATATGGCACTATTTACTATAAGGGACTTAAGCATTTGAGGGTCTTGGTGTGAATAACATGCAGGGGACAGTTTGGCTGGGTATATAATTCTATCTGGGAATGTGCATTTCTTCAGGATTTGGTACCATTGCTTAATTGTCTTCTTCCTTGAGTCATATACCATGGTGCTCTAGTTTCATTTCTATGCCTGTGCCAACATACCCTGATAAAAAGCAGCTGAGAGGAAGACAGACTTCTCATCGTCTCCCCTCATAGCCTTTGGAAGCAAGCCATCGGACAGTTTTCCTTGCACAAAGACAATTATAGTGTGCTATGCTTATCTGTGTCTGTGTTTCCCTTGTGTGGCTCTGGTCATGTGGTCACGGAAGCCACAGGGATGTGTTCCTCTAGAAGGGACTCCTTGCTATGGCTGGTGGCTCCCTAGTGAGGTTTGTCTCACGTCTTTGTCTTTCTTTTCAGAGTTTGGACTCACCACACAACACAGACTGGCCACTATCTTGCAGAAATTCTCCTGCCTCAGCCTCTCCAGTGCTGAGTAATGAGATTACACGCATGAGCTACCATGCTTGGTGTGCATCAGATTCAAAGACCGGGTCATGGTCAGTCTGGAAAGCCCTGTCAGGAACCAAGCCAGCGTCCCTTCCCTTCACACAGCCCTCCTCTCCAGATTCTGGGCTCTGGAGCTCCTGTCTAGCCTCCTTAGGGACAGGGGCTTCATCCCAGAGTGTTCCCTCCCATCTCTGTCACAGGAGCTCCCCCTGCCAGCCAGCTCCACCCAGCCCAGTCCTGCTAGTCCCTCCTGCCATCCCATCATAAGGCAGCTGCAGCCTCCTGAATGTTGATTGTTGCAGTTAGTCCTGACTAGGGACGTCTTTCTAGCAGGCACAGCCACACCTGCTCTGTCCTTTGGCCAGCTGTGTGGTCTTTCCTAGCAAGCATGGATTAGAAGTCACCTCAATTCTCTTGCAGAACCTTAAGCATTCTTTAGTTATTGTTACCTGTGCCCTTTGCCCTTTGCCCTTTGCCCTAGATACCCAAGGTTTGTTTTCTTTCCTCCTTTTGGTGTCACTCAAAGCTCTCAATTACAAAAGACCTTCCCTGACTACTTAATTCAGAAACTTTAAAAGACCTTGGGTTTTTTGTTTGTTTTTGTTTTTGTTATTTTGTGAGTGTTTTCCCTCAGTGTACCACATGTGTGCCCGGTGCTTGTGGAGGCCAGAAGAGGGTGTCAGATGCCCTGGAGTTACAGGTGGTTGTGAGCCAGCTGCTTGGTGAGTGATGAAGACTGAACCCAGGTCCTCTGCAAGAGCAGCCAGTGCTATTAACTGCCGAGCCGGCTCTCCAGCCCCACCTGCTTGATTTAAAATCATGCTCTGGATAGCTCCATCTCTGTTCTGGTCCATCTCCACTTGTCCTCACCATCTTCCTTGTGCTGTGATAGCTCATGTATTTGGCTCCTCCCACTGGTGGCTGACACACCAATGAGTGAGTGACTTGGGAACAAGTGAAGGATCACGGGGTGCTGGCCGGGATGGGCCCAAGGCAGTTACAGAGAGCCCTGAATGAGGAGGAAGTGGGATTGCTCCAGCCAAGCTGGTCTCCTGATGCAATTCCAAGTTCCCTCCTGTGGTGGCCATAGCATTCCAGGGCCCAGGAGTCTCCCACTCCCTCACTCTCACCTGTTCTTCCTACGCAGACACCATCTATCCCCACAACAGGTGGAGCCTGATGTTCCAGTGGGGTCATGTGACTTTGTCAGGGTCCCATAGCAGAGGATGGTCTGACACCCTGGACAGAAGAATTCATGTGGACTCTGAGCCCAGCACCCACTGACCTATATATTTCCTCATTCCAACCTTGAGCATATGCTGAGTTCTCTGGCCTCTCTTTCTGAAGGTTGTTGCTTGGCAACAGTTGCTAGGCAAATTTGCAACGAGTGAAGAGTCAAGGCTCTCTCATAGAGCCCCTCAGGAATGCCAAGGTATATCAGGCTATGGTGACCTGTGTTTGACAGGGCCCAGAGTTTCCTGCCTAAGGCATGCTGTGAGTGTGGAATGCAGCATACCTGTCAGGCTCCCCCTGTGGCCGGGGTGGTGAATGGCAGCCACAGGGGATTCCCCTGTTGGTATGCCTTGCTCTTTCTTCCAAAGTCCCTAGAGAGCATAATTGCCAGGGTCTGATCAGGGTGCTTCCTCCTTGCCACCAAGACCATGGGACATTTGGTACTGGCCCTCCAAGGAGCCAAATTCTGTCAACAACCCATGGGCTGTTGGGGAACTGGGAAGCCAGGCTTGGCTAAGAGCATAGCCCAGCTGGCAGACATAGAGCCAGTCTATGGAACCCAGGAGGAGCCAGCTCACAGCGATGGACTCTGAGTCCTGTGGACACCACCAGGTCTTCAGAGGTGATGTCACTGAGTGAATGGTTACATGCTATGCAGCTGTGGTGGCTAATGCTGACCTTGTCAGACTTTAGGATCTAAGAGATGAATCTCTGGGCATGTGTGTGAGTGGAGTTCCTAGTTTGAATTAATTGATGTGGGAAGACCCTCCCTAAATGCAGGCAGCACCATCCCACAGGCAGAGGTTCGGGGCTCATTAGGAAGGAGAAAGCTGGCTGAGCACGAGCATTCATCTCTCTCTCTCTGCTTCCTGACTGCAGATGCAATGTGGCCAGCCGCCTCACGCTCCTGCTGTGACTTCCCAGCCACAATGGGCTGGCCCCGTGGCTGGGAGCCAAAATAAGTCCACCTTTCCTTAGGTTGCTCTTGTCAGCTGTTTGATCACAGCAAGGAGAAAAAATAATTAATAGATCAGCACAGAAAACAGACACAGGTCAGAGCAGGATGGGGACAGTGGTGGTGCTGAGGTTGGCTGCTGGACTGAGCAGGAGGATGAAGGGACCAGAGTCACCACCCTGACTTGTGGCTATGACACTGTGGATGGATGCCAGATGGAGTGAGGTTCTTTGACTTCTGGTGCTGCTCTGTGCCCTCAGGCCGGCCCTGCTCCTACTGGGTACGCGTCTCTATCAGAGGGTCCTCTGCAGCCGCAACGGCTGTGTCCCTCAGCCACAAGAAGGTGTTGGGTATCACTTGTGGGGCCTGTGCCAGCACTGGATCCCTCAGAGAAATGCTGACTACACGGGTAATGCTGGAGAACTTTCCTTGTGCCCTGTGGCTCACACTGGACTTATCATCATCCTGTTTACCAAAAAAGGAAGCTGAGGCTGAGAACAGTTGAGTAACTTGCCCAAGGTCACACAGCCAGGAAGGAATAGAGGGACCAAGATTTGGGCCCAATGGCCTGCCTCTCAGCTCTTTCCTGTAGGCTACACTGGGCCTCTGCCCACAAAATATCTGTGACCTCTGGTCTCATGACCCATGGTTGTGTTTCATGCTCAGCTGAGTCCCAGCATCCCCTCTCCCACACCCCAGCTGAGTGGAGACCTCTGGTGAGGAATCCAGATGGTTCCCAAGCTTCCCAGTGGGGGCTGTGAGAACCCTGTATTGGAGACTCCTATGCTTTATTCTATTTTAATAAGACTGTTGCTAAGAACTAGGAAGATACATGCTCCTTGTACAGCAAAGAGGGGCACAGAATAAATGTGGAGATACACCTGGTCACCTTCCTGGGAACCAGGCTGGGGCTGATGCAGCTCTCTCCTGCCTCTTTCTATGTGTGTGGGCATGAGTTCTCTGATGTGCTCTGTCACATACACCCCCTCATCCACTTACACTCATACATTCCTCCATATACAACCTCACCCCCCCCACACACACATATCCCCACATATATATACTCTCATACATATACAACTCCATACTCATGCACACACCATATACACACCTTCTCCATATAAGCCCTCCATACACATCCATACACTCACACCTCTACACATACCCCTACAAACACACATCCATATATACCTCCATTATACCCTCACACACATATGAATTTCTACATACATACCCTCTGTGCTGGATTGTTTTATGTCAATTTGACACAAACTAAAGTCATTTGAGAGAGGGAACCTCAGTTAAGAAAACGCCTCCATAAGATCAGGCTGCAGGCAATCCTGTAGGACATTTTCTTAATCAGTGATTGATAGAGGAGGGCCCAGCCAGTTGTGTGTGGTGCCATCCCTGGTCTGGTGGTCCTGGA
Source organism: Onychomys torridus (assembly GCF_903995425.1). Classification (NCBI taxonomy): domain Eukaryota; kingdom Metazoa; phylum Chordata; class Mammalia; order Rodentia; family Cricetidae; genus Onychomys; species Onychomys torridus. The sequence goes on from NC_050445.1 coordinate 109,297,371, forward strand.
TTCTATAAGAAAGCAGGCTGAACAAGTCACAAGGAGCAAGCCAGTAAGTAGCACCCTCCCTGGTCTCTGCATCAGCTCCTGCCTCCAGGTTCCTGACTGTTCTGAATTTCTGTCCTGACTTCCTTCACTGGCGAGCAGCAATATGAAAGTGTAAAACAAATAAACCCTTTCCTCCTCAACTTGCTTTTCAATCATGGTGTTTCATCACAGCTACAGTAGCCCTAACTAAAACACCCCACATACACGTACTCACATCCGTATCCTACCTATACATCTCTTTATACACACCCCTCCACATACACCCCTTCTCTGTATATACTGTCCATACACACCCTCACATTCACACTTTTATATACACCCCCTACACACACCACACACACACCCCTCCTCCAGACACACCTCCACATACACACCCCATTATGCATACCTCCTTTATAAACCCATCTACACCTCCACATACATACCCATGCACACACTTCCACATACAAATCCACAAACACACTTCTACATACACAGCCCACACCAATTTCTTCTCCTTAAAACAAAACCATAAAACAAAAAGAAAAGAAACAGAAATGGGCCACACTACCCATTAGGACCCATTAGAAAGAGGTCACACTCTGGGATTAGCCACTGTGCCACTGTGATAATGTCTGACAGAACATCTGAGGAGAAGAAAGGTTTACTTTGGCTCACAGTTCCAGGGCTTTCAGTCCATTGCATCGGGGAAGGCAGGGAGGAGTGGCTGCTTGGGTATGATGGAGGAGGGTATGGCCATGGCCGAGGCTGTTCACACAAATAACCAGGACACAGAGAGGACAGGATCAGGGTGGTGGCTAGGACCACCCAAGACCCACCCCTACAACTCACTTCCTCCACCTCCTAAAGACTCTTCCACCTCCCCCAAGCAGCTCCGTCAGTTAGGAACAAGTGTTCAGCATATGAGCTTCTGGGAGACACTTCAGAGTTGAACCACGACTCTGCAAACACTATGTGCAACTTGCCTGAAAGCCATGTTCTGGCCATGTCCTCACATCACAGCCAACGGACGGCTGGTTTCGTCTGGGTCTGGTTGTGTTGTTCTTTGGCAGTATGAAGCTGGAGGTGGAGTTAGGTCCCTCTTTCTTTCTATTTTATTTTCCCAAATACTTTGAAAGCAGAGCCCAGAACTGTTTCATTTGGAGTAGATTATGCTCCAAGGCTTTGAAGAAAGACCTCCAAGGAAGTCAGAGCCCGAACAGTGGTAGATAGGGTCCTCTGGGACTCCTGACACCTTCTGCAGTGTCAGAGGTACTCCAGTCTCCTGTCCATGGTGGCCTCTGAACTGCAGGGGGAGAGGCTGGGCCTTTGGCCAAGGACAGACAGTTCCTGCATGTGCACTGGGATCCATATGGTGATCTCGGGGTCCCATGGACTATATACAAGGCAGGACCAGAGGATGACAGTTCCAGAGAAGTTCCCTGAGTACTCTTCAAAGCTGCAGGCATTGTCTACCTGGGTTGGATCATCCAGTGCCAACATCCACCTTCAAAGTCCCTTGAGCCTCCCATTGTGAAAAGCAGCCCCCATGGGAGGATACAGTGAGGGGAATCATGGAGGACCCTGCAGAGACAGAAGTTAAGAACTTAGCAAGACCTAGGTATGGACGTTGTCATCTCTGACATGGATTTAGAAAGAAGAGATTCAAGATTTAAGAAAGGGGAAAGCATTCACATGTAGAAATGGGAAAAGATAGGAAGGTGGAGTTCAAGATGAAGCGATAGATGGGATGTGACCTATGGCTGCCCAGTGGAAGGCTGCAAGGCAGCAAGGATTAAGGATGAGCCTGCTTAAGGAGATGGAACAGGAAAATGAAAATGAGGATTGAGGGCTGAGACAGTAGGAATAAAAACAAGTTTGCAAACTAGAAAGAAAACACAAGAGTAGCAGATTTTGCTGCCCCCTCCTCCTGAAGAACATGGAGGCAGCCCAGCTGATTCAGGCTAAGCTGCCAAGGGAAGGAAAGTAGACCAATGGTCAACTGCAGCAAGACTACAAGAAAGATCGATGGGGTACCAATCAATAAGACAGCGCAGAGGCAATGAGCCAGAAAGCCACAGGCTGAATTCTTCCTTCCTGTGAAGGAGGAAAACTTCCTGAAATAATCAGACCTTTCTGGGCAGCTGGACCCTATGACCTGCATCCTGTACCACAAAGGGCTCATAGAACTGGCTGGCCGTGAGTCTGTTGATGGGCCAGTGTCCACTGCCCAGCATGGCTGCAAGCAACTTGAATTCCCTTGGACCTTAGTGACCTCCACTAGGGTGAAGTCAGGTCCTGGACTACACCCAAGCAAAGAATTTTGGGATAAGCCAGAGTGAAGTGAGTTAGTTTGTTAAGCAGGGAGAAAAGATGAGGCGAGAACACACTTCAGACTGCAGAGCAGCGTTCAGAGGGGCACACAGGAAAATCACAGTCCGCACCCGTGCAAGGCTGTAAGGCACACTTAGTGTCTTTAAAATGGTTTCATTTGATCCTGGGGTTTTCTCAGTCACTGCTCAAAGGATGTGATTTATAAGAAAGCTTTAAAGATTAACCAAGTTTAAAACTAAGCATAGAAATACACACGGGTTCACTTATTCCTCTTTCCTTAACAGGTGAAATTATAGGAGGCCTGTGTGCTTTGCTTTAGATGTAGGGATGAGAGAATGCTCAGAGTCAAACTCCAGGAGACAAACTTTCTGTCCCCAAGGAACCAGAACTTGTTTTTGAGTTGATTGAGTTGTCTCTAAGGAAAGCAGGCATTATCTCTACAGGCAATTTGATTTTATTGGTTATGTTGAAGTTTCTTGAACTTCAGTCAGCAGGAAGGCAACCTGGGTCCCAGGGCAAGGGGCTTCCTGCCTTCCTCAGGATCTTTAATTTTCTACCTTTCTGTCTTAGGTTAGGATTAGGATGGGCCCAGCAGGTGGTGGCTAGAAGCTGCCTCTCTCCTGTGCAGTTCAATGCAAGGTGGGGGGGGGGGGCGGGTGCAGGAGAGGCTTTGTCCTGACTAGGACAATGACAGGCAGGGGATGCAGGGCTCGACCCAGGGGGTCAGCTCATCCGGGTTCCTGGGCTCAAACCTCCTCAAATGGAAAGTGTCCAGAGAGCATTTTTTTTCCAGGCCGACTCCCCACCTCCATGCTGACTCCCCACTCCCACACTGACTTCCCACCCCCAAGCTGCTTCCCCACCCCCACACTGTCTCCCTGCCTCCCTGCTTCTGAAAGATGCATAGCTTCTGAAAATTTCATCAAAACACTGGCCTCTGGTCACAGGCATGAGGAGCCCAGGGGTCCAAGCATCCTGCTGTTGATCAGGCCCAGACACTGACCAGGATGTTGCAGGCATGGAGTGGGATGGGGAGCTGGGGATGCTCCCAGAGTGTGGGGAGGGGCAGAGAATATGCAGCACCAGCTTCCTGGGTGGAAGGGGAATGAAGATGGCAATGTGGGTACTGGATGCAGTGGGCACAGGGGACCAGGGGATGGGTCCCAGGGTCCCAGGGTCCTAGGCCTGTGACTGCCATGGCTGAATCACAGGTTCACTCCCCACCCTGAAGCTTCCGGTTATTTAAGAGCCAAATTATGCTCTTAGATGGCTTTAGGATAGGTGGTATGTGGGGAACACACCTGTGTCCCCACAGTGAGGACAGAAATGCCGTTCCCTTGTCTGGTCTGTTTTAAAGACCGTTAGCTAGTCCTTGAGTGTGCCTGCAGTGGGCAGGTAGTATGGCTTTAGGTCTCACCAACAAAAGGAGCCAGTCCAATCTGATGGGGAAAATCATTCAGAGAAGTGCAAAGAGGTTGCCTTCTTTAGGCCGGTTGTTCTGTGACCAGAGCACAGAATCTTGTAAACATATATGTGGATGTGTGTGCATGTATGTGTGCAAAGTGAGTATTTATGTGTGTGAACATGCAGATATCTGTGTGTGCATGTGAGTGTGTGTGAGTGTGTGTGTGTGTGTGTGTGTGTGTGTGTGTGTGTGTGTGTGAAGAAGGGAGTGTAGTGTAAGCACAGTGTCCTGTGCTCTCTGGGTTCCTCAGTCACCTTCTCCCGCAAGTCTGGAGGGAGGGATATCCGGGGAAAGACTGAGGACAGGACAGTTGACCAGGACAGGTGCAGGGTGGCAGAGCCAGGGAGTGGTCAGGGACTAGTCTTGGGAGGTTGACTGCTGGGGCTGGTCTCTGCAAACCATGTTGAGACCTTGAAGACCAAAGGAAGAAATAGCACAACTGTGTGCCGAGGTGGGCCGCGGAGGTGGGATGACTAAGAGCCTCCTCCAAACACATGGTCCAAGCACTCCTTTGAAAGACTAGCAAACTGGACAGATGCTGTGGGCTGAGCTGGGCTGGGGTGTGTTGTACTGTGCTGGACCTTCCACAGCTTGGGACCAGGCTTGCTGTGTTGCAGAGGCTGTGTGTGAGGAAAGGCCAGCTGGAAGGAAGGGTCCTAGATAGGCAGAACTTTCCAGGGACCTTGTGGGTGCAGGTGAGGGAAGGCTCCCCAGAAGGACATGAGGACACAGGAGACACATGGATGGGGCTAATGGTGTCAAACTGGCCACTCCCAATGCCCAGCCAGCTGATTTTAAAAGCGGCTGTTGCCACTGGAGGACACAGTGGGTTAGGCAGGGTGGCTGTAGACAGAGGGGTGGTACTTGGAGCTTTTAGAGGAACTCAGGTAGGGTTCAGGAGTCACTCTGACTGGGGTTTGAAGGGTAAACAGGCATTTGCCATGTGGTCAGTAGGGTGGATTACGGCTGAGGCCAAGGGCAGCCAGCTGCACCAAGGAAGTAGAGGCTCCCGTGGGCGCTCTTGAGCCAGCAGCACCACGCAGGCTGCTCTTGCCCAAACAGCCCAGGGATTAAACTGACTTTGTTGGGATTACAGTTGCCAATCAAGTTCAAGTACATTTTTAAGAGCTTAATTTGCGGCCCTAGGTTTCAAATAAAATCATCAAGTCCAGTCGATTAAACTCATTAAGGCAGGCAGCCTGGCTGGCGTTTATGCCGCCATCAGATTCGGAGAATTAATTAGTGGCTGTTATCCTTTGTCGGGATTAGTGGTGCTGGCCTCAAGGCCCAGGGTGTCTGCAGAAGGCAAGCTATAATCTCTTTAGTGGGCCTCCACAGATCGGTGGCTGTGAGGCAGGAAGACCATGTGATGTCCTGATTCTAGGGATGGGAGCAAGGCTTTGGGAGCGTGGATGTGAGCAGACTCTACCAGCAGGTTGGGCTGACTTGAGGGCACTGAGGTCACAGGCCCGGCACTCCAGTCCTGACCTTCTCCAGTGCCCCCCACAAGGGGAGTAAGTCCTTCCCCTCTTAGAAGGGGAAGGTGCAAGGCACCTCCCAGTAGGTGGGGTCCAGGGCTCCAGTTTCTAGGGTGGTATACTTGCTGTCATGTGCCTCTGGTGCCACTGGGCTGGCTCTTGTTCCCCATAATTTTCAGCATGGTGCCAGGAGCAACCTTTGAACACTGGAAATCAAGTCACAGCACAGCATCCACACTGAAGCAGTGTGAGGAGGCACATTCACTTTCTAGCAGATAGCAGTTGGAGGAGAGACCAGTGGCCCTGTCACTCATATGCAGAAGAGCACATGAGACAGGAAATTCGAGCTCTGTCTACATTTGTCCCTAGTTCTCCTGTCCAAAGGAGCCCCCTTCTTGCTGGTTCATTCCCAGGCATCTACCTTCTTTTAGCCCTTCATGCATGCCAAATGCATTCTGCTTCAGGGCCCTTGCATGTGCCGATTCCTCTGGTCCCAGGTGCCAGGCTCTTTCTATTCCTGAAGGTCTCAGTGCCAATATTATGTGACAGAGAGGCCTTTTTCCTCCATCCAAGAATGTTCTAGGAAAGGACCATAAAATAGAAAGATCACATAAGCCATGAAGGTAATTAAAAAACTTACACAGCCCCGTTAATGAGAAACTAAATTTAGTTAATATTCTAGTTTCCTTTCTGTTATGATAAAACACGCTGACCAAAAGCAACTTGAAGAGGAAAGGGTTTGGCTTACACTTTCAGGTCACAGTCTGTATGTAACTGAAGGAAGTCAGGGCAGGAATTCAAGGCAGAAACCTGGAGGCAGAAACCATGGAGGAACACTGCTTACTGGCTTGTTTTTTGGCTCATGCTTAGCTAGTTTTCTTAGACAGCCCAGGACCACCTGCCTAGGGATAGTGCTGCCCACAGTGGGCTACCCACCCACATCATTAACGAAGACAATCTGTTACAGATACACTGACAGACCAATCTGATAAAGACAGTTACTCAGCTGATATGCTTTCTCAGGTGATAGCAATAAGATAGTTAATGCTAATTGGGACAGTTAATATTTACCTGTATGTTAAGTATTTAGTTATATTTATCTTAATTCCCTTTAACCCAACATAACCAAAATATTCACCATTACCACCACCACAACCACCAAAAAAAAAAAAAAAAAAAAAAGGAAAAGAAAAAATATATGTATTCACCATTCCATAGGTAACCGGTGTAAAAATATCAACAAATGATTCTCACACTCTTCTGTTGTGCTAAGTCTCTGAAATCTGATGCGTTTTATACTTTTGGCCTGTGTCAATTCCAAAGCTAAATTTCTATCAGAAGCACTTGATCTGCATTTAGATTTGATGGAGTTTACGTTGAAAGAGATTTACATACCCAAGTAGTTCTAAAATATCTGAACTGATTTGAGCTTCCATTTTTTAATTTAAATTACTTAAAATGCAATAAAGTAGAAAAGCCTCGGGTCCTCATCTCACGGGAACCCAGCGTTTACAATCAGCCAGGGGAGAGCAGCCCATCTTGCAGAAGGTTCTGTGGGGCCCTGGAACATTGCTGGAGTTTTCTAGGCAGCCCTGGCTGCTGTCTGCACAGAACTCCTGCATCTGCTCACTGTCTCCTCTTACTTCCTCTGGACCAGTGGCTCCTCCAGGGTGGAACCCACAGGGAGGGACTCTGGCAGCAGAATGGAGGACAGGGTGGGGCTGAGGGTAAAGGGCTGATGTGAGCGCCCATAGCAGAGCTTCCTTCCTTAAGGCTGTGGTGAGGAGGCTGCACCTGCAGTGTCTGCGTAGCTTGATCCCCACCGGCGTCGGGTGTGGAGTGTGGATTAAATGGGACTGGTTCGGTAGAGGAAGCATTATGGCTCCCAGATCAGAGCAGAGACATACCTGGCCTCACTGGAACTGGGGCCTCCCCATGGCATTCTCCCTGTCCTTGCTCTGATACCTCTGCTCTGATTCTAGTCCCAGCAGCCCATTCATGCTGTGGCTGCCCTGGGCTGGCCTTCTTCAGCCCTCTGGTACCTTCTCTCCACTTGTCACACATGACAGTACCTTGTTTGTCCATCACAGATTGACTGAGGAAAATCTGCTGACTGACCAGGCTGGGGCACAGCTGCCCATGGACCCAGGGAGGAAGAGAGATCAAGAAACGCTACTGCCTGGAAGTGAGTGGAGATGAAAAACCAGCAGTCACCATGTATGCCAGGCAGGGGAAGACCATGGGTCCCAGGGGAAGTACTCTGCAAACTGAGGTCTCCCTGCAGCCTGCAGCTAGGACACTTTTCTGTGGGGTAGGGTATAGGGACTTGGCCCATTGGGAAAAGGCTGTCCTGCTCTCTGACTGTGAGTCACCAGAACACATACTGTGGCTGCAGAGGCTGACTGGGAAATGGGCAGGGATGCCCCAGTTGTTCCCAGGTGTGGTAGTTTGAATGTAATTGGCCCCCATAATCTATGGAGTGGCACTATTAGGAGGCGTGGTCTTGTTGGAGGAAGTGTGTCACTGTGGAGGTGGGCTTTGAGGTCTCATATTTGCTCAAGCCACGACCAGTGAGTCAGTCTTGCGGACTGCAAGAACATATTGTAGAAATTCAGCTGTGTATTAAAGCTATACTTTGACCAACTAAAGGTCCGTCAAATGGGAAACCATTTATCATGGAATATTTGGTGTTATACAGCCTTAATATTCAGCTGCACCTTGTTATAAATTTCTTGTGGGCCCATATTATTAGTAGGCCATTTGGCAGATGGTTCAGCTTCTCAAACCTGCTGAACCTCTAGGTAACTAACTCCCCTACTGAGCCTAGGAGACAAGCCTGCTGAAGTTGGATAGCTTTGCTTCTTGTGCAAATGAAGCTCAGACCATTCCCTTCCTTCAGGCATGACAGAGAGATTGACTGAGGACAATAGGGCTTTTTTGCATAACCAGGTGCAGTAAGGACTGGAGCAGAATTCCAGAGGCAGATAAAGAACCACTTGGCCAGAGAGAGCCCAGGAAGACAGAGGTTCTGCAGAGGGTAAGGCAGATCTCAAGGAGAGTTTTCTGAGAGCCAGGAGTAAGGAGCCAGGAAGATGAGATGGAGGACAAAGTGACAGAGGATGAAGATGAGGTCAAAAGCATAGGTGCTTACTAAAACTATGAGGACAGGAAAAGTGAGCACAGAGAGGAGCTGAATGTGAGGATGGAGCTGAAGCTGTATACACAGAGTATTTGTCATAAAGGTATAAAGTAAATGAACAAAAGAGTGTAGTGTACGTAGATTCCTTTCCCTCAGATACCCGATGCCTGACATAGTGTCTTCCCCAGGACTCTGGGAGGAATTTTGTCAGGGCTGGAACTTGGGAAAATTCTGTTATCTTTAAGTCAGTCCACTTTCAATTGCCTGTAAGATGTAGGACTCTCAACTACTTCTCTAGCACCATGTCTGTCTGCATGCTGCCATGTCCCACCATGATGATAATGGCCTGAACCTCCGAACTGTAAGTGCCACCCCACAGCAATAGAAACCCTAACTAAGAATCAGGGAAGGGATGAGACAGACAGACATGCAAGATTTGCCTCTTGAACAGGGGCTTGGAAACCTGATTGGGATGGACGAGGCTAAGAATAAGGAGATCAAGATGTGGGGAGGGTGTTTCAGCCATAGTCCTGAGGTTGGTGGCCCTGGGACACCTTAGATCCATGCTGGTCAGTAGTGGTGTCCTGGGCTCTGTGCTCTATGCTTTCAGTATGGTGTCCAGATGGAGCTTTGAGCCTGGGTGGGATCTAGCTTCCAGCTTGTGTGAACCAGTACTAAATAGTATCCTACTTCTCAGGCAACAGAGGAACTATGGGATGGTGATTGTGGGATCTCTGGGTGCTCAGTCTGGGCTGTGTGCTCAGCTAAGTGTCCTTCCTTCCTTCCTTCCTTCCTTCCTTCCTTCCTTCCTTCCTTCCCTCCTTCCTTCTAGGAGTCTCTCTCTGGGGTTCTCTCTTGATTGGTTAGCAGCTTCTCTGGTGGACTTGACCTGGAAATTATCTCTCTGTTTCCTTAGCATCTGATAGGTAGCTGCTGCCCTCAATCAGCTGGCTTTCTGATCCAGAACTCCTCTGCGCCCTATGGCAGCTTCAGGCCCTGTCTATCTGATGTGGCTTCTCAGAACCAAGTCCAGATAGGGGTGTGTGGACCTACATAGAGGGTTTAAGTCCTGGAACCCAAACTGGGCTGAGCTAGATTGGAGTGGGGCAGGGTTAGAGTATCATCATCCAAAGTGGTCTGTCTGTTGTGGTCCTGGACCAGGAACAGTCCCAGTGTGTGTTCACTGATGTCACATGAGCTTGGGGCAATGGAGCAGGTATGATCCGGTGTCCTAAGCTCATGTCACATCAATGAGAGAGAGACCAAGATGGCCTTGCCTTCAGCTGACCCCATGGCTCTCATGTCCTGCACTGAAGCCCAATAGGTCTGAGCCAGCCAGCTGTATACACCAGATGGGCCCTGTGTCCACTGTAGAGGGGTAAGTCTGGCCTTGCTCCCTATGGAGGGATGAGGAGTGAGCCCTGCCAGGAGGTGAGTATGGAGCCAGTGTGCCCTGAGAGTCCTGGAGAGATGGATTATAGTGATATTTTATTTGTATTGAAATGTGATTTTATTTGTATGTTAATAAAGTTGCCTTGAGGTCAGAGCAAGCCAGAGCAGAAGCTGGGCGGTAGTGGTGCATGCCTTAATCCCAGCACTTGGGAGGCAGAGCTAGGTAGATCTCTGTGTGTTCAAGGACACAGCCAGCATGGCAGACACATGCCTTTAAAATCTCAATACCAACCAAAGAAGACCTGGAGGTCTGTACAAACAGGCAGTGATGAGGAGGTCATGTGGTTGGGTTTACAACCAATGAGAAAACAGAACAGAAAGTCTATTAAAAAGACAGGACACACAGAAGTAGATCTCTTGCGGAGAGGAAGGACAGCAGAAGCAGTGAAGGGTAAGGTTTTCCGCTCTTGCTCTGACCTCGTGGCTTTTAACTCTGCAATTGGTTCTGTGTTTCTTATTTAACAAGACAGTTACATCTACAGTGGATCATGGGTATCTCAGTGGCTCTGACAGCCTGAGCATGGCAGGAGGCAACAGTAAGAATGGGCATGGGAGGCCAGGGTTTCCTAGGGCTCGAGGTGCTAGAGCCCCAGGCATATGGGACTCCAACCACTTGAACACATAAGAATTCAGGGGTATACCTAAGATGCCCCCACTCATTCACTGAAGGATGTGCTGTCCTAGCTACAAAGTGCTGCCAATCCATCCTCCTCTCCCTAGGTGTATATATTGATGCAACAACCTGGCCACATATCTATCCAGATGCTGAGGGATAGCCAGGGGGTCTTGTGGTCACCTGCAGCTGGGTTGCCCTCTGCCCTATCTAGCCTTGGGGCCACAAGCTATGTGTCTCCTCTCTACTCTATCCCAGGTACCTGCCAGGCATAGTCAGTGCCTGCACTGGGTAGTGTTTAGCTGCCTTCAACCTGAGTTGACAGCTCACATCTTCCAAGATGTACTGTGCTGAGTTCCTTCATATGACCCCTCCTGACACCAAAACAACACAATCCTGTGGTAGGCATGGCCTGCACAAGGCAGAGCTTCTCTCTTCTATCTCCCAGAGTCTACCTTGGGTAGGGGCTCCTGGGTGGCCCTCTGCTTACTGATGAGGCCTGAAGGCAGTCTGCTTTGGGAAAGGCATCAGGATGGAAGCAGAGCCCTTACATAGTCCCACACCTTAACTGAATGGAGAGCTGGGACATTTTTCACATGTTGGCTAGGAGTGGGATCCTGGGAAGCCCAGTGTGTATGACAAGGTGAAGGCAAGCAGTCTTACCCAGGCTGGTAACTGGCAAGACTCTTTGGTGGGGACTCAGTGATCAGACCCTGGACCCAGCAAGGCCACACCTGGCATTAGTCACATGGCAATGACTTCCTGACACTAGAGTGGATGCCTATAAAGGACCAATTATCCTCCAGGACGCTGTTCACAAGCTTAGCACTAAAGGACGTGTGCTATGTAACTGCATAGAGAGTATTGTCTCAATTGAAGATGTGCAGAAATGAAGAGCTCCAGAGCAAGAGTACCAGGGCATTCCATAGGTAAGGGGCAGCTAAATGCCTCCATGTCTCATTTTTTCCAGACATGTGTCCTTCCTCATGCCAAGTGGCCAGTCTTGAACTGGCCATGAGGTGGGGATGCAGCTGGGAATAAGGTAGAGCATCCCAAGAAATGACATGTTTTGAGACAGGATTTCTCTGTGTAACAACCCTGGCCATCCTGGAACTCACTTTGTAGACCAGGCTAGTCTCAAACTCACAAAGATCCACCTGCCTCTGCCTCTCGGGTACTGGGATTAAAGGTGTGGGCCACCACGGCCTTGCCCAAGACTTTTAAGCTCACTTCTGGCTACCTACTTATTTGCCCTCTCCTGTCTTGGGTGCTGAGGGGTGAGCCATACAGGCACCACTACCTTCTTGAAGCATTCTTGAGTGTCTGGTACCACGTCAAAGATACTGACTCCAGGAAATTAGCACATGACATGGTCCTGGGGAGGCTTCAGACAGACACCTAGGGATACCAGGCTGGCAGGCAGCTGGACCTCACTTAGGCCCCATATCTTCCAGCCCACCCCCTGGCTCTCTCTCATCTACACTTGCTCCTTCCATGGCCCCACCTCAGCACCATTGTAGACTTTTTTCTATGGCCTGGGTCTCTGCTCTGGCCTGAAAATCCCATCATCTGCTGCTGGGGGTCACAGCAGGACAGGGGCTGTGACAACCTCCACTGGGCTGGGAGTGGGGCTAGGGATGGCCCAATCAGTTGCTCAGAAGGCTGGGGCCCTGAATGGAGGCTCAAATCCTACAGGTCCATGCTTTGTACCCCATTACCAGGAGGTCTGTGGCTCTGATTGGCACTGGGCCACACAGAGGTGGCTAGCAGCTGGGTTGAGCCTCAAGGCCTTTGACAACCTGGGGCCAGCAACATTATTTTTTCTGCAGGTTGAGGCAGGTAGAAACTCATCCCGAATGGAGAACAGAGATGAAGGTCCTATCCTCTGTGGGAGGGGGTCGTGACCCTCATACAAGTTTGAGTGGGACTACTGAGGCAATTCCATGGAGTTTATCTGATAACCAAAAAGGTTTATTTTGGGTTAACTCACAACAAGCATAAGGGAGTTGGTCGTGGGATCCAGGAGGGGTGAGGCACAGTCCAAGGCAGTTCTCTGGAGAACTCTGCCTTGATCGGCAGCACCATCATCCAAGACCACAAGGTACCCAAGAGAGCAAGCACATAGGCATCCTGCATCCCAGGTCTTAAGGGGGCCCCCTTCGGCCATGCCCCCTGGGGAGGGGCAGGTACCTAGCAGTTACCTGCTGCCTACTATGGGTGGTGCTTTAGGGGTAAAGCACAGACAACCACCCCTACATGGGACTTACATGGGACTTCTATGCAATGTGAACTCGGTGATTTCTAGGATTCTTGGCAAAACTTCCTGTCCAATGTTTCACAGCTAAAAGCCCAAATTCCACCATTAGCCTCCATGAGTCATGGGCAGGGGTGGCCGAGGAAGAGTTCCTTATGAGTGATATTTTATCAAAACTGCACAGAGCATAAGGGACCGAGTTCCTGTCCAGGGCGTAGCTCATGCCAAGGCCCTGAGGCCACAATGTGTGTAGAACGAGCTGACTAGACATCTGTGATTGAAGGCTGCTTTTCTCAAAACTAAATGGAGACTCAAGCATGTGAGGCCGGCTGCCAGGGCCACATTCTCTGTAGTGACAAGGGCAGGACCTAGGCCAGCAGTTAATTAAGTAACAGTGGGCCTGTTCCCTCCAGCTAGAGGGCAAGGGAGTTGCTGAGGCTATGCAAGTCATCCTCAATCAGGCCCTCCAGACACCCACAGCACCTGCCTCCCTGGGATGAGGCCAAGGGACTCAGGTCTCCTAATTTCATGGGCTTGTGTGCCCCTAGCCCTGCCTATCCTCCTCCGGTGTGGTCACCTCCTGAACCTCCTCAATCAAAGCCACCAAGGCGGAAGGCCAGGTGAGCCCTTGCTGAACTCTAGCTCTGAGTGGGTGGAGAGCAGAGAATCCTGTTTCTGAAGGCTGAATGAAGCCTGACCTGCCAACCCTGGGGAACAGCCAAGCTGCCTAGCCGACCAGGTCTTCTGCTGCCCCTGGGCCTGAGACATCAGTGCATGTGGACACTGTCTCCTCCTGGCCCTCCTGACCCTCCTGGCCCTGCCCAATTCTGGGACAGAGATGGTACCGATTGGCCCTGCTCTGCAGCGCTGGCCTGACTTGGGAGAATTGTGAAGGCCCAGAGAGGAGATGAAATTGCAGCCTGAAGCCACACTGGCCCTGCCCCACCTCGGCAGCTGCACCCTGGGTTCCGGCATGCTTTAGTAAAGATGGAGAGCTGCACAGTGGTTCAGCTGTCTGCCTCCCCATAAGCTGGTGGAGTACTGGCCACATGTGTGCCCAGCCCCTTCATGTGTGGCTTCTGCTGCAGAGCACTTGTTGGGACAGTCTCATATCCAGCATGTACAAGAGTAGCAAGCTACTCTTTCCAGACCCCTCCTCTGGCACCCACTTCCTTTTGTGTCTAGCATGCCTAGATAACCCACCATGGGCACTGGAAACCTCTGTATCTCTGACATGGGACCTGGTGATGTAGAAGCCAGTGCAGTTGGGGTGGGGAACCCCTCAAGTAGGGAAGCTGGAGTCTGCATCCCTGGGGCTGTCCTAAATGGCAGTGGAGAGGAGTGTACCTTGTCTGTGACTATCCATCTGGATGTTTGTGGCCATCTCACCTAACTCCCTGCTCTGGCTCCCTGGCTATACAGTGGGAGACCCAGGACAGCTTCCCGTGAGGACCAAGAGTGTAGCAGATGGCCCTCCAGGTGCTCAGCCACACCATGTGGACCTTCTGCTACCCCCAACTGCTCATCTCCTCAAGGCTGTGTCAACGCCCTCCAGCTGGTGCCTCTCCATGCCAGCTCAGGGACAGTGTAACCTAGAAGGTCACGGATGGCACAGAAGAAGTTGCCTTCCCTGGCCTGCAGCCTGCAGGGTGGAGGAACACTTTTTTTTCACTTGAAAATGTTTTGATTTTGTTTTATACATTTCATTTTTTATTAAGAAGTCATATCTCATTGTATAACATTCCATCTAATTATCATTTCTGAATTCTAATCATGGTTAAGTACACAGAGCACAGCATCATCTTTGCCATTGTTAAGTGTGCAGAACAGCAGTGTTTTCAGGTCAGCCAGCTCTGAACTCTCACTGGCCCATTGAACAGCCCCTGGTCCCTCCTCGCTGGCGCCTGGCGGCCCCATCCCACTTAAGACTTTAAGAGTCTGACTTCTCCCTCTGAGTCACAAAAGACAAGCCCTGTGTCTTGTCTTCTGTGACTGGCATTTTTTGTTGCATCAATGTTCTCAGGACCCACCCATGTTCTAGCATGTATGGAATTCCTTCCTCTATAAGGCTGCATAATATTCCATGGTATGTTTCAATCCTGTTGGCTTTACCCCTACTTTAGTCCATGGATACATTTAGATCCTTGTTTGAAGAATATGGCAATTGCAAGCCCTGCTTTTGTGCTGTGTGCAGACATTTGTTTGAGTTTTTGCATCCATCCATCTAGGCTTTTGCTGCAGAGGCTCTACCACCTACACTTGGGCCACAGTGCCCCAGACCCCAAGGCTGCCATATCTCCACCAATATACACCATCCACAGTGAGCCTCCTAATGGGTGTGAGGTGAAAGTTCATTGAGGGTCTTTTTTTATGGCGTTGGGGACAGACCCCAAGGCCTCCTGGATGCTAGGCAAGTGCTCACCCACTAACCTAGAGTCCCAGCTCTCTCTTTTTAAAACTATTTATTTATTTGCACACACACACACACACACACACACACACACACACACATGCGCGTGCATGCGCACGTGCGCATCTTCAATCACTTTCATCCCATTTTTTTGAGACTGAACCTGGAGAATCACCAGTCAATTAGACTGGCTAGTAGACACTCCCAGAGACACCCCCCACACCCTGACCCCTGTCTCCACTCCCCGGTTGCTGTGATTTTACACGTGTGATATGCTGCCTGACTTGTATGGATCCTGACTCAGGTCTTCATGCCTGCATAACAAGCGCTTTACTACACAAACATCTCCCTTTGTTTTGTATTTTAACTGTGAGAGAAGGTTTCACCAAATCACTCAGGCTAGCTTTGAACTCCCTCTGTAGCCTCGGCAGGTGATCAACCGGTAATCTCCACAATGCTGCAGTGGCAAGCCTGGCTGTGCCCACTCCGTGTGGTTTTGATTTGCATTTTCCCAGCTACCAGTGCTCCTGAGCACTCTGCATGCTCTCTGCTGCTTTTTGTTAGAGGTTGGAGTGCATCCTTCCACCTCTGTGTCCCAACATTGGAACACATGAGGCCAAGTTCCTATTCCCGAATAAAGTGAGCTGTGGCCTGGTTTCAATACCAGCATGACAGTGTGACCATGGCCTGACCCACCCAGGATGGCAAGATAGACTCCAGCCTTCTTAGCCTCTGGTCCCCAGCTCCGGAGTCACTCTCCTTCCTATGGCCCATGAAGGACAGGGAACATGTCTTCCTGAATCCATGCTCAGCAGACTCTAGACCTCAGAGATCCCAAAAGATGCATTTAACACCAGGGCAGTGTTACAGACTTAGAATGGGGAGTTGGGGTCAAGGTCCGGGTCTACAACCCTCCCTCCATTCCTAAACTCCCACCCTCATGCCCATCCCTCACCCCTACCCCCACCCGACCCTCAAGGTCTCCAGGACAGTCTATTTGCCATGTTGTGGGTTCTAGAGCTAAACACCTGCCATTGTCCTGGTAGGTCACTGGTCACCTGGGTTGGCTTTGCCACTGCCCTCCCAAATGTGGCTTTGGCAGCTTATCAAGCAAGGCCCAGCCTTCAGGCCTCCTGCCCTACTCCATATTGGGGTTCAGGTTCATCACTCTCTCTACAAGGGCAGCTTTGAAACAAAAAAGGCAAGAGTGATGATGCCTCCTGCCCCTAACCACTCCTATCCTCAAGGAAGTCACCAGGTCCTTTGACCAGAAAACAGCATCTCCATAGTTTCAAACCCTCAGAAGGAAGAAACTTGTGTTTCCCCTTTAAGAGGACCAGCCCAGTCAGTGGAATGCAGGCAGCTTAAACCCAGGTAGTCAAGGCTCAATTGTATGCAAATACATGCACCTGTTGGCAGGGACGGAAGCAGCTCATCAAAGGCCCAGAATCCCAGCCTGGGCTCTGAGAATCTCAGGGGGGCAGCAGATGAGGTAGGGGCTGGTGTGGGTCAATGAGCTCCCTGACAGGTGGGCCTCTGGGTCCTGAGAGCACTGGGAGCCAGAATGGCTAGCTGCCGAGTCCTCAGCACAAGGGGACAGAGAAGGACAAAAGAAAGAGCTGTGTAGCAGCCTTTATTGTCTTGTGTCAGTTCATGGGGAAGGGAAAATAGTTTATACATATTTAATAAAACTTAATTCTACCTGCATCTTCATTAAAAAATGTGACAACCTGCCTGCTCAGTCGTTAAAAGACTTGCCGCTCTTGCAGAGGACCTGAGTTCAGTTTCCAGACTCCACTTGGTAGCTCAACAATGACCTGGACTCAGGTTATAGGGGATCTGGTGCATCTTCTGGAATCTATTGTTAAATGGGCACCTGAGCCGTCTGTCCCAGGTTTGGGACCGAGCATCTATATGTACCACAAACATGTGTACATGCACACACACACACACACACACACACACACACACACACACTCACACACACATGCATACAAACAAAGTGAATCTTAGAAAAGAAATAACTATAAAAAATATAGCAACCAAGCTGGGTGTGGTAGTGTACCTCCCAGCCTTGGGAAGTTTGGAGCTAGCCTGGGCTATAATAATGAGCACCTATCCCAAACAGCAAAGAAAAAACAAAACATAAGAACTAAGGAGACGGCTCAACAAATACAAGAATATGAATTCAATCCCCAGAACCTATGTTTAAAAAACAAAACAAAAAACTGGAAATGGTAGCATGTGTTTGTAGTCTCAGTGCTGGGCTTGGAGAGCTCCAGACCAGTGGGAAATCTAGTCTCATAAAACTAGGTAGATGGCACCTAAGGAACAACACCCAAGGCTGACCTTTGACCTCCTCACATGTCCACCTGTATATAAAGGAACACACACACACACACACACACACACACACACACACACACACACACACACGTAGCAATCAGAATATTTAACATGTGGGTGTCTCATGACTTGCCCCTTGGACATTGTCTATGTAGGTAATAATGTGTGAATAAAGCAAGCGTGAAGGGGTGTGTGTTCTCGCTGCTGGTGTAGGATGAGATAGGTATAGGCAGGCTGGGAGGTTCAAGGCTGAGGGACAGCGCCTCCTTCATCCCACACTGTAGTATGGCATGAGCAGCTCACAGCAAAACAGTGCACTGGAGCCAGCTGTGTTAAAAGCCAGAGACCCATCCATCCTCATGAGGGTGGAAACCCGGTCCTTAGCACCTCCCATTAGGCTCCACCCCTTACACTGTTGCCCTGGCAACTAAATCTCAAACTGAGAAGACAGAATGAGGTCATCTCAGAGTAAACTCAGTCTGGGGGCCTTGGGCAACACCACTGAAGGTATCAGCTTGCCTCCCATCTGTCTGTTGATGGATGACACTCACTCTGTCCCCCAGCCTGCTGAGAGGGTGGAAACAGATCCTTTTTAAAAAAAATGTGTATGAGTATTTGCCTGTCTGTATGTACTCACACCATGTGCCCTTGGAGCCCAGAAGAGGGTGTTAGATCCCCTGGAACAGGACTTACAGAGAGCTATAGGCTGCCATATAGGCGCTGGGAATCAAACCAGGGTCCTCTACAAGAGCAGCCAGTGCTCTTAACCACTGAGCCACCTCTCCATCCCTGGAAAGAGACTCTTGTCATGATGGAAGTTGCAGGATAATGAGACAAACACACCATTGCTCTCCAGCTATGGGGGCAGAGATGAAGGCAGAAAGCTGTGCTGTGGACATTCCCCAACGTAAGGGCCAGTGAGGCTCCACTTCCACTGAGCAGTCTCTGAGGTACTCACAAGCATACTGTCCATAGCTTGGGCAGGGATCTCATTTCTTTACTTCTCTGGGGACTCGAGTGGGCACAGAGGCTGTTTGTGTCTGTGGAGGGAGTGATGCCAAGCTTTCAATGAAGTGACATCTGGTCGGGCCTTCCACAGAAAGTGTGCATGCTGGTGAAGCCATGTTACCTAATGATGCCCTCTACACCTTTCACCCCTGCCTTTTGAAAGCCAGGGAGATACCTGTGAGGACCCTGCCCCCCTGCATAGGTTGACCCAGCTCACACCTTTGAGGAGGCCACCTTGTTCCCAAGAAATGGACCACACGGGGCAGTGGGTGGGGAGCCCTGACTACCCTGGCCTCAACCTTGGTTGGTGTCTTTGATCCTGGATCCTGGCTCAGTTCTCTCCCACCACCTGCCCGTGCAAACATACATCTCATTATGTTCCACCTGGATTAGTGTTCACTTTGCAGTGGGAAAGGGGACGCTTCCCAGAGGGGGGTGGAAATGATGAGCAGGTAAAAGCCAGCCGCCAGGTCCCAATTCATCTTTTGATTTCAGCAGGAAGCCTGCCTCGCCTCACAGGCCTCACACATGGCAAAGCTGGGATCTCAGTGAAAGGAACACTTCTCAGACAGCAGGAGCAGCGGGGGCCCGGCTCAAAGGAAGGCAAGCTGTAGATACTGTCACCCAGGCGGGCCTGTGTGTGAAGGGGTGGGCCTCCGTTCACATGTCCAGGCCTTCCTCCTTTCTGAGAGGCTAGACTGGCATGTGTTGGGGGAGCAGATGTTGGGGATTAATGTCAAAATAGAACAATGGTTCAACAGTGGTACTGATGGTAGTCTGTGTGAGCTGAAAGGACATGCAGATGTGTCCACTAGCGACTCCCAGCTACCTCTTCTGACCTCTGTAGTGAGCTGTGTAGGCTCTAACCAGCCCCTGGGACTGCACTGCTGGGGTCTGGTCTGGCTTGATATAGCTTTATCTAGTTTGGGCTGCTCTAGTCTAGTCTAGGTCTAGTCAGTAATTCATTTAAGCTTGTCTGGTCTTGTCTATTCTGGTCTAACATCTGGGCTGGTCTAAGCTAGTCTATTCTTATAGCTTGATCTAAACTGGCCCGTTTGGTCTATTCTGGTACTGTCTAAGCTAGTCTAGTCTGGCCTATGATAGTGTGGTCTAGCCTGGTCTAATCTAGTCTAATCTGGTGTAGTTGGTCTGGTCTGGACTTGTCTAAGCTAGTCTGGTCTGATTTGTGCTGGTATGCTCTAGTCTGATCTAGATTGTTCTAAGCCAACCTGTTCTGTTCTGTTCTGGTTTATTCTTCTTTGGTCTGCTCTGTGCTAATAGAGTCTAGCTTGGTCTGGTCAGAGCTGAGCTGGTCTGGGCTGGTTAATTCTGCTGAGTTCTAGCCTTGTCTGGATTGATTGGGCTGGTCTAAACTGGCTGATCTGTTCTATTCTGGTGTGGTCTGAGCTAGTCTATTCTGTTTTTTTGTTTTTTTGTTTGTTTGTTTTTTGTTTCGTTTTGTTTTTTGTTTTTTCGAGACAGGGTTTCTCTGTGTAGCTTTGTGCCTTTCCTGGATCTCGCTTTGTAGACCAGGCTGGCCTTGAACTCACAGAGATCCGTCTGGCTCTGCCTCCCCAGTGCTGGGATTAAAGGTGTGCGCCACCACCGCCCAGCTGCTAGTCTATTCTGATACGGTCTAGCCTGGACTGGTACCAGCCACTCAGGGTTCATTAATTATTTCCTCTGTGAGAAACTACTGAGCAAAGGTAATCTCAGAAGAAGCAGAAATTTTGCCACTGAACAAGCTCTATCTGTCAGGACTGAGGATAGGGTGAGATGAAGATCTCAAAAGACAGTGATGACACTATATGAAAGGAATGGCCCACATGTTGGACTGAGTTCTTTCTTTCTCTGCCCAGGACTAATTTTCCCTTCTTCATTGTCACAGCAGTTGACTTTCTTAGAGAGAATCATCTGCACTCAACCTTGCGGCACAAGTGGCCTGTCTCCTGTCACCAAGTACGGAGGAATGCATGTCCCTTGGGCTTAGCCAACCAGAATATTCTCGGCCCTTTCATTCCTGTGGCAATGGGCTCAGGGATGGCCAGCAGATTTAAGGTGGGTTGTGAGAAACTCCCAGAGAGAAGTCTCATCAGGGGTCGGACTGGAGGGCTGGAGGACAGCATTAGCCACCACCTGGTGAGGAGCTTCCTGAGAATGCTGAAAACTCTCAGGAAAAACTGGGTGCTATTCCTAGTATTTGAATATCCAACCAAATAGGCCTGGAGGGTTTTTGGTTTTGTTTTCAAATATATATTACAACTTCATTATAGGTTGATTTTGTATAGTTAACTTACTAAAATATCATACTTCCAGAAGTCACATTGATTCTATCAAAGATAATTTAATCACTTTATGTTCCATTTGTTAAATTTCATTTATTTTTCTTGTCTTATGGCACTGGCTTAAATTTCCAAGGCAATTTGAAACAATGTCAGTAACATCAGACAACCTCGACTTACTTCTGAGTACAGTAGAAACACTTCCAGTGGGTTACTTTAAGAATGATTTTGCTTCTCATTTAAAGTAGGTAACTTTTCTCACATTCTGGAAACTTCTTATTTCTTTTTTAGCTTGTCAACAGTTTTATTAGGAATAGATATTTTATTTCATAAATACCCTTCACACATCTGTCAAGATCAGGGGCTGGCAGATCCAGGGACATAACCTAGGTGGCCTGTTTCTGTGTGCTGACAGCATCCTTATACTTAAAGAGGGTTACTACAATCCACAACAAAGGTTGCATATGGTTCATAAAGCCTGACATATTTATCATCCAGATGTTTGCAGAACAAATGTTCTAACCCTTGGTCTAGAGTGGATCTCAGACTATGATCCATCACTGTGATGCTCTATTACTACTGAGCCATCCTTGAATTCCTGGGGAAAAAAACCCCAAAATCCCAGTAGACTGTCATCACTGGAACAGCAGAGGCAGGGTTCACCCTCAGCACAACTCCTGAGCATCCTTGTGTTTAGGACAAAAGAATCTGGCAAAGCAGGAACACTGCATGGTATGTGTGCAAGTGTGTGCCCATCTGTATGCACGTGGTGTGTGTGTGTGTGTGTGTGTGTGTGTGTGTGTGTGTGTGTGTGTGTTGGATAAATGGTGATTATTTTCAAGTCTCATTGACGTTAGTATCACTGCTCTCACTGGCTTCTTGGGAAGCAGGCTGTGTCCAACACAGAGCTGGTGCACATTTGGCAAGCTGAGCTGTTCATGAACCTCCTTTTCATGAGACAGCTCTTGTGGCAAGCCTTCATGGCATATGCCCTCATGTCTGGGCTGGAAAGTTGTCAGACTTCTTGCTGTAATGGGTCAAGAGACAGTGTCAGAACCTGACAACAGGGGCTTGAGAGATGGGTCAGTGGCTAAGAAAACTTGCTGCTCCTGTAGAGGACCCCTGTTCAGTTCCCAGCAGCCACACAGTGGCTCAAAAATCATTGATAACTCCAGTTCCAGGTGATCCGACACCCTCTTCTGGCCTCCGCGGGCACTGCATGCACACGGTGCACATACATACAAGCAGACACTACTCATAAACATAAAACAAAATAAAATTTTAAAGCCTGCGATAAAAAGCAGGATGTGTATGTTCAGAGATGAATGAAAGTGGATACAGCTGACTGTGACCAACCTCTGCCCTGCATGCCTCTCTCAGACCAGGATTCCCTTCTGTAATTTGAAGTTGACGGCATTGTTGTTCCTTTGAATTCAACAAAATGTCCGATGAAAATGTGTCCTCTGTGGCTTGTTATTTTTCAGTTGGGTCAGCTCAGATGTTGGCAGAGATGTCCCAAATTTCTGGAGCCAATATGTCTCCCACACCTTGCAGAGGGGACTCTGTGCAAGGCACACCTTCAACATGTGGCCAGGCGGCTTGCAGCTCTGCCTTCCCTCGGCCTCAAAGGCCTTCTTCCGAATATTATGATCACATCCTGGCCCTGGCATGCGAACACAGCGCCTCACCCCTGCACTCCCTCCTTGACTCCTGCAGGTCTTAGGCGACCAGCGTCAGGTGGGTTCAGTATCCCTCCCACAGTGGATTCCCCACTCCCAGCTTTCCTTTGCTCTCTGGCGAACCTGTTGCTGGCCTCGCTGGCCTGTGCAGCCTCACACATCTGCAACAATAGCTGCTGAAAGTTTGGGACAAATATTTCCAAGACACAGGCTGTTTGCCCTGGGTAAACTGTGAGTCAGTTCAAATAAAGACAATTTTGCAAGTAGGGTATGTTAGGAAACACCAGGCAAGTCATTTCCTACCACTGTACTGGCTGCCTAGGCTATTAGCTTCTCTGTGCTTGCAGGCTGTTGGATTTTGAGGTCTATTGGAGTTGTGGGGGATGGGAATGGGATGGGACAGATTAAAATGCCACCAAGTTATGAGCTTTTTGAAAGTCAGCTTTTTGTTTTTGAAGTGCCACGCCACCCACTGAGGGCTGCCAGCCTTTGGTTAATTTTCAGAGTTCTGAAATGTTGATTCTGACAATCTTTGCCAGGGTGCTCGGTTCTTCTGTGAGAGAGAGAATTTTTGGAGATCCTGACTCAGCTACATTTTAGAACAGGCTTTGCCTCTTATTTTTATGTAGTAGTTATCTGGGGCTTTTCTGCACAGGGCTGAGTCTGCCAGCTGGGAGGAGAAGGAGAGAGGTGGTGTGGTTCTGGGGTTGGACACCCCCACCCCCAACACATTTTTCTTTAGACTTGGAGTCAGGGCAGAAACCAGCCATGCAGAGAGTGAGATAATTCAGGAGTGGGGTGCTCCATGCTACATTTTCTGCACCAGCTTCATGGAGTGCGGCTGCGCTCTGAAGAGCCCCCTCCAGCTGGGACCTGCTTGTATGCAGGTTTCCAGAGTCTGCGGCTTGATAATTAACTGGCTCAGTTGTCTGTCCCTGCTCTGGAGACCTCCCAGTGCCAGCTCCCACTTCCCTCTCTCCTCCTCACGTCCTGCTCAGCTGGGTGGCAGAATAATGACTTTATTAAGCACATCCTGCTCCTGGTTCTCCAAGGACATCGGTCCATTAGGAAGACTGATCTGCCAACAGCAGCCACACTGCTGGTCTAGCGTGTGGAGACCAGGGAGGGGCCCCCAAAAGATAGAGCAGCCTAGACTCCTGCTGCCACCCTGTAGGTTGGTCCAGGCCTCCTGCACGGAGTGAGGCGTGTAGGCACTGATTCTATCACTCACCTCATCCCACATTTGAGGTGGGGTTCTGCCTCTGGGCCTGGAGGGTCTAGCCTGGACGGTGGGAAGATCTGGGTAAGGGCTTGTGTCTCGGGACTTGCTTCTGAGCTACTCATTGGGTGAAGACAAGGGAGAGGTAGAGTTGGGAGGGGCATGTTGAGAAATGGGTGCAGGGCAGAGCCTGGAGGAAAAGTCTCAAGAGACTTGGGTCAGGAGGAGGTTACTCCTTTGTGAAGGGCTTCACTGTCTATGTAGGGCAGATGATAGAGTGAACTGTCAGTGTCTGGCTGTGTGGCTCAGGGCTGATTCTTCACCATTATGATCACCTGCTCAGCCAGGACTCCTCTGGCTCTGAGGAAGACATGGGCTTCTTGCTAACAACAGTCCCTGGATGAGTGGAAGGAATGGCTAGTCTGGCCAGTGTGGAGCCAGGCCAGTCAGGCCTCTCCTTCCCTTTATTGCCTTCATCCTTGGGCAGGTCACCCTTCCTCGATGTCCACAGGCACCAAGCTGCTCCAACCCAGGGAAGAAGGGGTCCTTAGTCCCCATCTGACTCCAAGTTCCATGCTGGCTCTTGCCCAGCACTGCTGCAGTCATAGGACTCAAACATGCAGGCCAGACCTATTGGAGGGGAGCGTGGACAGGGATGGGAGAGGTCTTTGACACCAAGTGACGTGAAAGGGTGCTGAGTCAGGGTGCTGTATCAGGGTGCTAAGGAGTTATGCCCAGGGTTGTGTTCCCAGGGTGCTATGTCAAGGTGCTGTCTACAGGATGATATCCTTAGGATGACGTCCTCAGAGTGCTGTCCTCAGGGACACTGACTTCAGTGGGATGTCCCCAGAGTGCTGCTGCCCTCAGGGTGTTGTCCCCAAATACCTCATCCCTGTCCCATCCCATGCCCTCTTCAACAAAGCCGTCATTGTAAACTTGGAGTTTTTCATGTTTATGCAGACCTTTATTCTTCTACTACAACTGTTTTTGGTGGCCATGGAAGGTAGTGCTGTCTCACATGCTTTAAAATCCCTTGGGCAATGGGGTGTCATTCGCAAAATTCTGTAACCTGCTTATTTTTGTTGCTCAATATGACTTTTTACATTTGCCTATGATTTGTTCATTTAATGTGTTACATAGTATTTCATTGGATAAATAGACAATTGTTTGAGTTTTTCATGGAATAAATAGACAATTCGTGTCCCTTGTCTCGCAGAGCTGAGCAGTTAGGTCTCTATTCATTTTTCTCCATAGAAGCTGTTGGTGGTTATGGGCATTCTTGACATGTATGGGGTTAGAAATGGAGTCTCTGGGTCATGGGGTAGAGAAATCCCTCCACTTAGTACGTACTACAGTATAAGAACCATCCAGTGTTCTAAGTGGCAGACAACTGCCCCATGGAAGAGAGGCACTCAGTAAGTGTGCATCGCGGGAGGCTGGAGCAGGAGAATCACAGGTTCAAGGCCAGCTTGGACTATACAGTGTGACCCTGCCTCAAAACAAACAAATCGAACAAATACACACAGACACGAACACACACACACACACACACACACACACACACACACACACACACACACACACACATACACACACACACACACACACATACACACACATACACACACACACATACACACACACACATACACACACACACACACATACACACACACACACACACACACACACACACACACACACACACACTGCTCTAACAACACAACAATGTCAGTGAGAGCTCTGGCTGTTTCTTAGGCTCCTTTGGGCTATGAGTCTTTTCCTGCGTGACAAGACACTGCCCTGTTCCTCCTGCCCCCCCACCCCTGTGTCTTCTACTCATTTTTGTTGGGACCCTTAGCATTACCCTCTAACTCTTGCTCTTTCTAAATTCTCAATAACAATCTTTGTGGGGTAAATGTGGCTCTGACAGCTTTCCCACGCATTCATTTTGATCCGTGTTGTTTGTCTTACTGAGTCTTACATCTTGACACTTTCAGTGCGTTCAGTATTTTTCTCTATATTCTGTGATTTTTCTACCCTTGTCAATGGATCATTCCCACCTGAATCACAGAGATGTTTCCCATGAGCCCATGCTCTTTCTTTACTAATTCTGCAATGTGCCAGGATTTTAAGGTGCTTTATGCTTTGGATTGAGTATTTTATTTTTATTATTTTTCATGTTGTCCAAAAAGAGTGACACTAATATGTAGATTTTTTTCCTTTCTAGAAAGTTCCACTTTTGCTAGGCATGGTAGCTCTTGGCTTTAATCTGAGCAGAGGCAGGTGGATTTCTGTAAGTTTGTGGCTAGTTTAGTCTACATAGTGAGTTCCTAGCCAGCTAAGGCTACATAGTAAGACCCTTTCTCAACAAACAGACACTCTAGTTTTCTGTCACACTTGCTAAGAACTGATATGACAGTTCCTTGCCTTTTAGACCGAGCCTGGGTCCCTCCCTGCCCTGCTCTGGCCCTTTGATGTGACTCTCTTCCTGTGTCCACACCTCACTCTTTCAATTGCTGGTGTTTACAGGGACCCCAAGAGCTGTCAGAATGAGCCCCACCTTTTCATTCAGGAGCTCAGAAACCTTCTAGCTCTTCTATTCATCCACATAAATTTTAGAATTATCTTGTCATGTTCTCTAAAATTCTCTGTTGGGATTTAGTTGAGATTAAACTAAATTTATAGATCAATTTGAGAGAATTGTCAGTTTTATTACGTCAATTCTTCTCACCCGTGAATGTGGTGTATCTGCCTAATTTGTTCTGGCCTTCTTTTATGTTTTTCAATAAGGCCTTATAATTTTCTGTGCAAAGATTATGCATGACTTTACTAGATTTTGCCCTATCCTATACATGCATTGTTGTATTTCCCGGCATCTTTTTAAAATTAAAAATTCTGATTGCTGCTGTGGCAGAGGGACACAGTTTCTCTTTGTGCTCTGATCCCCTGTCCTATAATATGCTCAACTCAACTCTTGAATTAATTGCACTAAGTTGTTTATAATTCTATAACTCTCAGTGTCAGGTCTCATCACATGATGCGGGGAATGCCTTTGTTTCTTCTTTTCCAGAATTCATAAACTGGATTTCTTCTTCATGTCTTACTGCACAAGCCAAGACCTTTAGAACTGTGCTGAATGGCCATGGTGGGAGTAGGTATCCCTTGTGCCCCTGATAGTTACTGCAATGGGATGGCCATAAATTGGAACTTTTTTTTGAGCTGAGGATTGAACCCAGGGCCTTGCTCTTGTTAGGCAAACGCTCTACCCCTGAGCTAACTCCCCAGCCCCGTGAATTGGGGCTTTACAGCAGGTTTTTCTCTGACATTGAAACACTTGGATTTCTCTTTGGTTTCTCATTAAGAGTTTCTAGCTAGACATTGGCAGTGCACACCATTTAGTGGCGCACACCATTAACCCCAGCACTCGGGAGGCAGAAGCAGGTGAATGGATCTCTGAGTTTGAGGCCAGCCTGGTCTACAGAGTGAGTTCCAGGACAGCCAAGACCCTGTTTTGAAAAAAACAAAACAAAAAAGAGTTCTTGCTGTGTCACTAAGCCGTGTTAACTGGGTGTCCCGAATCTGCTCTGACAATCCTGTGAGTGTCTATTGAGATGTGGGATCCTGTGTGACACTGAGGCATGCTCAGTTAGCACCTCTGGGTAGTCCTAAATTGCAAGCAAGTCAGTGCTACAGAAGCTGCCCACTGTTAACCACGTCCTGGACGTGTGGGCTGGCCATCATAGGCGCCTTGCTGGGCTCCCACACTGGCTGTGGAGACCATGATCCAACTTCCCACAGGTCTGTCAGTTGGGTGTCCTAGGCCAGGTATCATAGACACATTGGCTGCTGAACATTGTGGGGCAGAGAACAGCTTTCACTTCCAGCACAGGCTGTCTCCACACCCCAAGTCTCTAACCAGGAGTGGCTCCATTTCACCCCATGTCAAGGTCAGGGTTCCTACTCTCACCCTGGCAGGGCAGTTAGGGCCTGAGCTCTCTCCCTTCCAAGCCCCAAACACTTGCCTCTCTGTGACCCTTACCCTTAGAATTAAGTAAATTCTCTGCATTTATTTTGTATTTTATTTTATTGGTTTTTCAAGATAGGGTCTCTCTCTCTCTCTCTCTCTCTCTCTCTCTCTCTCTCTCTCTCTCATTTTTTTTTTCAAGATAGGTTTTTCTGTGTAACTTTGCGCCTTTCTTGGAACTCACTCTGTAGCCCAGGTTGGCCTCGAGCTCACACAGATCTGTCTGCCTCTGCCTCCAAGTGCTGGGATTAAAGGCATGGACCACCATTGCCCAGCAAAATAGGGTTTCTCTATGTAGCTCTGGCTGTCCTGGAACTCACTCTGTAGACTTGGCTGGCCTCGAACTCAGAGATTTACCTGCCTCTGCCTCCCAAGTGCTGGGATTAAAGGTGTGCGCCACCACCCAGGCCCAATTCTCTGCTTTTAAAGAGACATTTGTCATATTTCATCCTGTTTTTGCTTGTCAGCTGCAGGGAGTCTTCGATCATGTAGGGCGTTCGTTGAGCTGGCAGGTGAGTCCCAGCATCTCTGAAGGCAGGGCTTCTTTCGTGTTCCCTCAGGAGGAGCCCTGGACAGGTCTTGCAGATCAGTCTATCTGGGTCTGGTCAGTCAGGTTCGGATGTAACTGGAAATGGCTTGCTGAAGTTTTGATAGAATTTCCTTATCAAACCCTGGGTGTCCATCAGTGATGGAAAATCTATGTGGGCTGCTTCAAATATAGCTATAATTTTCCCTGTTTCAGTGTGCACACCTGTACCCAAAATATCTCTGCTGGCTCCCTTCTCCAAGCCTCATGTCTTGGCTGTGTGATGCAGCATCTCCCACAAAAGGCTAAACGCTGGTCCCCTCCCCAGCCCCTGGCTCTGGGATGCTGAGACCTTTTCTGGCTGGTAGAATGTGCTGGCTTCCAGCTTCAGCTTCCAGAGGTTGCTTTGTCCTCATGCTTTGAGAACCAGGCCTGGCTGGCCTGCTGTAGTATACACATGGAAGGGTCAGCTGGCTGAGTCCACCCTGAGCCCTGTTTCCATCAGTGTTGCTGAAAATCCTTCCCTTGGGGAGACCATCTGCCCCTCCTCCTCCAATCCCCAAAACAAACCAAGATGTGATTCCACCTAGGCTCATTCTGAGAAACCAAGGCGTTTGTTAGGTTTACAGACAGAGCAATTATGAGGGTCACAGGCAAAGAGTATGAGTGTCCTTAAACACTGACCGTCTGCACCCAAAAGAGATGGTGATTTCCCTGTGTAGACTCTAGCGCTTCACGGCAAACATGGCTCCGACAAGCCTTGCCTTTCTCTTCCATTCCCTCTGCCTTGCAAAAAGATTAGATTATGTTCTTAAAGCTAGCCGCCCATATCTATTCCCTTATTTGGCCACTTCTCCTGAGGCTGACTACCAAGGCCCAGCTATCAGAAGCCCCCTTTGGCTCACTTAATTAACATGCCCAATCAAAATCGAACACCTTGCTGGGCAGTGGTGGTGCACGCCTTTAATCCCAGCACTAGGGAGGCAGAACCACGTGGATCTCTGTGAGTTTGAGGCCAGCCTGGGCTACAGAGTGAGATGTGTAACAGGCTCCAAAGCTACACAGAGAAACCCTGTCTTGAAAAACAAAACAAAACCACAACTACAACAAAAATTAAACACCTTATCCTAACAGTGTTTCCCATTTACCTTTATAAACTGCCATCTGCCTGTGGGCCACATCTGTCTCCTCTCTATCCAGAGGCAGTCCTTTGTCCCCTCTCCCTGCTCCCTTCCCCTTCTCCCTCATCCTCTACCTCCTGTTGTGGCCTCTTATTCCCTGGCTTCTCCCTCTAGGGCAAATAAATCTCCTTTGTGCTGAGAACTTGGTCTTAGGGTGTCTTGAGCCAACTCTGAGGTTTTCTACATTCCCCACCTATATATCCTCTAACATCTCCCAGAGACCCCAAGGCCATGTGCAATTAGGGCAGAATTACATACCACTGACTGGGAGGGGTGGTTGGATACCCCATGGACCTCCTCACCCCCTCTTTCCAAGAGGTAAGGTCATGCCCAACTGTGACGGAATTTTCCAAGGTGGCCAGCCAGATTCCTGAAGATGGAGACAGCTGGGCTTGGAGGACAGTCCTGTACAAAAATGACCAGCTGCAGAAGAGTGAGTGTGCTCAGACAAAGCCAGCCGGGAACAGTGGACCAAAAGGCCCCTTTGGGAGCTGACGCCAGAACCCGGAGCTAAATGAATGGTGGTCACACAAGTCCGTGTGCTTTGGGGTCATTTCTTACACAGCGAAAGCTGACATGAAGCTTCAGAGTCTGTCCCCAGCATCTCAGTGTCACCTGTGGACATGACCACTCCACACTTTCCTGGATCCTGTGCAGTTTCATAGTTCCCCATGTTCCTCTGTGCAGCTCCTGGATCACAGATGAGCTGGCCATCAGCAACTCCAGAGCACAGGGAATGCCACCAGCCCATGAACTTCATCCTGGACCAAGAGGATGAAGCATCTGGCCTCCTGGGTCTGGGAGAGGTGCTACCATCAGATGCAGCAGGGTCAGGTCCATATGATCCGTAGCCGAGAGGAGGGTGGAGAAGGATGCTGAGTAGTGGACAGTGACAGGTGTCCATCCTTCTGCTTCTTTTCCTGGTGCATGCTTCTCTGGCTCAGGTGGGAGGACAGGAGAGACAGGCTTGAATCTCAGGAGAAGACAAGTACCATGGTGGATGTTGGGGGTTCCAGGTTGGGCTACTGAGAAGTTGAGGAACCAGACTTTGCATATGACTGCACCTGTCCCCAGTGCATCCTTGACATGTCCCTTGCAGACCCTCTGATGAACACACACCTGACTTCTGTCTTAAATCCCTTTGAGGAACTTAATCCCACTTCTGGAGGGAAGGTCATCCTCTGCAAGCTGGCCAGGCCCATGCCAGCCGCCTTGCTTGCTGGCTGAACGTACCTCCCTGCAGGCTCCTCACGCTCCTCACCTGGAGAAGCTCATGGACCAAGCAGAAGGGCCACCTTGAGGTGGTCCCATTCCTAATCTAGTCCTGCCCTGTGCCTAGTTTGACTTGGACTTGAATGCCACTGACGTGACTTGTCCTGAGTTCTGATAACAGGCTAAGCACTTGGCAAATATGCTAGTCTCCTTTTACTGGTAGCCTCACTTTTCATAGTTTCAGTTACCTATGGTCAACTGGGGCCTGAGAGTACTAAATGGAAAATTACAGATGTAGATTGTATATAAATTTTAAATGAGATGAGATCGTGTATCACCCTGTCCTGGTCAGGGTATGACCCACCCGTGTCCAGGGTATGTACTACCCTCCCAATAGTCTCTCAGTATCACCTTGGAGATCAGGCCATCTGTCACAATATGGCAGGACTTGTCATCAAGTGACTCTTTCTGTAGTTACCAATGTCCCCAAAGAATAAGAGGCGTAGTACTGGCCATTCAGATGCGCCAAAAAGAGCCATAATGAATTTTCTTTAACTGGTAAGGTGTGATTCTTAATGAAGAAAAATGTCACACACCAAGGCTGCTAAGATCCAAGGACAAACAAAGCTTCCAGCCCTGGAATTCCAAGAAAGGGAAGAGAAATATGGGTCATCTCTGCTGCACCACTGCAAACTTACACTTGCAGCACTTACAAATGTTATAACCATAGTGCAAAGTGTGTAGCTAAGGCGAGAAGGCAGTAATTATGAAGGAGAGATTGCTCGTGTCTTCAGACATCCACTGCAAGTTTGGGAGGGTATTTGGGATGTATCCCCTGTGGTTTGGGGGGCCTGCTGCGTCACCCCAATGTCACTCTCGTGCCCTCCTTTGTGATCACTATGAGGTGGGGAAATGGAGTGACCGCTGAAGGTCACACAGTGAGAGCAAAGTATGTGCCGGCTTCAGCCTGGTGCTTGCTTGTGATGCCTGGCAAGGTGAGCTGCTGTGGCCACCGTGACTGAGCATCTCCCACACGATGCTCCTGTCCTGGAGCCACAAAATATAAACAATGGTGAGTTCTGAGAGCTGGCAGCCTAGGCAGAGAGACAGCCAATCCACCCAATACCTGGATGGGAAGAAGCTGTGTGAGCAGCAAGCAGCAGAATGCAGTGAAGCTCTTCAGAGTCCTGTGTGAGTGCAGAGTGGAAATAGGGGTGGGTTAGCCTGGGCAGCCCGTGGGAGCTGGCACCTCAGCTGATTCGGTCAGAAGGAGGGGGTTTGGGAAGGGAGACCCTGAAGGCCGTGTGGCCAGAGCATCAGAAGGAGCAGAACTGGAGGAGAGGGCCAGGACATAGCACAGAAACAATGGTATCTGGGCTGTTTTGAAAGAATCTCTTCAGGGCTTTGTTGGGTTTGGCCCCATGTCCTGGGCAGTTCTCTTCCTGACCCTCTAGACCCCACTCTGGGTCTGTCCAGTGTGGGGGGCCTGCTGTGGGATTTCTTTCTGTATTCTGTGAACATGTGTTGCTCTGATTGGTTGATAAATAAGGCCGTTTAGCCTATGGCAATGCAGCTTAGAGGCAGGCAGGAAGTTCAAGCAGAGAGACAGGAAGAACAAAGGCAGAGAAGGGAGGAGACACCATCCCGCTGTCCAGGGAGAAGCATGTAATGACACACAGGTGAAGCCACAGAACATGTGGTGACATATAGATTAATAGAAATGGGCTGAGTTTAGTTATAAGAGCTAGCTAGCAAGAAAATTGAGCCATAGGCCATGGCCATGCAATTCGTAATTGATATAAGCTTCTGTGTGTGTGTGTGTTTGGGTCTGAGTGGCTGCAGGACGGGGTGGGACACAGGAAAACCTCCAGCTACAGGGGCCACCACTGCATCCCACAACTCTGACTTGTGCTGAAGGTTGATGCTGCTGCATCCTGAGGTCCTGGCTCCCATGCATTTTCTGCAGTCCATCCCTGATCCAACTGTGCTTAGAGCTTGCCACACTTGGACAAAGCTTTTCCCCCCTGGGGCTGTACTGTCTGTAGGTGGCTGTAGGGTGTTTCCTCTCTGTGCCAGAGAATCAAGGTAGAGACAAATGTTCCCAGGCCGTACAGTGTAACATGAATTGCTAAACGGTCTTATTAATAAAAATCCTGGAGCCAGATATTGGGGTGAAATCTGAAAGATCAGAGAAACAGAACAAGCCACTGCTGACCTCACCTCACCAACTGCTCAGCCAATCCTGTTTCCATGAATCCTCAGACTGAAAGTCTCTGAGTCCTCACCCCTGAGTGTCTCAGATGAACTGCTTAAAAGCCTCTAGTTCCTGGTCCTCATGCATTATATACCTTTCTGCTTCCTGCCATCACTTCCTGGGATTAAAGGCATGTGTCCTTCCCAAGCAAAGGCATGAGATCTCAAGTGCTGGGATTAAAGGTGTGTGCCACCACACCTGGCTCTGTTTCCAGTGTGGTCTTGAACTCACAGAGATCCAGATGGATCTCTACCTCCCAGTGAGTGATAGGATTAAAGGCGTGTGCACCACCACTGTCGGGCCTCTATGTCTAATCTAGTGGTTGGCTCTGTCCTCTGATCCCCTGATAAGTTTTATTTGTTAGAGCACAAATAAAATATCACCACAATGCAGGATGGAAGCCACAGTCCTGACTTAGGATGTTGATTTCACAAGCTGGCGAAGCGTTGGCCTGTCTGGTCTCTGCAGGAAGAACAAGGAGGCACCACATAGTGGGAACAAGTCCCTGAGGCTGAAAGGAGAAGGCAGTGTGGGGTTCTGGAGAAGGCCAGGAGAGGAGACAGGGTCAGAAAGTGGGGAGGCACATGAGAACCCCAAAGGAGGCTGAGAACCCAGCAAGAAGCAGATGACATGCTGGCCTCCCTGCCTCTGGACTCATAATCAGGTTGGGAAACAACGCTTGGCTCCTGGTGCGCTTCTCCGAGCTGAGGGGGAGAGAAGGCGAGTCTGCAGTCTGCCGGAGGCTGGCTCGCCCACACTATCCCTCCTCCCTGTATGAAGCCTTCCTTTTTATCAAAGATCTGTGTTTTTGTCCTAACCTTTTAAAAATGCACATACATATACATATATAATTATTGTTTAAGAAATGAATGGGCCCACAGTGTACCATTATACCATCTCGGGTTTCTCTGAGGTGACGGTGTACTTGGAGATATTTCCTGGTCTCTGTACAGCTATCTCATTCTTCTTAGTGATACAACATGATTTCCTAACAAGTCCCTGGCAGACAGTCACATGGCTTCCGTGATTCTTTCTGTTCAGTCAGAGACAGGTTTCTCTGTGTGTTGTGCCTGTTCCTATGTGCGGTGTGTGCCTGTGACATGTGCTCAGTATTTGTCTACTTTCTTTTCTTCTTTTTTTTTCTTTCTGAGACAGGGTCCCATTATGTAGCCCTGGCTGACTCAGAACTCACTTTGTAGACCAGGCTGTCCTCAAATGCGGATATCCACCTGCCTCTGCCTTCTGAATGCTGAAATTAAAGGCACACAACCTCTATGTCCAGCAAAGATGTATTTATTTCTTCCTTCGTGTGTGTGTGTGTGTGTGTGTGTGTGTGTGTGTGTGTGTGTGTGTGTGTGCCTGTGTGAGTTTATATGCACAATGTGTGTGCAGGTGCCCTCCAAGATCAGAGGAATCAGATCCCCTGGAACTGGAGTTACAGACAGTTGTGAGCCAGTTGGTGTAGGTGGGGGGAACCGAACCCAGGACCTCTGCAAGAGCTGTACATGCTCTCAATGGCTGAGCCTACTTTCTAGCCCTCACTCTTCTCTTGTAATGAAATGGTCACTATACCATGTGTGTTTTCTGTGCACGTATTTCATGCATTCATGCTGAATGTTCATGTCTGTTGTATGTGCACATCTGTGGCATGTGTCCTGTGTTTATGTATGGGGGTGTGATGTGCAAATGCTTGATGCATCTTAATTTAGTAAAAATAGGAGCCCTATCTCAGAGTGTGTATGCTGTGTGTAAGCATATGCATGTATATTATGTGTGCACAGTGTATAATATGGGAGTGTAAGCTCAGTGCCTTCCCTTCCAATGAAGCAAGAGTATGTATATATATGTGTGCTATGTGCATGTATCATATATATGCATCCTGTGTGGTGTGTATGTATCTTTTGGTAAATCAGGAGCCCCATCTTGGCCAAGCTCACCATGCCTGTCAGGTTTTGAGGAACTGGCATAAGCCTCAGAGGTGATAGGCCAAAGTACCTAGTCAACAAAGATCTCTAGAAGGTCATGGGTCTCAAGACTGGCCAACCAGAGTCCATCTGACACTGCCTTTAGAGATGAGTCTACTGTCTATCAGGAGGGCTCCCAAGGCTGCTAGCAACCAGTCTCCTGCTTACATTGGAGAGACCTTGTCTCTATGTGCATCACAGAGCCCAGTGTCTTGTGCTCCTAGGTGCTTCAAGCCAGCACCCTTGTGTCCCCCTGGCTGTATGACCCAAAAAGTTCCCTTTTCCCATCAACCACCATTCTTCATCTGTATGGTGCCTAGCATGAACCTGGTACTAGAGTTAGTAGTCAGGGCCATGCTGGCATGTACTTCATAAGCTATGGTACCTTGTGACACTATGCCTGGACACATGGTGAATTTACCCCAGACAGGAAACTGATGACAGACCAAAGTATGGGTGCACCATAGTCCAACTTGATAAACCAATGAGTTTGTAGGGGTTACTTACAGGAGCAGAAGGGACTCAAAGACAACTATGTCACCAAAACTCCAGCATGGGTCACACTGAGAAAAGGTACCTGGAGTGCATGGCAGAACACACGGCATGGCATGTAGACAGCTCAATAGGTTGGAGACTGTTTCTTTCAGGTAGCTCAGGAGGTCTGAGAGTGTCTCTCTGCAGTTTTTACCGCTTATATAAGCCCAGGGAGGAAGAGGTCTAATGAATCTGCTCAGTTTTAGGGACTTCCTGAAGGCTTTGAGTTGTTTATTTCCTGAGTTTGATCAGTTTCCCAGAAGGATGGGATGGAAGTTTATCTCAGAGGAAATTACAACAGAAAATATGAAATGGGGAGAGGAAACTACCTGGTTCCCTACAGATGATGACACAGGTTCCTGTCAGACACCTACTAAGGATATGGGGCAGAGGCTACCCTGCTGCCTGGCTGAGCAGGGTGGTGACCATGGGATTCCAGCAACTGCCCAGCTACTTCTGGATGCCTAGGAGACATAGAAGGCAACAGAATGGAGGCTGTGAAATCTAAGATGAGGTGGAGGAATTACAGAACCTTGCTGCATCCTGAGGCAATCTCGTTTCCTTTGTAGCTACAGGGCTGACCCAGCTGAAAATGAGACTCAGGATTTGATCACACAGCGCACAATGACAACGCTGATTGAATTTGCAGCCCTGACAGATGTGTTTTATAAACGCCAGGGCACTGATCAGAGAGGAGAGGGGTGCTACAGCATGTTATTGAACTTGGATGAGTCTGACATACAGCTGCTTCTTCCTGCCTGGAGCGATGAGTCTCTCCTTTCCTGAGAAGCCCGTGAAGAGTTCACAGGAGTGAGTTCCCCAGGATAACACTGACTCTCCTCTGTCCACTCCATCAAGAGCCTGTTCCTATTTGTCTCAGTTTTGACCCAGGAGGAGATCATCCCCATGACCCACTGAGAGAGGAAGAGAAAACACATCTCCAGTTTCCAGACACTTCTCTTTGGTACAGCAGAGCTTTCAGGCCAGAAATTTGTGAAGATGGGGTCTGTTTGGTTGGTTACAGATGCAAACAGAAGTCTTGGGGAGGGTGGGTGGACTTCTTAAGAGAGGCAGAATGTCAGGGAAGACAAGCTAGACTTGGCCCAGGGTTTGCAGTTCGCCAAGTCCCAGTGGTACAAACTCCTGGAGACTCAGTTGTGGCGCCAGCAAGGAGGGTGCCCACTGGGGGCTGACACGTGCTTTAGACCTGTGACCCACACAGGGTTCTGTTTGATCCATAGTTAGACTACAGATCTGGAATTAAGACCAGAAGCAAGAACAAGGGAGGCAACATATTTGCAGCTTGAGGCTTTCTCCCCAGGGCTCCAGGTACCGCTGAATTAGACACTGTTTTTCCTGGGTGGAAATGCTTCCAGCAAGGGCTGCAGCAGTGGTTTCACTCCGGCCTTACAGGTTCTGCGTCAACAAAGAAAGAGACTTTTATATTGGTTGTAGGCGACAGATCTGTCAAAGGAAGTGGGTGATAGGGACCTGAGGATCAAGTCTTGAGTGTCTCTGGGGACCTCGCTGGTCTTTATCTGATGATAAAGGACCGTAGAAGATGAGAAGCAACTTGAGAAGGCCAGAGCGGCGGAGAGCGCAGCTTCCTGAAGGAGGGTGGATGGTTTTGCAGTCAGTGAAAGAACTGCAGCTGAGGGGCTGGTCGAATCAAAGGGAACTTAAAGCAGATGGAATAAGGAAGGAAAGAACTCTGCTTGGGCAGCCAGGGAGTACAGCCATGCTGTCTACCCCGTTTAAGATGTGTTTATTTGCGCATGTTTCCAGATTTCTTCTCTGTTCCCTGTTCTTAGTATATGGCATTTAACATTTAACCTAATGCTGGAGAGTATCCAGGCTGCATGAAGACTGAACTGAAAGGAGGGGTCAGTGTTGACTACTGGGGAGAGGTGAGAACGTTCTCCTGTGTGCAGGAGATGGCTGCAAATAGGATGTGCCAGTGCAGCTTTTGTTTGGGAGAGCAAGGAAGCAGCTGGATTCTGAGGGCATGATCCAAGTCCCGCTCTTTGAGGCTGGAAAAATGGGAGCTATATTTCCTGGGCTCACTGTAAGCTGTCATGTCAACATGAGCCAATGAAGTCACTTGGAAGGACAGCAGAGAGCCAGCTGCTGTGGTGGCTAGGCTCGGGGTCTGGACCCAGGTACACAGCATGAAGGCTCTGGTTCTTCCTTTGGTGGCGGGGCAGGGGCTCCTGCTCCAGTACAGTGGCTGCAGTACTGTTCACGGCAGAAGCAATACCATAGCTGTTCCTTCAGCCAGCACAGGCCTTGAACAGCCTTGTCTTTCTGTCCCCTCTCAGCCCTGGGTATAGAACCTTCCTTACTTTCCTGTTTGTTGTGCTGCTGGGGTTGGAATGTGTCCCCCAAAGCTCAAGTGTTGGAAATCCAAACCCAAAACTTAAATGTTAATGGTGTCTGGAGGTTTAGTCTCTAGGAAGTGACTGGGTGTAGAGGAGGTCTTGAAGGAGGTTCCCAGGTGGCATCAGCAGAATAAGAGAGGCCTGATCGTAATGATGTTCTTTGTCCCATGTGACACTCCCATGTGTTATATTTGATGTAACTGAGGTCTTTGTCAGAAGTCACTAGATGCCAGCACCATGCTCCTGGACTTTCTAGCCTCCAAATGAGCCTCGCTTCTTTATAAATTAGCCCCTCTTGGGCATTTTCTTATATCAGTAGAAAATGGTCTAAGATTTATGCTCAGGGTGTTATAGTGATTGCTACAGAATGAGACATCCTTCATATGCCCCAGGCTCTTGGATGTCTTTTTAGGTACCTTCAGCTTCCTGGCTTTTCTGAATGTAATGCTCTGCAAGATAGTTAGGGTGAAAATGTTCCATCTTCTAAGTAGTGAAGGAGGGCATGTTGACTTCAGATAGGGCTCCGGGCCTCAGACCCTTCACAATTGAGGCAGATAGTTCTTGCTGTGGGGCTGACCTAGGCCTGTTTCCAGAAGTCACTTGCATCTCCAGAGTGATAGCCAGCAGTGTGTCAGGCATTCCAGGGCCCTTGGGACACTTTCCTTGGGAGTAAAAACACTGGGTAAGGGAACAGACACAGAGGTGGGCCATTTCCTCAAAAGGTGGCACAGTGGGGTTCTGGGACATAGGGGCATGCATAGCATCTTAAAAATAAAGACAATTTTTAATTTCAGAATAATATACTTTAGCTGCAGAAAAATGCAAAGGACTCAGAAATACACAGAGCAAAGAGTGTGCTGGCATCATGCGACTGTGGCAGTCAGAGAAGACAATTCCCAGTGTTTCACTTTATAATCTGCTGTGTCCGGTGCATATAAATAGATATATTTTCTATTTTTCAACAAAAGAGAGATTATGGTGCGCACAATGTCTTGTGATGTCCTATTTTCACATAAAGACATAGGATGACCATCTTTTCATATCATGATTACAATTTTATAGTATACATCCCCCCAGCTGTTGATTGTGACTGTCTGATGGGGCTGTTATTGATGCATTCTCCATTGTTCTCTAAAAAATGTATTTATACCACACAACTAATGTATATTTATTATAGAAATTTGAAGATGGAGATAACCACAAGGCAGGACGAATGTGCCAGTGTCTCAGGGTGTATCCGGTCTGATTTCTCATATAGAAACTGATTTTCTTTCTTTTTTTTTTTCACGTTATTTCATCACTTGTTCTTTTCACACAACAATACAGCACTTGCAACCACACTTGTGCAATGCAACAATATAGCACTTGCATCTACACTTGTGCAACGCTGGCCTGGACAGCTGCATAGAATTCTGTTGTATGAAAATGGGTCACACACACACACACACACACACACACACACACACACACACACACACACACAGGTGGCTGCCTATTATCTGACATTACAAGAAAAGGAAAAGGCAGCAATCAATGACCCTCAAGCTGATTCTTTGGTTTTTTGTGACGCAGTTCTACGGGGGTGGGGTAGGGTGGGGTGGGTGGGGTCAAAAGGTGGTCAAAATGGATATGGAGGGTGAAATTGCCCTCTAACAAGCTATGCCACCTCAGGTCGCTCGGAAGCAGGAACACCCAGATTCACCCGCTCTCCAACCCAGGTGCAAAAACAGTAATAATGAAGAGCCAATTTCATAGGTGAAAACGGGGGCTTGTTGTTTTAATTTGCATGTACTTGAATACTAATGAGGCTGAGCATTTTTCCCAAATGCTTTTGATCTTTTTTCATTTCTTTCATTTAAAGTTGGGGGTTCAGAGTCCCTGTTCATTTTCTATTTGTATGTTAATATTTTCTTGTTTCTTTGATATGTTACAGATGTTAACTCTTTACCAGGGTATTTACAGGAGTGTTGAAATTATTTCCCCACACCCATCACCTCTTTTCCACTTTGTTTTTATTTTTCATTTTCTTTATTCCATTTTTTTAACCTTGCAGAAATTTAAGGTGACAATACAGTCAAATTTTGTGACTTTTGCTTTTGGCATCATGCCTAGGAAAATGTCCTTAACCTCTAGATTTACGTATTCTTATCTATACATTATCTATCTATCTATCTATCTATCTATCTATCTACCTACCTACCTATCTACTATCTATCTATCTGTCTGTCTGTCTGTCTGTCTATTTACCTACCTCAAATATGATATGCAAGTGTTGTTCCATTGAATGGCATCCCTAGTCCCTTGAATTATTTCCCCCTAGAACTTAATGTATTTGGGTTAGTGGACATTATTACACAAAGCCTCTTTTGCTCACTGTCCTGCTACCCAGGGGTATGGCAGGAACATGTGTTTGCCTCTCTGTGCTCAACTCTGCTCTGTGGATGTTGGAGTTTTTCATCCGGGATACATTTAAAATATGGGAGGGTGACTGGATCCATCTCCAGTTGGCTTCTCAATGTTGCCTGTCCACTCATGACAGTTTTGGTCAGTTTTGTGATATTCTTGAAATGAAACTTCCTGTGGGTTTTGGCATTCCATCATCTCATTTGGGTTAAAGCTGAATGAGCCATGTTAGGATCGAGTCTTTCTGAACAAGGATAAGGCATGTGTCTGCATTTATTCAAGCCTTCTGAGGATCTTTCTGGAAACTTTTGTAGTTAAAACAAAAGCATTTCCAGGTCAGAAATACACTGGGGTCAGAGAACAGGGTCCATGCAACCCCCCTTTGATTTTTTGGTGGGTACTATTTCTTTATTTATGTATTCTGACAGCTTATTTTGACTATTTGACTAGTTTATTCCTGAGTTGTCATTAAGGAAGGCCGACTTGTCAGATTCCAAGCTTCACACCTATACTTGCCTGTCTCTCTGCACATATGACCATATGCCTGTGTGTGCGTACTATGCCATTAATGATATATTTACATTCTTTGTTGATTTCATTTGCCTACTTGTACTATCAAGAGTTTGAGATGTAAATTATAGTTCACAATTAATGTTTTTGCCAATCCCCTCCCTATTTTAGCATTCACTGTCAGGACTGGAGAGGTGCCTCAGCAGTTAAGAGCAGTTGCTTCTCTTGCAGAGGACCTGGTTCAGTTCCCATCTCCCCCCTGGAGCATCTCACACTCACTTGCAACTCCAGCTCCAGGGGGGCTCTGACACTATCTACTGTCCTCTATGGACATTGCATTCATGTGCACACACACACAGACACATGCACATAAACAAAAATAAATCTAAAATAGAAGTTTCACTTTCTTTTAGAATGTGATGTCATTTGGTTCTACGATCTCATGACCTTTTGGGTTTCCTGCCCTACGAAAGGCTTTCTGTCATATGCTACTGAACCTGAAGTGAATACTTGTCCCACGTGCTCCTTCTGATTTTTTTTATGCTGGTGCGTTTCTATCATTTATAAGGTTGCGTTAGAAGATCGAGTATGAACGGTACTTAGTCTGGTGTTGTCTGACTCCTTATGGAAAGAGCTGCTCTTTAGTTAGGTGGGTATTGTAAAACAGCATCTGGCACTTACTATCATTAAGGATTCGACTCTTCAACTGTCTCCTTACTCCGGGTTCTGCTTTCCCTACTTCTATTGCCATCTTCTTGCCTTTACATTTTTTAAGAAGTTATTTTATGTGTATGGGTGCATCCTCTGCTTGCATATCTGTGCATGCACGCAGAGTGCCTGCAGAGGCCAGAAAAGGGAATTGGGCCCCTAGAACTAGAGTTATAGATCGTTGTGAACTGCTATGTGGGTACCGGGAATAGAGCCCAGGGTCCTCTGCAAGAGCAGCCTGTGCTCCTCACCACTGAGCAGCCTCTCCAGTTCCACAGATCTTCTTGGCTTTTGATGGACTTCAGGGTTCTGGGAAGTTTGTGTGTTCTTTTTCCATCTCTTCAGATTCACACTTAGACCTCATGCTTCTTGCTTCCATATCTGAGAGCAAAGCACAGTGTCTCGGAAGCCTCCTATTTAAGATTCCCATTAGAGTGCCTCCTGATTCAGACAAACTACACCTCTGTTCTGCTTGGCTTCCTTCTGTGCCCTGGTCCAGGGGTGTGCTGGCTGTAGGGCTGGTGTAGGATCCTGAGAGATGCTTGCGCACTGAGCTGGACACCTGCCTCCTGGGAACACTGCTTAGTGAAGAGCAGTGCTCCAATGCAATCAGACATATGATGGTCCTAATGGTAATTGGGAAATAAGAAGTTGCATCAAAGGGGCTCTTTTTGTTTTTATAGTGGTTTGGGCAGGATCAGAAGGGGATCACAAGGGTCCCTGAAATGCCCAGAAATCAGCAGCTGTTGCTATCTTCCAGGGCTGAGAGGTTGGGGAAGGACCAGTGCTGGACCCAGGGGAGGGACAGGCTTTCATCAAGACAATGGCAGCAGCTATAGGGTGTCTGGAGGAGGGAGTGAGGATGGGAGGGTGTTGCATGACTTTTCCTGGGGGGACATGAACAAATAAATGAGTCTTCACTGCAGACAGGACACCAGCAACCAAGCGAAGAATGGACTCCTGCCAAGTCTGGCTTAGTGAGTCAGTGAGTCTATGGGGTCACTCACAGAGTGTGAATGAGGGTTTACTTACAGGGGTGTGGGTGAACGGCTGCCTTTGAGAGCACGGCTGACTCAAAGCAACTACATCAGTAAGATGTCCATCACCCCAGCCTGGGTGACCACTCGTGAGCCCAGCCTGCAGGCAGTTCCTCCGGGGGAGCCAGGCACAGCTCACTGCCTGGTGAATTGGGTAACTTGGAGCTTCCTGCACCAAATCCTTCAAGGTTCTCTCAGAGGAAATCTTTCAATTCCATAAACAGCTACATGACAGAGGGGAAGCAAAATCCCAATGATTTTCACCTTGTTCTGCTCAGTGCCAGCAGCACTGGAGCTGGTCCTCAGCATCACAGCAAGCTGACCCGTGTCAGAGAGTCAAAAGGTCATCCTTCTGGGCACAGGTAGGTGGCAAGGAGGATGGAGAGAAGCCAGCTAAGGGTAGCTTCAGAAAGCTGATGAATCCCAGTGTTGTGTTTCTGCTTTCTCCTGTGTCATGTGGTAGTAGAGGGATACCTGCTGTAGCTTCCGCTCACTACCCCACATTCATGTGACAATATCCAACCAGGAAGTATGGGGGTGAGAGTACCATAGCCTCCCTGGGATACCCTGGCTTGTGTTCCTGATACTTCCAGAAGGCCATATCACAGGTCCTTGGCCAAGTGGAAGTCAAGGTGATAGATGGTTCCAATTGCTACAGACTGTCACAGTCCATGCTTTTGTTGGATACACCAGGTTCTCTGGCCCACGGCTGTCTGGTTCATGCCCCACAAAGAGTGTCACAGAGATAGTTGCCTTTAGGCCTCCTCCTGTTTTATATGCCTGCAAGGACTGAAATAGCTGGTCACTCCCTGAAGCTTTAGAATCTTTTCTTCAGCTCGGATGCTGCAGAGACACAAGGTGTGGATGGGCAGCTCAGCCCTTTTTAGTGTGGAACTGTTTTCCTAGGCAGGAACTGCATGCACACACATATGCACGCACACACACACACACACACACACACACACACACACACACACACACACGGCTCATATAAACCCTGCCTTTTGAGACATGTACTTTCTTGGCTTCCTGGAAACTTCCTCCTCGTCCCCTCCTTCTCTTGTTTCTTTCATCTCTTTGACCTTCTGTTGAGAGCCCCAAGGCTTGTGCAGATCCTCCTCTTGTATCTGTTATGGAGTTACCTAAGTGTCAGGACCTCAGTCACTTTTAGAGACTAACAAGAGCCACACTCTCCAGCACCTACCTAACAGCTGATCCAATCACACAACACTCTTCTTGCTGTGACAAACATCATCCATCCAGAGGCTAAGTGGCCTCAGCAATGCCAGTTTATCCTTCCCCAGTCCTCCAGGTTGGGGGTCCCAGAGTCCAGGTGTTAATAGGGTGGTGTTGCTCTGGAGAGGAATGGGGACTCCATCTCTCGAAGCTCCATGTTCCCTGGCTGGAAGACTCTTCCCACTCTTCAGATCCCTGTGACATCTTATAGGGGTCACAAGCCAGACAGAAGTGGCTAAGAGAGCCTGGTGTGTCTGGCAGAGGTGGCAGATTATAACTGTCTATGGCCACCAGGATCACCTATCACCAATGTCCCTGGGGCTCTGTGACTCTGTCCCTCTTATCTCCTGCCTGCAGTGCCTTGGGGATGACATGAGGCTCCATTTGGGCCATCCAGAACCATCTCTACCTAAGGATCCTTTCCGTAACCACGCCTGTGAAGGCTCTTTCTTTGCTATGCAACACCTTTAGGGGAATTGGGATATGGATCTCTCTGAGGACATTTGTCCAGCACAACGTGCAAACAGAACTCTGGACATGCCTTCCCACCAGCACTTCCTGCCTCAGACTTCAGTCATGATCAGCCTTGCTCCTTTCTCCCTCCATCTCTCAGGCCAACCCTTCTAGGGGAATCTGGAGACTCTCCTCTGAACCGTACCCATACCCCAGCCACATCTCCCACCTGCTGCCCAGTCCTGAATGGCTCATTCAAGGGCAGACCCTCAGCAGGGCCTGGCCAGCCTTGGCTGGTGCTCTTTGTCTTTCTGGTCTTAGAGTCGGCACTCCCTCTCTCTTGCATGGTAGCTCTCTCGCTTCTCTTTGTTCTGGCTGTGCACACCCCAGGCACCTCCCTGGCCCTTCTCTGGGTCTCCTCTCCTGGAATTCAGTTTCTTCGTCCAGCTCCTGCTGCATTCTGGTCACAGTGTCAGGGCTGCAGGTGCAGTGAGCTGCTTACCTGTATACCTCAAGTGGGATGTCACCCTGCTTCACCGCAATCCAGGCTTCATCGGCTGATCAAGTGAACAAGAGGTGGAAGCCAGCTGGACAGCTGGGAGAAGGGAAATGGCTTTCCCTTGGGTATGAGATCGAACCCCCACAGGGCAC
The DNA here is from genome assembly GCF_903995425.1 of Onychomys torridus. Taxonomy (NCBI): domain Eukaryota; kingdom Metazoa; phylum Chordata; class Mammalia; order Rodentia; family Cricetidae; genus Onychomys; species Onychomys torridus. The sequence goes on from NC_050445.1 coordinate 109,342,142, forward strand.
CTCAGAGGTTTGGGAGTGGAGAGTGGTAATCTGAACGGGGCTCTGGAACATTTCCCTTTAGCTGGGGGTGGGGGTGGGGATTGGGTGGGGAATGCCTGGAGGTAGGGGAGGGGGGGATAGGAGGATGAACCAGGCAAGAGGACTAAGCCAAGTGTGCATGCTACAGAGCTCTGAGATCGGGGGCTGGCTCCTGACTGTGAGGAGGAGGAGGGACTTGACCATGAGGGAAGCTGTGCTTCACCTGGATTATGTTTGTGAGAAGGGGGTACAGTTGTGTCTTCTGGGACATGTGTTTCCTTCAGGAAGTTCTGGTCACTGTTTATGTGTGCACCCATGAGCTTCTGGGAGTGTCTGGGGTGTGGTTTGTGTGCGTGTGTGTATCCTTGGGTACCCACGTGCGTGTGAGAGTTATCCTTGTTTGCCTGTGTCTGTTTCAGGGTCACTGTATGTGTGCCTTGGTGCTTTGTGAGAAGGTATGTTTGATGTCTGCTATCTGGTACCTTTGGGTCTGGATTTCCATAAATGTATGTAAGCATGCATGTATCCATGAGAGTATGTGTGAGAAGGTGGGTCTGTGTCCCCTACAGTGTGTCTATGTGTCCCACTGTGTGCCTGCATGTTCCAATGCGTCTGGGTATCTATATATATGTTAGTGTAAGTGGTTTGGTGAGCATTAGAAAAGTCGTGTTTGTGCATCCATGCGTGGCTGCCCCAGGCATATATATGTACATGCCAGTTTTCAAATACGCTGCTTTGTCTCTTCCCAGTATTCCCTTAGATGGGGAGTCCACCTGCCTTAGAGCCCTTGCTAGGGAGCACTGTGTCCTGTCCTGAGACCAGGTAAGGCAGAGCAGGTGGTTTGAGGCTGGTCTTAGGAGTAAGCACACCATTGGTCCATCCTGTCCTCCTGTCACTGTCCCCGAAATCCTGTGTCCAAGTTCAGTCTGGAAATCAGCCAGTTCCAGGGCTCTTAAGCCCAGCACCCTCCTCTGTCCCATGCTGTCACCAAGGCCACTTGCTCGGGTTAACTGATGGCACTGAAAAACCCATTAAGTGCCTGCTTCTCCCAGTCATTTGCTATCGCAAGGCAGCCTGGCTGACACATGCTGGCTCTTCTTCACATAATTGGAGAAAGTTTTCTCGTCACCCGGTTCTCTGTATGGCAGCGCTGGCCCTCTTGGGCCCCTCTCTGCCATCACGCGGGCTCTTCTCTCCTCCTTCAGAGGCTGACCTAATTTCCACTCTGTCATTTTCTCCTCCATGCCATGTCAGTTTCCCTGGGAGCTCCCAGGAGCCTCAGTCCCAGCAAGCCATCTGCTCCTTCTTTCTCCTCCCCAGAGGAATCCTGGGATAGTATAGCTGTACCCGGGGGAGGCAGGAGCAGTCCTGTCGCATACTAACCCCGACAGAAGGCAGATTGTAAGGCATCTGAACTCAGGGACCTGCCCAGGCAGCATGGTTCATCTAAGATAAGAGCAGGGTACCGGCCACAGTGCCGGATGCTGGACATCCAGACAATTGCTTTTGCAGATGTCTCCCCACACTGAACCTTGAGGTGGGCAGGCTGACACCCAGCATGCTGCACCCCTGGTTTCCTTGAACCCCTTTATCAGCCTCTGAACCCCTTGTTTCCTCTGAGGCCTTTTCTCCAGGTTCCCATTGTCAGAGTATCCTGTAGCCAGTGCGGCACTCCAGCCAGATAGGTGGACTCTGCTTTGTGAGGATCTGGCAATGCCCAAATGAGGTCAAGCTCTGGGGAATACATAAATAGTGCCCTCATCAAGGAGAGGAGCAGTGTCCCTCTCAGAGTCCTGGACGTGGAACCCAGGCTGGAGCCTCAATATGCACAACCTCATGAATGGAGAGCCCAGGACATCTTCTGACTGTCTGCTTCCCATACCAGCTGGAGACAGATAAGCCTTATCCTTGGAGTCCCTGGTAGATAGAGCCCCAGCGTGCAGGTTGCTAGAGCCTTGTGGGCTTTCCTGGAGTTTAACTCAGTTTCCCTAATCTCTAACCCAACCATGAAGGGGTGGGGTTCCAAAGTTACCTTTGGTCATGGTATTTTATAACAGCAACAGAAAGCAAACGTTTTATTTCAGCTTATTTCAGACTAACAATCTGTCATGAATGCAAGTCAGGGCTAGCATTCAAGGCAGGAACCCAGGGGCAGGAGCTGAAGCAGAGACCTTGGAGGAACACTGCCTAGCACCTTACTCCTCAGGCTGACATCCAGCCACATTTCTTAAACCTCCCAAGGCCACCTGCCCAGGGGTGGCACCACTCATAGTGAACTGGGCTCTTGAACATCAGTCATTTAGAAAGCGCCCCCCGACTTGCTTCCAGGCCTATCTTACAGAAGCATTTTCTCATTTGTCGTCTTCCCATATAACTCTAGCTTGTGTCAAGCTGACAAAAAACTAACCAGGCACCAGGCCTTACTTGCCACAGCCCTGCTCTGCCAGCCACCACCCCAGACTCTTCTCATCATTGTCCTGGTACTGACTGTCAGAACAACTATTTACCTTCCTGGCTCCCCAACACTGATCAGTCAGGGCTGACCTGGAAGCCTATCCATCCCAGTCAGGCTCAGCTTTCCTGAGTACAGATGTCTGTGTCCACTTAAGCGAACAGCAGCCAGATGAGAGAGGTGCTATCTCCGGGCAGCGGCTTGCCCATGGCATCCCCCAGGCCTCCTCACCCTCTGACTCCAGGGTGTGGCCATTATACTGTTGCTGCCCCCAATGGCCTGTTCCCAAGCCAGCCTCCAGGGAGTTCAGGGCCTGGCTCAGCTCCCACCCAAAGGTTCTGTACTCACACATGTCCCTTCAGGGTTGGCACATCCCTTGTGGCATGCTGTGTCATCATTATACAGTATTCCAAAGTGCACATGCTGTCTGGAGCCCTGGAAGATTTTTAATTAGTGGATAACGTTCAACACTCCAGAGACTTCATGTGAAGTCATAGATGTCTGCCTTCTCTGGAACCCTTGGGAGGTCGAGCCACACGGGTGGCATGCCTGTGCTGGGTGGAATTAGTGCTCAGGCAGGAAGTCCTCATGGGAGCCATAGTTCCTGCCTTCCTGCTATGGGCTGCACCCAGGCTGGTTCCTGCATGAATACCACATCAGTGTGGCCCTGCTGGCCTTGTACTGGAGCCGCTGGGGATTTCCACACAACATCTGCCTCCAGAGGACTAACCTGATCACTGGCAAACTGCCCATCCACATATCCCCTCCATTCCTCCCTGTGCATAAGCCTCACCACAAGGCTCTGGGCTCCATCTTTTCCGGAAGGGGTCTACCTACTCACTTTTGGAATGGGCCCAGACACATGACTTGTTTTAACCAAGGGGCACTGGAGAATGTGGGTGGGAACTAGCGGCCTGCCGAGGCTGCTGTTGGGTGAGCCGGCCAGCCCCACAGGAGGATAAGAAGCTGAGGCTACAGCCAGGGAAGCAAGCTGTTAATCAAGGTACGGGAGAGCCTGGCAGATCTGGGTTAGGCTTGTACCCATCTTCCCAGAGAGCAGTGTATTGATAAATCTTGGTTGTTTTGAGCCTTAAGCTCCTGGATGGTGTGCTACATGGTGGAAACTAGTTGATATAGTACATGTTTGCCACAAGTCAGCTGATTCTGCCAGAGGGCCCTGGAAAAAGGATGTTACCGCTCCTCTTCACTCTGACCTGTCCCAAGCTACTACCAGAGGATCTCAGGGCCCCTCTGGTTCTGTATGATAAGGTCTGCTGCCTACCAGGCCCCAGGGAACACTGCAGAGAGCCACACCATCAAGATGTCTCCTCTGCTGGGTAACTCCTGCTGGGTATACCTATGTTCTGTCGGCCTTAACTATGGAGGCCCACACACAGCTCATATACCCAGTGCCCAGCCTGCTACCCTGTGCAGCACTCTGGCTCTCAGATGCCCTGGGCACACACAGGGTCCTCAGACCCTCATCAAGGCCACTGCCTGCCTTTCACCATCTCATGCACGATCAGGTCACCTTTAGCTTTTCCAACTGTTGAAACTGTGGGATGAGCACTGACCGAGTAGAGTAGACACTGTGAGTGAAAGGTGCTGGCCTGCAGTGGTCCTGAGCTCCTTCACCCCGGCTCACGGCACATGCATGGACCTACACAACCGGGCATGCCTGCTCATACTCACAGGTGCACATGGTACACATGGACATGCACATTTCCTGTGAGCACCTATCTTCTAGATACCAGGCATTCCCCTCCAGGGTGAGGCTGTCTGTTTGGGGTCAGCATACTACCCCTGGGCCTGGCAAGTCCCTACCATACACAGGGTATGAGAAATTTCTAGTGCTGGTTAGAGAAGGGTGAGGGGCTGCTGGCCAAGCAGGGGTGAGGCTCCATCCCCACGTTCTCTCTGCTCATCCCTCTGGCTCTGGAATCCTCCCCATTCTACGCTGAGTGTGCTGTGTGCTCTTCCAGATGTCAGTGAGCTGAGACAGCCTGGAAGTGACAGGTGCTTCTTGGCTCCGGGCAAGCCCTGGGCTGAGGCTGAATTGGCTGCTGCAGCCCCTGTTTCCTGGGCTAATTGGGGAAGGAGAAGGAAAAGGAGGGGCCAGAGGGGAAGATGCTGAGCTCTGGGCTCAGGCTAAAGGCAACAAAGCTGCTCGTGAGAATGATGATCTGGGAGTGGGGGGGTGGGGAGTGGTGTGTGTGTGTGTGTGTGTGTGTGTGTGTGTGTGTGTGACACAGGGAAAGAGAAACGGGTATAGAGAGAGGCACAGAGAGGAGACAAAGAGAGACAGATGCAGATATACAGAGGGAAAGAGATCATAGAGAGGATGGGAAGGACAGCAAGTGGGAAGAGACAGAATGAGGAAGTAATAGTAGGAAAGAGCAAACTACAGGGAGGCAAGAGACAGGAAGATAGAGAGGGACAGAGAGATGGAAGGGGACAAAGATGTAGAGATACCACCCGTGGCAGGAACACCTTGGATCCTCTCATGTCCATCAGCATGTGGCTATGGTGAACCCTCTGATACATTCTAGCCCTGTTGGTCATAGGCCCTGCTTCTGCCTACCCTCTGTCTTCTCTTGTACCCTGGTCCTGGCCCTGGGATCCTTGGTTCTCCGCCTGCCCCAGGCCTAGACCACATTTTGGGTACGTGTGAAGCCTTGGCAAACTCAGGCTGGGCAGTGAAGATCCCTTCCACAGGATTCCAGGCTCTTCTGGGTTCCCCTCTTCGGGAGCAGAGCTCACAAGAATGGGTTGTCTCTTTAATCTAGAGGGACAGTGTTCTAGATCTCCAGATCTCGGTGCTCTGTGTGAATGCTGAGGTCTGGAGTCATGTAACAGCTGGTACATGTTAGATGCTGGCAGCCCGAGTTTTGGGGAGAGGCTGCTCTTTGAGCTGAAGACAGCAGCATGCTTGACCTCAGCAGAGTGTCAGCACAGGACATTGGCTGGGATGTGTCACTTAACTTCTGGAGACTGTCCACATCAGTGGAATGAGGACTATAGTGCCTCATGGAAGGTTGGTTGTCAGAAGGGCCATTGCATATGGGTAACAAGTACTGTGGAAGCACATGGGGTGTCAGAAGCAGGAGCAGCAGGTAGGTGGGCACCATGGGAGCCAAGGAAACTGAAGTCACAGTGGACGCCTGTTAGGAGGCAGGACCCATGTGGATGGGTATGAGTTAGCATGAAGCAAGGCCAGGCTTGCATCCTCACCGGCTATACCCAACTGGGTAGCTCTGGGTCTACTATCTCCATGGGTAGAAAATCTACCTAGAGATGGCTTAGAAGGCTCTGGCATTGTTTATGTCTATGTGGGGCAGGTAGTATGTATGTGCATGATGAGCAATGCGCGCGCACACACACACACACACACACACACACACACACACTTAGAAGTCAACTGTCAAGCACTGCAGTTTAAAATGTGCTTATTTATTTGGTTTGTTGGTGCACTATCTCCTCGGCTGCCTTTATAAATATTTATCAATGTTGTCACAGTGACATTTCCTGGGAGGAGGTGAGAAGGGGAGAGGAGGAGAGAGAGAGGAGGATGTCAGAGGGAGCTGACAGGTGGAAGGAGGCAGGCTCTAGGGCCCCAGACCAGCCTTGACGAGAGGAAGCTGGGGGCTGCTCTGAGCCAGCTGGGGGTCTAAAACAAGATGCAGAGCTCGAGGTCTCAGGTGAGTGTGATTCAGAACCTCCCGTCATGGGCTGGGACCACAATGACTTACTGAGCTAGTGGTTAATAATACTGACTTGCTGTAGTGAGGGTTCGGTATCTAATGCTTAACAACTTAACCACTTAAACATTCTGTGACAAAGGGTCTCTAGGCAGCCAGTAAGGAGCATCTTATGCCTTCTGCATGAAGGGCCCCTCAGGCCCTGGAGATCCATGCTGAGCCCAAACAGCCAGTCCTGCTCTCTGGGGTTCCCTGCTATCTTAGCAGAAGACAAGCGTTCCCATGAGATCACTATAAAAGCCTCAGAGATGGCATGCCAATGTGTGCTGTGTGAGTCTGTGCATATGGCAGCCGCATAAGGGTATGTTCATGAGAGAATTGCACACAAGTTTGTGTACCACTGTGTATATGCTCATCTGTGTGTAAGGATCTGGTGTATGCCTGCATGTGTACCTATGGATACGTATTTGTGTGTGAGGGTTGTGGTCTTGGTGCGTGTGAACCTGTGAATATGAACATATCTGTGTATGTGACAGGGTTGCATGTGTCCACTGCATGTGCTGTGAGCTGATGCAAAAGAGCTCAGGACTGCCGTAGTCCCAGGAAAAGACACAATCAGCTGCAGTGAAACAGGGAGTCCAGGTGACACAAGACAGTGGGGGCTTGACAGTCTGAAAGGAGATTGCCATTCTGAAGCTAAGAAAGTGAAGTTGCTGGTTCTATCAGCTAGCCTTTCCGGCATGAACAAATACCTCTAGCGTTTCATGGCCTGACACCCAGTTTTCGTTAGGTTTTATATTCCTGTGGTAAAACACCATGACCAAAAGCAACTTGGGGAGAAAAGGTTTATTTCAGCTTACAGCTCTCAGATCGCACTCCATCACTGAGGGAAGTCAGAGCAGGAACTCATAGCAGGAACCTGGAAGCAGGAACTGATGCAGAAGCCACAGAGGAGTGCTGCTTGCTGCTTTTCTCCCAGAGCTTGCTCAGCCTGCTTGCTTATAGCACTTAGGACTACCAGCCTAGAGGTGGTACCACCCTCAGTAGACTAGACCCTTCCACATCAATCAAGAAATGTCCTATAAACATGCCTACAGGGAATTTTCTCAATTGGGATTCCTCTTTCCAGAAGACTTTAGCCTGTGTAAAATTGACCACCACCACCAACAAACCCAGGACATGTCGCTCACTGGGCTCTCCACTCTCCTGTTGGCCATTTGGGCTGATGAATTCAGCTGTTCTTTGAGTCTGACTCCCATGTGGATCTTGGCTGGGATAATAAAGTCTTCCTTGTAGGTCTTCTGCTCCTGCAGTTATCCTGGGTGTCTTCACATTCTGATCCCAGAGTTCCCAGAATGAGGATATAAGCATGCTTTCTGAGGCCTTGGATTAGAACTAGTGAAATGTTATTTCCAATACATTCGATTAGCCTGGGGTCCTGACACATGGCTTTCCCCGACTCCCACTACCACTAGTGCAGCTCCTGTTAGGATTTAGGCATCTCTAACCTCACCCCTAAGGTAAAGCTCACCTCAGCCAGGCACTCAGCCAGGTATTTATGATGGCTGCCTCTCTTGTCCCACCTTGGTAAACCTCACCTTCACGGGGCACCAAGACCCTGTCTACTTCTTCACTTCCACTTCTATCCACAACCATCCCAAACCTTGACTGCCCAACCTACCTGCCCTGTCTTCCCATCTCCAGACATTCTGAGGTCAGAGCATGGCCTGCTGCTATGCAGGGCCACGGCCTCAAATGGTCTGTGTGTTCTCTGAATGCCCACAGCCCAACCTTCACCTTCACCTATTCCCTACTCATCAGCTTCCTGTACTCTACAGTGCAGCACCAAGGAAGGCTCTTTTGGCAACCCATTTAAAATTTCAATCCTACCCCCACCCCGACACCCTTCTCTGCTTTGATTTCTCCTACAGTGCTGTTATTTCTTGTTATACGCTACATCTTGGGGACTGTCTGTTGGCTCCTTCAGGACTGGGTGCTCATCGGCACAAGTGCTTACATCTTGTTTACCTTTATATCCTGCAAGAGGTACTTGACAAGCAGCTACAGATGGTTATGAGTGAATGGATGGTGTAGGAGATGGACAGGTGAATGGATCAGTAGATAGGGGTCAGGTAGATGGGTGGGTAGACAGGTGGATGGATGGGTGAGTAGATAAGTGAATGGAAGAATGATAGATAGGTGAAGAGCTAGATAGGTGGGTGGACAGGTGGATGAGTGAATTGTGGTCAGGTGGATGGATGAACAGGTAGATAGGTAGAAGAATGGATTAAGAGATGGGTGGATACAAGGATGGATGGGTGGGTGGGTGGATAGACAGGTGGATACATAGATGAATAAATGGCTATAAAGGTAGGATGGATATGTGGGTGGATAAGTGGGTGGCTTCCAGGTCTCAGGGCCTGACTGCTCATCTTGATCCCATCACAACCCCAGCCAAGTGGCCAGTCTCCCTGTGGTGTGTGTGGGAGGTGTGTGTGGGAGGTGTGTGTGGGAGGTGTGTGGGGGAGGTGGGGGTGGGAGGCGGGGGTGAGAGGAAGGAGTGAGAACTTGCAGCCTTCAAGCTTACATGATGGAAGACTGTCTGCAGCTGGCCTTGTGACCTTCTATTTCACAGCCAGGCCCACTCTTCCGGTGACTGAGTGCTCTTGCACTGGTGGGGGCTGGGAACAAAGACAACCTCAAAGAGGTTGACCAGGAGACACCCACAGGGAGCTCCTGAAGATCAGCCAGAGCTCCAGAGAAAAGTCACATGCCAAGGTGACCAAAGGGGACATCTGGGCACAGGCTCAAACTCACAGGGGTCAGAAAAGCAGAGGGCAGAGGCAGAGATCACTCTATCTGCCACTCTGCTCAAGCAGTGACATTGGCCAGGCTTGGTGGCTCACATCTTTAATCTCAGGACTAGGGATGCAGAGGCAGGTGGATATCTGTGAGTTCAAGGGTAGCCAGTGCTATGTAGAAAGACTTTGTCTCAAAAAAGGACTTTGTGTGGGAAAACAGCAGAAAACTCTGGCAGGTAGAAGGCACTTCACTGCACTGTTAGAGCGAACTGCACACACCTCTCCAGGAGTGCCTGTTCAGGGATGGGTGTGTGTGTGTGTGTGTGTGTGTGTGTGTGTGTGTGTGCGTGTGCGCGCGCGCGCGCGCGCGCGCGCCAGGCAGGTACACCGGGCTTACAGACCGGCAGCTCACGCTGGGAGCTGGGCAAACTGACACTGTCACAGTTGGTCACAGGAGACAAGCTTACTCTGAGGACACAGAATGACAGAATGACCTCACCAGTAAACGGGGCTGGGTGGGCAAGCAGCCACAGGTGGGGTTTATGCACTTTGTGCTGACAGGAGATAGGTTTCAGCAGAGCTGTGCTGTGCTGATACCTACACTGTGACCCACAGTCCAGGCTGCTCCCCTTGGGAGGAGAGGTGGCTGGAGGAAGCACATGTCAAGAGATAACTCAAAGCATAAGAAGCTTCCTCTGAAGATGCTAAGAGCTAGTGTAGCCAGGCAGCCCACATACCAGAGTCTCACTCCATCCCTGCCTCCCCATAACCACAATTAAAACATGGGATTTAAAGAGGAACCCCACAAACTTATCCTAAAATGTCTTAACAAGGATGAAATAGTTAGAATAACAAAGGTCATTTTTGAAAACCAGCAATGGTTAGAATAGCAAACATCATTTTTTGAAAACCAGCAAAGGTGTCCAATGTGCCCTTGACAGATTTGAACACATTATAGAAAGCCATAGTCACTTGTAGTGGTATTGTGTTTCCCAAAATATTGTGCACTCTAATAAACTTATCTGGGGTCAGAGAATGGAACAGCCACTGGATACAGAGACTAGAAAATGGTGGCACTCACACCTTTAATCCTGGAGTTCCAGAGGCAGAAATCCCTCTGGATCTCTGTGAGTTCAAGGCCACATTGGAAACATCCACGCCTGGTGACTCTCGCCTTTAATCCCAAGAAGTGAGCCTTTAATCCCAGGGAATAATGGCAGAAAGAGAAAGATATATAAGGTGTGAAGACCAGAAACTAGAAGCATTTGGCTGGTTAAGCATTCAGGCTTTTGAGCAGCAGTTCAGCTGAGAGCCATTTGGATGAGGACACAGAAGCTTGCAGTCTGAGGAAACAGGATCAGCTGAGGAACTGTCAAGGTGGGAAAGCTGTGGCTTGTTCTGTCTCTCTGATCTTCCAGCATTCACCCCAATACCTGGCTTCAGGTTTGATTTTATTAATAAGACCTGTTAAGGTTCATGCTACAGTCACTGAAGAGACTGGCATAGGAACAGAACTGAAGTCCAAAAGGCTCCTGGACCTGGTGATGGTGGGCTGTTGGACACAAGCTGCATTTTCACAGACTCAGCCATCTCAGTCCTCTAGTAACAAGTGAGAGTTAAACTTTAACTCTGCCCCATCCTGGCTCAGTGCTTAGGGCACAAGGACCAACCTGGTAGATACCAGATTTGGGGTGGGAATTGTTCTTGGTCCAAGAAGAGGAGACAGGAAGTCACCCTTTAAGATCTGGTAATGATCTGTAATGAGAAAGGGGGACAGCTGACTGCAGTCACATCACCCTGGACACACCAGCTCTCATCTGATCTTGGACACTAAGCAGAAAGGAGCCCAGTCAGCACTTAGAGAAATGGAGACAGTCAAGGAAGGCAGGCTGGGGAGAGGCGGTCTTTCCAGGAGTGTCTGCTAGGGGAGGGTATCTTGATGGTGTGTCCTCACACACAGGCCAGCTTTTGTGAGATTGTTAACATTAATCCTCACAGCTGGTAGTATAAATGAAGACACTGAGGCCTATAAAGATGACGCTGCCATGGAGGAGGCAGGTTCTACCTGCCAAGGCCTGACCCAGCCTCTGTGCCCTAGGGTCCCCACAGATGGGAGCCCAGCTAAGGTCTCCTCTCAGAGGTAGGCACCTGGAATTTAAGCAAAGCTGTTGGTGTGTTTAAATACTGTCATTGATGACTGTAAGTGGGCTTATGAGCCTTATCGGCTTAGATTTGTATCTGCAGGAGAGCCGTTCATCTTAAATAAATATGTTTTTAATAATCTCTGAGTATTTATGGAGCATAAAGCTGTCAGAAGCGATGGAGATGAGGATCTCTGAAGTCGCTTGCTGCACAGGGCCCTTGCCGAGTCATTAAGGAAACCGGCTCCCAGCAGGTCGGCAAGTTCTGCTGCCAGTGCGAACAAACACGCAAACGATTATCATCCCAGAGGATTTTTAATAAGCCGGGGTTGGTTATTTAACCTACAATAACCACTTAATAAACATAGTAAATTACTCGCAGGTTTAGAAGTATCTGCTCCTCCCCAGCTCCTCCCCAGACCACCTGTGCCCTGGAGTTTCTCTCAGGAAACCCTGGCATGAGGCTGGTAGCTGCTCCAGGGTCTGGGAGCAGCAGGGCCCAGCAAGAGGCTCTCTCTCCACTTCAGTTGACCAGGTCCACTTCAGCAGGAGTCCAGGCCTGACCCTCTGGTGCCAGGCTAGACCACCAGGTTCTTCCCACTCGTCTGAGTTGGGCCAAGACATCCAGTCCTCTGTCAGAGCTGAGGTTCCCATTCACGAGCCCACCACCTTGGATGTCCCTTCTCTGTAGATTGTTGCCCAAACACAGCACTCTCACCCGAGCGTTCACAGTTCCCAACAGTACAGCAAGCAGCAAATGCTCATCAGTGTGACATTTTTTATTACTGAAGACCAGTCTTCAGTTCCTATGAAGCACCTGCCATCCCTATAACATGGCTCAGGGCCTGATGCCATTCAGAAACTTCATATAGACCTGCTCACTGTACCTCCCTTCCAAGCTGTGGGGCAGAAATCTCTTTTAACAGATGGGGAAACTGAGGCTTGGGTGCTTGTCTAAGTGACATTTGAAAGTGTTGCATCAGAGATTACATGCTCAGATCATTAACTGTCTTCTCTCCCACATAAAATATGCTTCCCATAATGTTATCCAGCGGTTTGTGAACTGCCCAGTGTTCAGGATTTTTATGTCTCAGTCAACTTGGTCTGTATAACAAACATACTACATTGGATGGCTGGAAACCCAAGATCAAAGAGACAGTAGGTTCTGGCCCAGGTAAGGACTTAGGTCCTGGCTTTAGACTCACATCTTGCTGTGTCTTTTTTTTTTTTTTTTGTTATTCCCACAGTGCCTAGCTTACCTTCCACCACAGGCTCTATCTACTTATCCTGAGGAACCCTCCCCTAAATGCATTATGGGTAGAGAGAGGGTCAACACATGAACTTGGGGTGGGACACAAAGCTCTGACCAAAGAAGCCTGAAACACTTGAGATCACTTCTCATGTTCCTCCTGGTCCTTGGAGTGCACAGGTGGGTACAGTTGGGTGGGCTTCTTATAACCTCTCCCATGGCCATGGAATTGGAGTTACCTGGAGGGTACCCCCTGACTTATCCAGTAGTCATCCCTGATCAGGGCTCTGAGGCTGGACACTGCCAGACATAAGGGATGGATAGTGCACCCCACATATCTTGGATCTAGAAAGTTGACTGAGGCTGTGGGAATGAACAAAGGACAGATACTAAAGAGACAACAGACACGTCAGCAGAAAAGTTGGGGTCAGGTGGGCTGTGTGCGTGTTGATGGAGCTTCACCAGCTACCGCAACTGCTTTTAGCTAGTCTTGGTAGGAGGTCTCTATAGGTGAGCATTGTCAGGGTGTAAACACTGAGGAGGAGAAAGCTGCAGTTCCTTGTATTTGCACACGCTGATCAATCATCTGTAAACACTCATGCTTGGACCAGAAGAAGGCTTTGTTCATCTGAGCCTGACCTGAGGAAGACCTTGCCACACCATGGGTCTTTGGTGACACCACTCCATGGGTGTGAGGCTGTGCCTATGTCAACGATACACATTCACTCAGGACTTCATTCTTTACACACTCAAGGCTTCCTTGCCCTCTCATGGGTAGGACACTAGGGTAGGTGACCAATGATTTCTGTGGGGCAGGGTCTATGCTGGCCAGCCTAGGTGCATGTCTGGAGTGAAAGAGAGCAGGCCAGGCTCCGTGGGTCACGCTATAGTGGCCTCTATCACACTGTATCTCTAACCCAGACTGTTGTCCCTAGCCCAAAATTTTGGGGGTTTCCCTTCTCTGTGGGGCTTATAACATTGACCAAACATGGAGGGTTCCAGCCTACTCATACAGGCACATGGCCCACGGACCACATGGCTCAGGAAGGAGGGCTGCTTAGTTTGTATTGTCAAATTCACACAACCATGAGTCACCTGGGAAGGGGAAACGTCACCTGAAAAATGGTCCCATATCAGTTTGGCCTGTGGCCATGTCTGTGAGAAATTGTCTTTATTGATAACTGATGCGGGAGGGCCCAGCCCACTGAAGGCAGCGCCATCCCTAGGCAGGTCGGTCTGAGCTGCCTACGAAAGCCAACTGAATATGAGCTGACACACGAGCCAGCCAGCTGAGCTCTTTTATGGTTTCTGCTTGAATTCTTTCCCTGACTTCCCTCAGTAAATTGTGCCATGGGAGTTGTGAGCTGAAATAAATGTTTTTTCTCCCCAGGTTGCTTTGACTAATATTTTATCACACCAACAGAAGGGGAGCTAGAACAGTGTAGAAGCATTTCCTCCAGTCTGTCATCGGCATGGAAGACATTCCTTAAGTCCCTAGGTATGGCTCGGAATGCTGAGCTGGGGACCTGGGTAGGGCTGCATGGGATGTTGCCCAGTGTCCGTGGTAGGAAAAGAAATATGGAACAGAAGCTTCACCCGGACCCAGTTGGGGGCCGCTGGGGCAGCCAGGAGGACAGGGGAATCAGGGAGAAGACAGACACAGTGCAGCTGGAGCAGGTAGGGGGGATCAAGGGCACTCTGTACAAGAGTTAGGGGTGCTGCTAGTGACTTTGCTGGGTAAAGATTGGCTAGGAGCAAGCAGGGATAGCAGCTTGAAATAGTGATGCATGCCAGAGGCGAGCTGAGGAGAGGAAGTGGGGCAGACAGGCTGATCTGCTTGGGATGCTGGGACCTTGGTGCATGAGCACAAGTGCTTGGGTGTGTAAGTGATAACACTGAGTGTGCAAACACATTTGAGGAGATGAGTGTGGGGGCATGGGGGCCTGTGTGTGCCTTCCCAGGCCTCAGGCTCTGTCTCTCCTCAACTCTCTCCATTCTATCAATTCTCTTCCAACTGCCCACAGCCTTCAACCCACCCCCCCCCCCATTGAAAAAGCTTTATTGTAAAATATGTGACTCACTCAAAAGCTTGTATTTAAGAGAACCTGCAATGAGAGGACATGCCTGATTCCCACAGCTTCCCCCAACCCATTTCCCATCTCCTGCACTGCTGGGCCATTTTGCTGACCAGTCCTGGCGTGTGGAGCTGCCTCCCCAACCACCTCCCCCATGAACTGTTTGGGCTTGCTGCTTTTCTTAAAAGCATCATGCAAATGGAATCGGACCTGTGTATTCTTGTGTGACTTGATTCTGTCAGGGGCATTGTCTCTGCCACACGTTCCCGCTGCCGTGCGTACCTACACATTAATCACTGCCGAGGCAAGAGGGCCCCTTTGTCTGACGGCCCAGCACATCTGCATTCTCTTGGGGTGGGCACACGGGTCGCCTCCAGGGTTTCTTTTGTCCCAGGGAAGCATAGCGCCACCATGAGGGTCTTAGATGGCTACACAGTCAGGGTCAGGGTGATCCATAGGGTTATGGCTATGAGAATGGTCAGCCGTGCCTCAGGCACCCAAAAGGCAGAGACTCTCCCACGCCCCATTTCATCTTTACATCCTTTTTTTTTTTTTAAATTTTGATTTTTTTATTTATCGAGACAGGGTTTCTCCGTGTAGTTTTGGTGCCTGTTCTGGATCTCACTCTGTAGCCCAGGCTGGCCTCGAACTCACAGTGATCCACCTGGCTCTGCCTCCTGAATGCTGGGATTAAAGGCATTGTGCTACCACTGCCTGGCTTCATCCTAAATTCTGATAAGGAGGCTATTCAGATGAGCTGATGTCCTTACTGGCTTGATCAAAGCAGGCTGTAGTCCAGGAAGAGTGGCATTCTAGACCAGGGTGGGGAAGGGCTTCCTCCAGCTCAGTGGTCCCTGCGGCCCAGACAGAGCCACTCTTGGTCCCTGTGTGCCTGTGTGCCTGGCTTACAGTGGAGTTGTACAGAAGCCATTTCTTTGATTCAATTAAGCTGTGCAAAATTCACCCTTGGCTGAGGAAATCAGGGTTGGGTAGGGACCAGTCCAAGGGCTGGGCCACCCACCCAGCCACTCTTGGGCCTCACCTGTCCTAGCTGCTCAGCTGCCCCCCATCAGAAGGAAGCTAGCATGTCAGCTAAAGGTGCATGGCTGACTCTGTGTGGAAGATGGGTAGGCTCTGTGGTGATTTTGCAGGTGGTCAGTAAACACTGCAAGGAAATGCTTCTCCTAAGAGCTAGGCCCTGTGGGAGCTCTGAGCAAGAGTTATGTGGGAGAGGAACCCCATTGGCTGACACCCACCAGGCTCCCCTGCAGCTTCCAGGGAAGATGCTACCCTGGAGAGAGCTCAGGATGCCTTATGATATGTTGGCACTCTCTCTCATCAACAGGGGTATCAGTGGGAGTTGGAACATCTCAGCAGCCAAGGGGGTGCCCCCCCCTGCATGACTCCCGTAGCATCTCCTGGCTTTTTGTATATCTGTGACTCAGGAGGTGGGGACCCAGAAGAGGTTGTCCCTTGAGGTCTCCAATGAGGTTGGGAATGGAGGAAAGCAGGAACTCAAGTGATATTTATCCAAGTCATATCACACTTGGGGATCATAAAGATGGCCATTATTAGCCCACTATTCAGACATGCCTTCACCTGGCAAAGAATCACGGAGAGCCATTTGCTTTCATGAGGTTCGTGAGGGGAAGACCCCTCACCAAGACCTCTGCTCCACCCCTACCTCTCCACCCCTAAGACCTGCTGTGCCCCATCAGCTGCCAGGTGAATCAGGAGGCTGTGAGCCCAGCATTTAAAATCCCAGCCCTGGAAGGCAGAGCCCACTCTCAGGAGGAAGTAGTGGTCTATCTATGGGCAGGTGGAACTGGACCTTGTAAGTTGAGTAGAAGTTCATCGGGATAAACAGGGAGAAAGCAGAGCAGGCTGAGGGGACAATGTGAGAGAGAATACAGGACTGGAGGCTCAGAGTACAGGTACAGGGGAAACTAGGGCCAGGATGGGCCCCTCAGCACTCTTGGGTCCTCTGCTGTGGGTCACAGAGATTCCAAGATGCTTTGCACCTTTCCAGGGTTGTGGGAAGTTATGCTGGCTATCTCCCACTCTCTAAACTGACGGTTCCTGCATTCTGTCCCCAGGACTGGGGAGGAGGAAGGCAGATTATAGGTGGCAGCTGGTAGCTGTGGGCTTGGGAACACCACTTCCTTAGGCACACCTTTGCTCCTCAGGGTCCCATCCAGTGGGTAGTGACAAGTAGGTTCTCCTCCTTATGAAAGGAGTACGTGGGTCTAACCATGTGTTCAATATTTAGGTTGTAACAACAGTGCTTGCTACAGGCTGGTTGACAGCCAGTCAGGCTCTCCTGCAGCGGGACTCTGAGCTGAGGATTAGGTCGGCAAGGATGTGTCTGTCTGTCCTCTAGGGTCTCTCTGAAGAAGTGACATAATATTGAGTGGCCAGGAAGTAGGACTGAGGTGGAAACATGGAAGGTGGGGGCATGGCTGCAGAAGAGGTACCTGCTGTCTGTGCGGTTGTGACTGTGGAGCCAGATGCCCACTGTCAATGTGGTTGGGACTCATTATGCTGAGCTCTGTCCTGGACTTGGAAGTCTTGCTTCCCCAGCCCAGTCCAGGGTGATCAGAGGCCTGTGCAGGCCTTGTGCAGACCTGAGCTGATGGGCCAGATACTGTGTCCCACTAGCTGCCCCACCTGCTAGGGGTCCTGGTCAAGCTTCAGGGCCTTGGTGAGCAGTTTTCTTCCTGCAGTTCGGACGGCATCAGAGGCCCCCCAGTGGGCTGCTGCTCGAGGAGAAATCCATCACATATAGCCCACTGCATGCCGGTGACTGCCGAGGTGTCTTGCTTGGCCCTTCCCGCCTGTGTGACACGGACGAGTCTCTCGCCACCTAGGAGCCCCAGTTGTGGGGACAGAGATTCTCCCAGGGCAGATGCTGAGAGGACAAAGGAGGTGACGGTGTGCTTAGGGCAGGGATGTTGTGTCTCTGGCCTTCAGAGCTTTTGGTGCCTTAGCTGGAGTGGGGCCTGGAGCCCTGGTTGATGGAGGCACTACTCATTCCTTGAGTTGATGCTCCCTGCTGCTGGTGGCACGGGCTCCTGGGAGTCTCCCTGAATGGACATCTGGAAGCATCCGATGTTA